>NW_005366486.1:1407388-1473475 GCF_000412655.1 Myotis brandtii | reverse complement strand
TCTCTCTCTCTCTCTCTCTCTCTCTCTCTCTCTCTCTCTCTCTCTCCTCTCTCCTTCCCTTCCAGTCTCTTTAAAAATCAATGGAAAAGATATTCTCATGAGGATTAACAAAAAAAAAATCTATTCCAATTCAATAAATACTTGTATGGATACCTACTACAGTGGGGCCTTGACTTACAAGTTTAATTCGTTCTGAGACCGAGCTCGTTAAGGAGCTCGTTAAGGAGCTCATTAACTCAAATTACTCTGTCAACTCAAAGCAAAAAATCGGCTGAGAGACAGCTGGTATCTCAAAAACCTCGTTAGTGGGTACACTCATAAGTCAAGGCCCCACTGTATTTGTATTTCAGTGAATACATTCATGAATAAGTTTGTAATCTCAAGGAGTTTATGATCTTTGGGGGGACGATGATAAGAAAAGTATTTTTAAAAACAATAAAAATAAACAAGTTACAGTAGTTGCCCGTTAGAGAGGGTTGAAAGGAAAGGGTGTCCTAACCATCGAGGGGTGAGGAAAGGCTTTCACAGAAGTGGCATTTGAGATGGACTTTGAAGGTTAAGGTTCAATTTTGAGAGGTGTGGTTGGTAGGCAGGAAACAGAAAGCAAACAACTGCATAGAGTTTGAAAAATTTGTGAGTGAGGAAAAGCAAGTCATCCAGTTTGGCAGGAGGCGGAGTAGGTGCTAGGGAGCAGTGCGAGATAGAGTTAGAAAAGCAAATTGTGAAGTACGGGCTTGCAGAGTCGGGCTGCAGGATAAAGGGCTCTCCACATCACAATCATACCACAAGCTACCTCTCACCTACATTTCGTTTCCATTGTGGGTTGTGTGCAGCTCTGCTCCTGGCACGGCCCAGGCTGGAGCAGCAGCCCCTCTGGGATACGATCAGTCCTGCTGTGGGAAGAATACTCGGAACTGTGCAAAAGCTGCCCTGTGTGAACGGGGCAGGCATCACTTCGGCTCACGTTTCATTTGCTAACGCAAGTCACGTGGCCAAGCCTGCCATCAATGGGGTAGGGCTATAAAGGAAGGCACAGCAGATATTTTGAACAATTTCCAAAAGCTTTGAAAACCAGTCTGAATCCTTTTCATTTAATTCTTTAGATGGTTGGTAGCTATAGCAAGTTTCTACAAGAGCGTATGGTTCGGTTAAAAAAAAACCCAGGGTGGATTTTAGTGTATATGTGTATGTGTGTACATAACAAGATTACTTGTTATAAATGCAGGTCCAGGATTTCAGGAGGTCTGATTCAGGGTGCCCAGGAATCTGCACTTTTGCAAGCAGCCAGTTGAATAGTATGTAGGTGGTCCATGGACCTCCTTTATGAAACCCTGGGTTAAGGAAAGAATGGGGAGTGAACAGGTGCAGTGAGATGGGGCAGTGAGCGAGGAAATGGTAGGCTGTCTCTGGGTGCGAGGTCAAGGTGCAATGTGGGCACAGAGTTGGTGGCCAATACAGAGGCAGGTAGACACACTGGCAGAGGAAGGAGAGCAGGTAGAACTGGAACAGGTAAATGGAAGGATGGCAGAAACAACTGGGAAACCACAGTGACAGGGGCAAGTCTCCTTTGGAGGTGAGATGAAGACTATCAAGGGATCTTGATCTTCACTGAGAAGTAGGAGGCAAGCCTATGTGATGCAAGTAATCCTTGTGAACTTTAAGAGAGCAAAGGTAATAATCAGAAAATCGTAGGCAATGCAAGGAGCATAGGGCAGTTACCAAAAAAGTGTTGACTAAAACCTACCACATAAATTAGTTCTAGCATTGGGCCAGCAGGGGGCGCTAATGTCGCACATACGCTGGTTATTTGGGCTCAGCTTCCTAGACTGGTAAGCTAGCTAGCTCTTGTTGAGTAAGATTATTAACCCAATCTAAGTGCAGTATTTTGGGAGCTTCATTTACTGCTTTTATAGTTGTGAACCTTCATAGAAAGAACCGTTAAGGTTTCTCTTTAATTATTAAGGCATGTAGTTGTTTTTTTTTAACGGCCAGTTCCTATAGTCAAAAGAAATTAATTTGTAGAGTTTAATGGAATTATAACCCATTTATTGATTTCAGTTGAGGCATAGAGTGGAGCTTGGAATAGAGGAGAAAAGACAGAGAAGTGCCTCTGTAGCATGACTCCTAGAAGGGGTGCTCCGGGTCCGGGGACACGGCATTGCACATGTTGTTCTGTGCTGTCTGCTTTCCTCCAGGGAGAGTGGGCCAGTGTACTGCAGCGATAATGCATGAGGGTCTTATTTCTTAACACTTCTGAAAGCCCACCGTACATGTAAGCTTTTGGAATTTTGAGGTAGTTTTAACTTGCATTTTTCTCTTGTGGGGGAAAACTTGAGATTAAAGACAAACTTACTTTTTTTCCCCCTGTGAACTATATTTTCATGTATATTCTTTTCCCCAATGTTTTACTGGTCTTTTCCTTATTGATTGATAGGAGCTCTTTTTATGAAGTCAATCGCAGATTTCGTTAACAATGGGATTAACAAATGGTGCTTTTCCATAGATGAATGGATGGCGAATGATGAATGGCCTTCAAAGCAATCCCTCCCCTACATGCACACTTGACTCACTAACCACATAACTTATTGGCATGTGTCTAGAAGGACTATTTTAAATCACCTTTGTATAGTCTGCTGTGTAGAAACATATACCTCAAGAGTGTCAAAGTTCTCTCATTTTATAGTTCATTTCAATATGGAGAAAAGGCACGAGATACATGGTGACGAGTCAGGTGAAGGCGGTGGCTGGCATATTTTTACTGGTACAATTGCCAAATGGCAGGTGGTGCTCTCGGAGTCCCAGGGCTTCAAATGGGGCATTTTCAGAAATGTCCTGGATGTGCTAGACTGTGGTGACTGTCAAGATTCAGTGGGCTCTGAGTGAGGGCAATCATGAGAGCCCAGCATGGATCCCCCACCACTCCCAGGCACTCACTCCTCAGTAATTACATTTGTTAGGTAAGAGCTTGGGATATAATTCATATACCACACAACTCACTAATTTAGAGCATGAAATTCAACGGGTTTTAGTACATTCACAGCACTGTGCAAGCACCACCACAGTCCATTTTAGAACTTCTTCATCCCAATTTTCATCCACCTCCTTCACTGTTACCCCAATCTCCCCTCCCTCCCCAGCCTTAAGCAACCACTAATCTATTTTATGTCTCTATATGTTTGCCTATTTGGGAAATTTCATATAAATGGAATCATATAATATGTGGCAGTTGGTGAATAGCTTCTTTCATTTAACATAAGAATGTTAAGGTTCATCCATGTATTTTCATGGATTTTGTAGTGTATTTTCACTTTATTTTTTTCTATGGTCAAATAATATTCCAGGCAGGCAAGTGGTTGGGCGATCAGGCAGGCAGGCAAGTGGTTAGGAGCCAGCATTCCCGGATTGCGAGAGGGATGTCTGACTGCGGGTTTAGGCCCGATCCTGCAGTAGGACATCCCCTGAGGGGTCCTGGATTGCGAGAGGGTTCAGGCCAGGTTGAGGGACACCCCCTGCCCCATGCACGATTTCATGCACTGGGCCTCTAGTGAGGCCATAAAAAAAAATGAAGCTGTCTATGTGCTAATTTGGAAGTCTCTCCAAAATATGTTGTTCAATGGAGAAAACACACACCAAGGTTTAGAACAGAATGTTTTTATGTGTAAAAAAATTGGAATAATAAGAATCTGTACACATACTTCTTATATATGTATGAAGCTCTGAAAGGATTCATAAGAATCAAGAATAGTAGACTCCTGTGGGCAGGTGGACACTGGGTATATAAGGCAAGTGGGGAGGATGGTTTCCTGTGTACATTTGATTTACTGTGGTTAAAAGATAGAAATGTATCACCAAATAATTAGATAGCCCTAACCGGTTTGGCTCAGCGGATAGAGCGTCAGCCTGTGGACTCAAGGGTCCCAGGTTCGATTCCAGTCAAGGGCATGTACCTTGGTTGCGGGCACATCCCCAGTGTGGAGTGTGCAGGAGGCAGCTGATCGATGTTTCTCTCTTGTCGATGTTTCTGACTCTCTATCCCTCTCCCTTCCTCTCTGTAAAAATCAATAAAATATATTTAAAAAAATAATTAGATAAATATATATTAACATTTAAAAAGTACCTTCTGAAGACAAAAAGTGGGGTTGGGGTAAGCAAGGCATACTTTCCTGGGTATTGTGCACATTATCCTCCCCCAGTTGAAGCACAAGTATTTTCTTAACTGTTTTTTTGTGTGTGTGTGTGTGACTACTAACCTACTAAATACAGTCACACCATAGCTACATGAGGTGAGGGTTGTGGTTTGTGACGTGGAACAGAGCAGCAAACTGGTCCCCAAATGCTGAATTAATGGCCCTGCCCTCATTTACAATGTCACACAGAAGGTTCACACATTGAGGACTCTAAAGGGAAGGGCTGTTCTAGAACCCCGCTCACTGGAGGAACATAGACCCAGGTGAATTCAGTATTCACTGTTCTACAAATGTGGACCTTGACACTAAATTTCTTACATTCTTATCCCTAGGCAATGGGTGTAGGTGTCCTGCAAGAATGACCCTCCCTAGCACATTCGTAGCTGTTCTTTAGCCTCTGATGTTCCACCCAGGCCCACTTGAATGGCGATTTTGGCGAGCTTGCTCTTGTCTTTAAATACTTTTAAGGTTGTCTCTTGGCAGTTTCTTCTCAATGCTTTGAAAAGCAGTTGTGGTTGTGGCCTGTTTTTGCTGAAAGAGTGCTCACCTCTTCAATTTAACATTCTCTAGTGAAAATGTATTTCCCCTTTCTCGCTCCTGTGGTTAGCACTGCAACAAGAGCAAGACTGGTTTCAGACACATGAACTTGGGGCAGGAAACCTAAAAACACTCAGTGGTCCCATGCACCTTTGACCTCTTTCAGTGGGTACTAGACCAGAAGACCTATGCTCACATGCAGTGCTGAGTGGTACCCATACGGGACTGGCTTTCTGAAAACAAATGTCAGACGATCAAAAGATGGAAGCTCGCAGTGTGAGGAGTCTATCTGCATTCCTTCGGTTTTTATCCTCCTTTGAGTATGAACCAAAAATATCGACTCCATAAGTGGGACACTATGAAGAACACAGTCCTTAGGGACATGGTTGAGGAAGGGGGTTGGGGGAGAAGGAAACATCATCAGTATAATAAAATCAAACTTGAGGAAGCAAAAGATCCCAGCAAAAAGAAAGAAACTGGTTAGAAGTTTCTGTGTTAGAAGAAGAGAGTATAAATAAGAGAGTAGAAATATAATAAAGACATTTTTGCAGAAGGCTTGAAAGGGAGATTAAAGGAACTCCAGTTTAACCTTCTACTCGTTGCTGGCTTCCTCTTATGTTCAATAAGAAACCACCAGCCTCTTTTTAAAAATCCCCAAATATGTGCACTCACCTCTGCCAAAGGGACATCCAGTTCCTTGTTGGAAAGCGCTCTGATGTTTGCTCCTTAGAAGCTCGGGGTTGCCCCACTGAGCAAGGCCAATCCCTTCTCATGCTAGCCCTTCAGCAAGGGAGCATGGCTCTCATCTTCTGTCCACCCTGGGAGCTGTTTGCAGTCTGCACAGTCCTGCCTTTTCCCAGGACTGTGGCCCCCTCTGCCCTGCTGGTCTTCAAGCTGCCAGTCTCACCTGCAGTCGGTCTTGTACCTTGCTGCTAGATTTTTCCAAAAGCAGCTTTAACTTTGTTAATCACCTGCTGAAGAATCACCACAGGTCCCTGTTTTGTTAAAACCAATTCCAAGCCAATGCTTTTCCCCCAACCAGTCCTAATTGGCCTACCAAACCTCGCATTTCTATTTCCCACTGAAGCCATTGGCTTTGGTAAGGCCAACCTTGGCAATGGTCCCCTCACTCACTTTGCCCACCTAGGCTTCCACCCTTAGACTGCCTGGTGGTTTCTTATCTGGCAAGCTTTAAGTTGGTTTCTCCAAAATAATAAATAATTCTGTGAGGCCTTCAGTCATCACTCTGTTGTCCATGGGCTACGGGCATTCTTGTACCTATGTTTCAGTCAACATGTATATGCACTTCTGTTGGCAATGTACCTAGGGATACAATTGCTGAATTCTACTTATACGTATGTTTAGTTCTAATAGATATTGCCAGGTAATCTCCCAAAGTGGTTGTACCGATTTATAATCAACCAGCAGTTCTAATTGTTTTACATCCTTACCACCATGTGCTTTTATCTGTCTCTTTCATTTTAGCCATTCTGGTGGATGATCTGGTTTTAATTTGAGTTCTCTTGATGACTAATGAGGCTGAGCATTCTTTTAATGCTATTGGGCACTATCTCCAAAAGATTGCTAAAGTTTTTGCCCACTTTTCTATTGTGTTGTCTGGGCAAAGGCTTCTTTATGGTATATTGTCATCAATTTATATTTATATGTAAATATAGATATAAATATGTAAATATATTAAATATATAAAAATATACTATATGTATACATATATATGTAGAGAGAGAGAGAGAGAATAAAAAATAATTATATTTTTATTTTTAATTATATAAACTTGAAGGATAATACTCTAAAATATAAGCCAAATTTCTCTTTGGTTGGGAAGATTATGGATAATTTTAACTTTCTACTTTATAGCTACCCTTATTTGTTTTTGACTAAATTTGATAACAAGCATGGATTACTTTTATAATCTGGAAAAACAATGAAGCTGTTTTCAGTTGGAAACAACAATCAAAACCCAAAATGAAACAAAAGCTTGTGAGCATGTGCAGGTTTGGCTCAGCCATGGGCCTCTTTCCATCTGGGACACTGACTGGCATGGAGGAAATGTCCTCTCTGGGCATGCTTTGCACGTCTGTGTTAGAAGAAGAGAGTATAAAAATGAAGAATAGCTTTTATTGCATAACAGCCATGTGCTATCTCGCACCCTGGGGAGCTGGGGAGATGATCCTGCTGAAAAGACTGAGCTAATTACTGAAATTGCCTTTCTTTGGGGGAGGGATCCTTCCCAGCCCCACTGATGAGGTTTATTTGGTCTGATTACAGGAGCCCTGCTGGCAGCCGGGATGAGGAAAGCACATTATTACACTGTGCAGATGTAATGTCTTTGTTTACACTTTGTGAGGCAAATAGTTACTTCCAGTCTTATGTCAACGTAACTGCAGAGTTCTACAAAAAAACAGGACTGGGAACCTTGTGACACCTGCCTTCCTTTCCCTCTTCCTTTCCCATTTCGTTTTGTTAGTCCTACTAAGCCATAAACCAAAACCAACCTACCTACTAACTTATAACTTAAAATTTTTTTAAACAATTTCAAATTTATAAAAAATTTACTAGGAGAGTACAAAAATCCCTCCTCCTGCCACTATTTGAGAGTAAATGGTGATTCTCCATCACTCCAAATATTTTCAGAGTTTCTATAAAAGGCATTCTCCTATATTCACAATACACAAATACAATCATTAAAATTGGAAAATTAACATTTCATGTTAATATATCAAAATTCAGGTTTCCTCAACCATCCAAATAATGTCCTTTATAGCACCGCCTTGGGATGGGCCCCTAACGTCATGTTGTTCAAGGGTCAACTGTATTTTCAAATAATAAAGATTGAAAATATGATAGATTTTTTTCTTCTGTCTAACCCCTTAAAATGACATTTTTAGGGGTGAGATGCACCAAGGAACATCTTGGTTTTGGTTTGGTTTGGTTGTTATTATGTATTGCTTTTTCCAAGTAAGTGGTACATTAATAAGGTTTTTTAAATGAAGACAGTATAAGAAGCCATACAGAGCAAGTCTTGTTCCTCACCTCCCTACCTCCCAATAGATAACTTGCAATTGTTCCCTGGTTTTCCTAAGGGAGGAATTCTGAAGGGAGCAGAAAACTTTAATAAAATTATGGAAAAGTGTGAAAATAAAAAGAGGGGAGTGAAGAAGGAAGTGGAAGGGACGGGGGAGGGGTGACAGTGGTAGAAGTGCGTGGAGAGGATAAAAAGGTGGAAGTGGGGAGTGTGATGTGGGGCTTGGTTGGCATTCTCTGGGTGCCATCCCTGTCCCAGGCGGAGTCTCTAGCCCACATCCTTGTGTCCTTCTGCTTGTTTGCTGGGACAGCTACAAGGGCCCTCTTCCTATAACTCTGTGCCCCTCAGGAGCACATACAGTGTCTGCCTGCAGCCCCCTCCCTGTGGGGGCCATATGGGGGCCCTGTGGGGGCCCTGTGGGGGCCATGGGGTGGGGAGAGAGACACATGGGCGAGGCAAGAGCAACTGGCCAACAGCTGATCAGACTTTGAAGAGGTACAGGTTTTCAATATAATCATTAAAACCTCTGATGGTGTCTTTTGAAGAGCAAAAGGTTTAAAATTCGTGAAAGTGGAACTTATCAATATTTTTTTATGGATCATGATTTTTGTGTCAAATCTAAGAATTTTTTGCTGAACCCAAAGCCACAAAGATTTTCTCCTATGTTTTCTTTATAGACGTTTTATAGTTTTAGCTCTACGTAGAAGTACTGTATACTGTCCGTTTAAAGTTAATTTTTGTGTATAGTGTAAGGTAAGAGTCTAAAATCATTTATTTGTGTATATATATTAAATTGTATTAGTGCCATTTGTTGAAAAACTATCTTTTCTACAGTGGATTGTCTTGGCATCTTTGTTGTAAATAAATTGTCCATTAATGCAAAGAGTATATTTTTGTAGTCTTATTCTATTCCATTGATCAATATGTCTATCCTTGTACTAATATCACACTTTCTTCATTACTGGTCTTTTGCATTTTCATATACATTTTAGGATTAATTTTCTAGTTTATTTCTTTTTAAAAATTTAAAAAATATTTTCAATTACATTTGGCATACAATATTTTATTAGTTTCAGGTGTACAACATAGTAATTAGACATTTATATAACTTATGAGGTGATCACCACAATAATTCTAGTAACCATCTAATAGCAGACATAATAATGTGCTAGTTTCTACAAAAACAATCCTGCTTGAATTTTGATAAGGATTGCTTTTGAATCTAAAGATCAATTTGAGTACAATTGTCATCTTAAGAATATTGAGTTTTCCAACCTATGAACATGGTATGTTTCTTCATTTACTCAGATCTTTTAAAAATATTGTTTTGAAGTGTATGAATCTTACACTTATTTTGTTAATATTTCCCTAAGTGTTTTATTTTTTTTTCACTATCACAAGTGGACTCTTTTTCTTAATTTTATTTGTAGATTGGATGTTTGTAGCAAATAGAAAGTCTATTAATTTTGTATATTGGTCTTGTATCTTGCAACTTTGATAAGCTTATTTATTACTTCTAGTAGATTTTTTTGTAGGTGTCATAATGTTTTCTTCACACACCTGTGAATAAATACAGTTTTACTCTTCCTGTTCAGTCTGGATGCCTTTTCTTATTCTAGCCCAGGGGTGGGCAAACTTTTTGACTCGAGGGCCACAATGGGTTCTTAAACTGGACCGGAGGGCCGGAACAAAAGCATGGATGGAGTGTTTGTGTGAACTAATATAAATTCAAAGTAAACATCATTACATAAAAGGGTACGGGTTTTTTTTTTTTTTTTTTAGTTTTATCCATTTCAGATCCGGCCCGCAGGCTGTAGTTTGCCCACGGCTGTTCTAGCCTATTGGTGGGTGAGAATGGACATCCTTGTCTTGTTCCTGATCTTAGGAGAAAACTTTCAGTCTTACCATTAAGTGTAACATGGCTGTTGGTGTTTTTAGAAGCTCTTCATCAGGTTAAAGAAGTTCTGGTTTGAGTCTACTTTGTGGAGAGTTTCTTTTTGTGTGTGTGTGTGTTTAAATCAAATGTTTTTCCTGTATCTGTTGAGATGACCATGTGATTTTTTTGTCCTTTATTCTATTAATATGGTATATAATATTTATTTATTTTCAGATGTAAAACCTACCTTACTATACTTTCCTGAGATAATTTCCACTTGGTCATCCTATATAATAAAAGCCTAATATGCAAATTGTTCAACCAGGAGTTCGACTGCTCTCTATGATGTGCGCTGACCACCAGGGGGCGGTGCGGAACATGGCAGGCTGCCAGCCCTGATGGGCCCCAATGAGAGTGGGACTGCGGTGGGATGGTGGAGCAGGTGAGTGGGCAGCGCCAGGCCAAGGCGGGTCTGAGCAGGGGCCTGATTGCTCTACAGACGGTGACCAGTGAAGGGAGCAGGGAACGGGACCGCCACCCGGCTTCCAGGCACTGAAAGCCGGGCAGGGGGCCCAGCCCTGATCAATTGCTACACAGGCAGGATGGTGGAGCAAGTGAGGGGGCGGAGCCAGGCCATGGCAGGGTGCCAGGCAGGGCTACAGGGCTGTGGGGCTGTGAGGCTAGGAGTTTCAGCTGGGGCCCAATCCCCACAGGCCACGCCGTGGGACCCCACCCGTGCACGAATTTGTGCACCAGGCCTTTAGTCATATATAATTTTTAAAAAGTGTATATTCAGTTTGCTAATGTTATTTAACATTTTTTTTATGCTTTTGTCTTACTTTGATGTCTGGGTGATAATACTGGCCTCATAGATGAGTCTGGAAATACATGCTCCTCCCCTATTATTATGGATTGCATTGTGCACCTCCCTCAAATTCATATGTTGAAGTGCTAACCCACAGTACCTCAGATTGTGACCTTATTTGGAATAGGGTCTTATAGAGGTGGTCAACATAAAATGAGATCATGAGGTTAAACTCTAATATAACATAACAGGCGACCTTATAAGAAGAGAAAATTTGGACCCAGACACAGAGGGAAGATAGTGTGAAGAAGGCACAGGGAGAAAACAACCATCTACAAGCCAAGGAGAGAGGCCTGGAACAGACTCTTCCTTCACAGCCTCAGAAAGGACCAGTTCTGCTCACACCTTGATCTCAGACTTATAGCCTCCAGAAATGGGAGACTACACTTCTGTTCAAGCCATTCAGTTTGGGGTACTTGTTATGGCAGCCCCAGCAAACTAATACCCATATTTTTCCAAAGGAGTTTGTGTAGGATTGGTAATGTCTTTTCTTAAATATTTGGTAAAATTTATCAGTAGAGTTATCTGGGCCTGTGTTTTTCTATCTACTTATTTATTTATTTATTCATTCATTTATTTATTTTCTCACCTGAGGATATGTTTATTGATTTTAGAGAGAGAGAAGATTGATGTGAGAGAGAAACACTGATTGTTTGCTTCCTGTATGTGCCCTGACTGGAGATCAAACCTGCAATGTTTGGTGTATGGGATGACACTCCCACCAACTTAGCCACCCAGCCAGGGCCTGTTTTTTTCTTTGTAGGAAGATTTCAAATTAGTAATTTAATTATTTGTTTTTCATTGGTCTTTTAGATTTTTAAATTCTTATTGATTCAGTTTTGGTAATTTTTATCTTTCTAGAAATTTATTCATTTTATCTAAGTTGTGTAATTTGTTGAAATTAAGTGGTTCATAATATTCCTTTATATCCTCTCAATTTGTAAGATCAATATTATATTTCTTTTTCATTTATAATTCTGGTAATTTATGTTTTATCTCTTTTTTTGTCAGTCTACTGAAAGTTTTATCAATTTTGTTCATTTTTTTTAAATAAACAACTTTTGATTTTGTTGATATCTTTTTCCCTATTGTTTTTATCTTATTGATTTTTCACTTTGACCTTTATTATTTCCTTCTATGTCCTTACTTTTGGTTTGACTTTCTCTTCTTTTTCTACCTTCTTGAGGTGCAAGCTTAGTTATTGATTATAGATCTTTCTTCCTTCTAATTTAAGTATGTAAAGCTGTAAATTTCTTCTAAGCATTGCATTAATTGCACTCACAAATTTTAATAGGTTTGGTTTTGTTTTCACTCAGTCTGAAGTATTTCCTAATTAAATCTGTGATTTCTTCTTTGACTCATGGGTTATTTAAAAGTATGTTTTTAAAAATTTTGCTTGGCTGTTGTAGCTCAGTGGTTGAATGTTGACCCATGCACCAAGAGGTCCCTGGTTCAATTCCCAGTCAGGGCACATGCCTGGGTTGTGGGCTTGATCCCCAGTAGGGGGCGTGCAGGAGGCAACTGATCAATGTTTCTATCTCTCCCTTTTCCCTCTCCCTTCCTCTCTCTCTAAAAATCAATAAAAAAACATAATTAAAAAATATTTTTGAGGGTTTCCAAATTTTTTTCTGTTGTAATTTCCAATTTTGATAATGGTTGGAGAATATATTTTTTATGATTTTAATCTTTTTAAATTTATCGAGATTTGTTTTATAATCCTATCTAATAAAGAGGTAATATGTAAGTTGACCATCACTCCAACACACAAGATGGCTGCCCCCATGTGGTCAAAGATGGCTGCCCCCATGTGGACACAAGATGGCCAGCAGGGTAGGGCAGCTGTGGGCAATCAGGCCTGCAGGGGAGGGCAGTTGGGAGGCAATAGGGTCTTATAGAGGTGGTCAACTTAAAATGAGAACATGTTGGGAGGGACCAGGCCTGTAGGGGAAGGCAGTTGGGAGCGACCAGGCTGGCAAGGGAGGGAAGTTAGGGGTGACTGGATCAGCAGGGGAGGGCAGTTTGGGGTGACTAGGCCGGCAGGGGAGGGCAGTTAGGGGCAATTGGGCTGGCAGGGGAGCTGTTAGGCGTTGATCAGGCTGGCAGGGTTGTGGTTAGGGCAGGGGTGGGCAAACTTTTTGACTCGAGGGCCACAATGGGTTCTTAAACTGGACCGGAGGGCTGGAACAAAAGCATGGATGGAGTGTTTGTGTGAACTAATATAAATTCAAAGTAAACATCATTAACAATTAGGGGCAATCAGGCAGGCAGGCAGGTGAGCGGTTGGGAGCCAGCAGTCTTGGATTGTGAGAGGGATGTCCAACTGCCCAGTGGGATCGGGCCTAAACAGGCAGTCGGACATCCCTTAAGGGGTTCCAGATTTGAGAGGATGCAGGCTGGGCTGAGGGACACACCCCCTCCCGTGCACAAATTTTGTGCACCAGGCCTCTAATTTAATATAATATATCCTGGAATATGTTCCATGTGCACTTGAAACCATGTGTAGCCTGCTATTGTTAGAGGAAGTGTTCCAGTATATATGTTAGTTAGGCACAGTTGGCTGATAGTTGTTCAAGTTTTCTATATTCTTATCAATTTTGTTTCTAGTTGACTTGCTAAGAGAAGAGACTTGAAATCTCCAACTATAATTACTAAATTGCCAATTTCAATTCTGTACACTTCAGGTATTTAGCCCTTTGTTATTAGGCACCTTTATATTTACAATTGTTACAGGTTCCTGATGTTTTGATCCTTTTATCATTACACTAGTAGCCCTATGCATGAATACGTGCGCCAGTAGGTTGCTGCCGCCCTCCTGTAGCTCTCTGCCCACTGCCCTGCACTCCTGTAGCTCCCCCTGTCCCCCCCCCCCGCCCCCCATAGCTTGTTGCCCTGCTCTCTCCTGTAGCTCTCCACAGCCCATTTGTACCTCGCTGGCCCACCCTCCCACTGATCTGTGATCTGGTCATGACGCACTTGGTCGTTATGCCTAGCATAATGGCTAATTAGCATATTCCTCTCTTATTTTACAGGATAATATCCCTTTTTATCTCTGACAATATTTCTTATATTAAATTCTTTTTTTCTGACATTAACATAGGTACATCAGCTATTTATGATAACTGTTTGCATTATATATATATGTATATATGTATGTACATATATATGTATATATATATGTATTTCTCCCATTTGACTACTTTCAATCTATTAGTGTCTTTAAATTAAAAGTGTTTTTCTCAAAGACAACATATAGTTGCAACTTACTTTTTAATCCAGGCTGCCAGAGATTGTCTTTTGATTGAAGTGTTTAATCCATTCACTTGTAATTTAATTATTGATGGGATTGGATTTATGTGTGCCATTTTGCTGTTTGTTTTCTGAATGTCTCATGTCTTCTCTGTTTCCATATTCCTCCTTTGCTACCTTTTTTTTGTGTTAAACGCATATTTTTAGTATGCCATTTTAATTCCGATGTTGTTTTATTAACTATTGTTAAAAATTAATTTTCTTAGTGGTACTCTAGGTTACAATATATATATAAACTTATAGCCTGTTTCAGTTTAATAATGACAATTCTGGTAAAAATATAGCAGCTTTGTTCCAATTTCTTCCTCCCTCTTCTGTGCTATTATTGCCATATATAATGTATCTACATAAGTCATAAATCCAACACTACAGCATTATAATTATTGCTTTATGCAATCACTTTAAAAAATTCAGAGGAAAAAAGAGCAATACCTGCTAGTATTTATGTAGTCTTTTATGTTTACTCACATATTAATCATTTCCAGTGCTCTTCATTTCTTTCTGTGAATTCAAGTTACTACCTGGTATCAGTTGTTCTTATGTTATCAACCTGAAAGTCTTCCTTTAGTATTTCTTGTGGGTCCATTCTGAATGCTACAAATCCTCTCAGTTTTTGTTTATCTTTGAATGACTTTATTTTGCCTTTATTGTTTAAACATAGTTTTGCTAGATGAATTAGTTAACACTCTTTTTCTTTCAACTCTTTGAATATGTCATTCTGCTGCCTCCTGGCTCCATTTTTTTTCTGATGGAAAGTCAGCTCATATATAGATTGTTGTTCTGTATATGAATCATTTTTCTCTAATGCAGTCGAGATGTTCTCACTGTCTTTGGCTTTTAGCAGTTTGACTCTGATGTGTGAATCTCTTTGTGCTATCCTATTTAGGTTTGTTGAGGTCCTTCCTTGAACCTGCCGATCAATGTTTTTCAGCACATTTGGAAAGTTTGTAGGAATTATTACTTCAAATTTTTTCTACCCCCTTTTCTCTTCTCTCCTTCAAGACTCCCATTTTATGTATGTTGATATTCTTTATGTTGCCCCAAGGGTCTCTGTGGGCCTGCTCATTTTTGTTCAATCTGTTTCTCTGTGTAAGGATAGTTTATTTTAATCTTCTTCAAGTTTATGGATTTTCTTTCTCTGTCATCTCACATCTATTCTCAAGCCCATTTTTCATTTTGTTTGTTACATTTTACAACTCTAATTTTAATTTGGGTCTTGTTATAGTTTACATTTCTGTATTAAGTTCCCTATTTTCAATGGTTATAGTATTTTTCTTTAAATTTTTAACAATTTTCTTTAATTCTTTGTGTGTACTTAGAATAGATGTGTAAATGTAAGTACATCCAAACCTGTAGAAACTTTTATATAAGAGTTTATTAGAGCCAAACAGAGGACATGCCTGGAAGCAAGATCTAAACACTGAGGAAAATGCTTTCTAGAATGACAGTTTGCCGTTTCTTTAATAAATTTGGAATTAAGGAAGATGAAATAAAGGTGGGAGAAAACAAGGTGGGGATTGTATTACAGGATAGTTGACCAGATTATGTGCTCTCTTGAGGGTAGTTACACTTCAGGGGTCTGAAAAAGAGGATCACTCTGGCATTTCAAAGGTAAATGCAGAAGAACAATGGGCAGGGCTTACTTAAGGCAAAGATAAACCTTTTACTAAAAAGTTATATGCCTCCAGCTAGTGTGGCTGAGGGTCAATCCATGAACCATGAGGTCAAGGTTTGATTCCTGGCTAGGGTACATGCTGGGGTTGTGGGCTCCATCCCCAGTGTGGGACATGCAGGAAGCAGCCGATCACTGATTCTTTCTCATCATTGATGTTTCCATATCTCTCTTCTTCTCCTTTCCTCTCTCTGCAACCAATAAAAAAATATATTTTTTAAAGAAGTTATATACCTTGGCTACCCACCCTGATCTGCCCAGTTAGGAATGTATGATGGGATCTCTCTGTGAGACTACTTTCCATCACTGGAACCCCTTCTCCTCCACAGCTGCTTTGATGTCTTTTTGGTGTCTTTGTGTGCTACTTCCAACATTTGGGCAGGGGCAGAAAAAAGAACTAATTTCTGCTTTTATTCCTGAATATGATCACACTTTTCTAGTACTCTGTATGTCTCATAATTTTTGTTAAAAATTGATATTTTAAATACTATATTATTGAAACTCAAGACTTTGATTCTTATCCCTGAAGTTCTCTTTTCTTTCTTTCCTTCTTTCTCTCTCCCTTTCTTCCTTCCTCCCTCTCTCCCTTCCTCCCTCCCTCCCTCCTTTTTCCTTCCTTCCTTCCTTCCTTCCTTCCTTCCTTCCTTCCTTCCTTCCTTCCTTCCTTCCTTCCTTCCTTCCTTCCTTTCTTTCCTTCTTTCTTTCCTGTAACTTTCCTGTGCTTACACTGTAGAATCTGTCTTCTTTGTGGTATGTGGCCACAGACGTCTTTGCTCAGTTTTTCTACACTGATTTTTTTAAGCCTATCTTCCTAGGGGTCACTGCTATGTTTGCATAGCTTAGTGATCAACCAATGATTTAGGCAAAACTTCCTTCCTTCCTTCCTTTCTTTCCTTCTTTCTTTCCTGTAACTTTCCTGTGCTTACACTGTAGAATCTGTCTTCTTTGTGGTATGTGGCCACAGACGTCTTTGCTCAGTTTTTCTACACTGATTTTTTTAAGCCTATCTTCCTAGGGGTCACTGCTATGTTTGCATAGCTTAGTGATCAACCAATGATTTAGGCAAAAGTTATGCCCAAGTATCTTGAGCTGGTGAAAGTTCCAACCTCTGCTGATGGGTCTGTGTGTGAGCTGGGGAGTGCATTCAGAGTTCAGCCAGTTCTAGGTCTGCCTGGGCTTTCACTTTACATCAGGCCTCGAAAGTCTCTCCTACACACGGGAGTGGTTTCCCAAGGAGGTGTGGTGCGTTTACCTAGCCCTTCTATAGATCTCTCATATCTAGGATCTCCCCATACATTCCTAGTGCTCTGCCACTGGCCCCAAATGGGACCACAACCTCATGCTAACAGAGCTACAGGCTTTCCAATGCCTTTTGTACTGGCTTTACTACTTTAACTAACAACACTACCAATCAGAGTTTTTGCTCTCTGCCCCTTGGCAACAAGGCTGCTGATTGTCTTAGCCAGCCCTGCCCTACAGGTAAAACCTGCCATCATTGCCAACTGAGCTTGGGGGAATCAAAGCTCCCCAGGCAAGAAGCCTCAGACTTCTGCTGTTCTTTTAATTTTTCCTTAAAGAGAGGGAGAGATAGAAACATCAATGATGAGAGAGAATCATTGATCGTCTGCCTCCTGCATGCCCCACACTGGGAATGGAGCCCACAACCTGGGCATGTGCCCTGACCAGGAATCGAACTGTCACCTCCTGGTTCATAGGTTGACACTCAACCACTGAGCTACACCAGCCAGCTCTGCTGTTCTTATAGGAAGTTTGAGTAGGTTTTCATGAATAAACATTTTTCAGTTCATTGTTTTTTGGGGGGAGAGGATTTCCAACCTTTTCAGGCCACCATAGCTAGGAGTTTCATCTCTAGTATGTTTATAGTTTTTATGTTTAAACTTTTACTCCTCTTGGAATTTTATTTTTGTTTATAGTTTGAGATAGGGATCTAACTTTATTTTTTCTTCAAATGAATAACAATTTTCCAAACTCGTGGCTGATTGAACCCATACCAGGTGTCTGTTGGTTTGTATATAATTTTTAAATGAGACCAATGTTTGAGTCTGTGTACATGTATGTGTATGTTGGTGCAACTATGGAAAAAATAGCACATAGGTCCTCAAAATAAACTGAATCACCTCAATATGTCAAGATAAGGTATAAGAATCCGTATGTGATAGAGGAAATTAATCTGCAGAAAACTTCTCAGAAATTACAAATGTTTACACTGGATTTGGTGCTGTTTCATGTCTGAAACTGACCTATTTATGACTCTTTGTACTTGGCTTTTACATCTGTCTACATCTTTTCCTGTTTCTAACATCAGTCCAACTTTTGGTTTTAGCTCTTCTACTATCTTGGGATACTTTTGACAGTAGTGCAGGGCCCTTAGCATGAGTGAATCCAACCACTTCATCTCAGCTGGTTGAGCGATGGGTTATTTGCTGAAGCAGAGGAATCAGATGGAGTCCAGTCTTGATGCTCAGGTGGCACTGGGGCACCTCTATTCTTTGACCAGCATGCGCAATGTTTCCATATATATGTTTCTAAGGACCCAGAGCCAGAACTTGGAAATATCTTTTCTCTAGAGGGGATAGAAGGATGGACTGGCATCTTCACTCTTCTTTATTTAGCCATATTTTAGAACCAATGGCTTCTACAAGAAGTTCCCTAGTTCACTTCTTTGTCATGATCTTGCCTCACAGAGCCATCCTAAAGAGGCTAAAGACTGCAAAAGAGTGGGTGGCTTTTGAGGCACTTTCTTAATAAGTTCTTGCCTCTATTTTTTTTTTTTAATGACACTGGTCTTGGTTGCTGATGTGGATGAAAATGAGAGGTTGCTACTACTGTATAGTAAGATGGACTAGGCTCCCTTGGCCTAACACACTGTTTTATCCCCAAAATACCATGACCAAAAAATTGTCAAACTCAAGCTGCAATAGATGAGATCACCTACTGCTTAAGTTTTCTCAGAAGTAATACTGGTACATATTATGATGAGATTTTTAAATATTTCATTACATGACAACACGTATATGATTTCTCAAAATCTCACCAGATTGTTAGACATCATAGCATAAGGAGCATATATACAAAACTATTAAGGAACACCAAAAAATATATTTAGAATTAGCCTAGATTTGAGTACTGATTATATCACCAGTTCTGATTTTACAATAAGTCTATCAAATACTGGCATTATAACTTAAATAAGGAAAACCAAGTTTTGGCAATGATCTTTCACTATAGGATATTTAGCAGGTCGGGGTAGAATGAGGTAAGACCTTCACCTCCTTCTGTAACAATTCCTTGTTCACATTCTTTAGGGTATTCTTAAGCACTATGATTCAGCATAAAGATGTGTCCTGAATGGAAAATGGGGTTTGTCTCTTAGGCAAGGACGTTTATCTCCACAGTAATTGAAAATAATAGATATAAAGCATACTATATATAACATATACTCAATCCTATATAATAAAAGGCTAATATGCAAATAGACTGAATGGCGGAACACCCAAACAGCCGGTCACTATGGCGTGCACTGACCCCCAGGGGGTGTGCACGGAACATGGTGGGCGTCGGCCGTGGGGGGATGGTGGAGCAGGTGAGTGGGAGCACCAGACCAAGGCGGGGCGCCGGTTGCTGTCACTGGGGCGAGCCTTTGATGGTTACTGAAAATTCTTTGTTCCTGCACGCTGCGGTCCCGCCCAGCAGTAGCACCTGCTACTGGTGCTGACCCCGCTCACACCCACTGCCAGCACCCAGTGCCGGCCCCGATTGTTCGGCACCGTCAGCGGGAGCGAGCGGTGGCTTCCGGCCCTCATTGTTCCTGAGGGCTTCTCCACCTCCCCCTGCTCCTGAGGGCCGATTGGGGCCAGAGTAGCCTCTTGCACCTACTGCTGGCAATGGCCCTGCTCACACCCGCTGCCGGTACTGAAGCCACAGCTCACACCCACTGCCGGTGCCGGCCCCACTCGCACCTGCAGCTGGTGCAAGAGCCGCTGCTCATACCTGCAGCCGGTGCCTGGCACCGGTCCTGATTGCTCGGCACCATCAGCGGTGTGAGCAGTGGCTGCCGGCCTCAATCACCCCTGAGGGCTTCTCCACATCCCCCTGCTCCTGAGGGGTGATCAAAGCAGCAGCCGCTGCTTGCACCTGCTGACTGCACTGGCCCCACTCACACCCACTGTTGGTGCCGGCCCCAATTGTTCCGCGCTGTCAGCGGGTATGAGTAGGGCCGGCGCCGTCAGTGCATGGGAGCGGTGGTGGCGGGAGCAGGGCTGCTGGCAGACAGGGGACCGGGGGCTGTAGCAGGAGGGGCTGGGTGGGGGTGTGGAGGATGGGCCAAGACCCGTCCCTGAGCCCACCACATTCATGGCCCACAGTTCCTTTCAAGGTGCACAGATTCGTGCACTGGGCCCCTGTGTAAATGATAATTATCAATATCATCATAATGATTATATGATTACTAGAGGCCTGGTGCACAAAATTCATGCACTTGGAGTGGGGGAGGAGTCCCTCAGCCTGGTCTGCGCCCTCTCTCAGTCTACAGTCGGGGAGCCCTCATGGGATGTCTGACAGCTTCTGCCACCACTACTGCGCTCACCAGCCATGGCTGAGCAGCACTCCCCCTGTGGGAGCACACTCACCACCTGGGGGCAGCTCCTGCATTGAGAGTTTGCCCCCCTGGTGGTCAGTGCACGTCATAGTGACTGGTCATTCCACCATTTGGTCGATTTGCATATTAGCCTTTTATTATATAGGTTTAGTTTGTGATGTGGCTAATTTGAATTGGTTTTTATGGACATGAGCCACCCCTAACTGAAACATGATAGGATCATGTTTTTGACTCTGATAAGCTAAGACCCAAATAGACACTAATGCAAAGTCACCTCACTTGGGACCACTAAACCGAGAACTTAGCCCTACTTGGAAGCACAGCTGACTCTTACGAGCTGCACTGCAGTGGAGACAATTATCTAATGCTGTGAAGTGTTCTGTGGGTTTGCTGAGAGGGTGCCTAGGATGCTGTATGTTTGGATTGGAAGAGCATCCATGGCTTCTACATGGGCAGCATTACAGGCTTTGAGGTTTAGACCCAGTCCCATCAATTTCTAGCTTGTGAACTTAGCAAGTTGCTTAATTTCTCAGAGAGCCAAGTCCTTCACCTGTAAAATGGATGATGATACCTTGGAAGATTTTTGTTAAAATTAGAAATAACGTATAGGAAGTACTCCATCTACTGTAAGTAATATATAATGCTATTTTTAAGTTTTTAAAATTTATCTTTATTGTTGAAAGTATTACAGATGTTCTCCCCCCCCCCCCCGCCCCGCTTTTCCCCCATTGACCCTCTCCACTCTGTATAATGCTCTTTTTTGAACATTTATGCAACATCCATTAATGATCCCTATTTGGGAGGTTTTCTGTGAGGATTAAAGGGAGAAAAGATATATGTAAAGGACCTAGTACATGACAGACCCTTAATAATTGGCAGACTTTTATGTAAATTCCAAGGAATGCGTTATTTAATGGGCTCCTTTAAGTGTAACACTCAATTTGTTGTTGAGACATGTTAGTCTTGGCTCTAGTCCTAATTAGCTGTGTGTTCTTGGACCTCAGTTTTCTCACTCAAAATTTAGATATTTAGATAAATGAGGAACCAAAATGTCCCCTTTTTATACACCAAAAAGGATACTGCTTTATGCCCTATAAGGAAGGAGCTTTGGAATACAGGAAACACTGCAAAGGCCCAGCTAACACTAACAAATTAGGGTCATTAACTTTGCAAAATGAACACATTCATTACAATTGAAAATGGAAGCCAAATGCTTTATGCACAACCACGTTAATTCGCTGAGATGTGTTTGCTGTGCACCTGAGTCCAGGAGAAAATTGCACTGGGCTCTTTGAGCTCCTTCAAAGGAGATTTTTGATGGAGTCTTTCATGTTTTGCTTCCTTCTCACATCAACACACTTTAAATTTCCAAGTAGTCTTTCCTCCCGGTGTTAAGAAAGCAGTGAACACACCACTTCAGCCTTCTTTCTAACAATATTAGAGAGCAGTCCAAGCCCACATGCTGGTTTCATTTCTTTATTTAAAAAATTATGTATTTGCTGGTCAAAGGATCAAGTTTGCCTTGAAGGAACCATTTATTTTAATTGAAAAGCTATTAATGACATCCTCTTCAAAGCATTGCTTGAATTAAATATTGGTCAGGGGTGGTGGTGAATGAGAAAGCTTCTCTGCTTTGGGGTTTTGAAACAAATGCTATGAATGGATTACTTAGGTGCCTCACCCAGCGCATACATACTTCATGATTCATTTATTCGTTTTGGCAAGCCTAGTGCCTGGCACGTAGTAGCTACTGAAATGTTGTTGAATAAACAAATGAATAAAAGAAATATATTGTTATGGTCTCTAAAGAGAATAGCAAAAATTATTTTGCATGTGCTAGTGGTAGATCCTGTTTTTCCTAGAAATGAACTGGTCAGGGGATGTGGGCTTTGGTAAATTGGGTTTGGGAATAGTTAGGGAAGGGGAGGGACTGGCATGGCACCTGCTGGGCCTCTTCCTTCAGATGGAGGAGTGTGGATGAGGAGTGTGGATGAGGAGTGTGGATGAGGAGTGTGGAGGGAGGAGTGTGGATGAGGAGTGTGGAGGGAGGAGTGTGGATGAGAAGTGTGGATGAGGAGTGTAGAGGGAGGAGTGTGGATGAGGAGTGTGGAGGGAGGAGAGTGGATGAGGAGTGTGGAGAGAGGAGTGAGGATGAGGAGTGTGGAGAGAGGAGTGAGGATGAGGAGTGTGGAGAGAGGAGTGAGGATGAGGAGTGTGGAGAGAGGAGTGAGGATGAGGAGTGTGGAGAGAGGAGTGAGGATGAGGAGTGTGGAGAGAGGAGTGAGGATGAGGAGTGTGGAGAGAGGAGTGAGGATGAGGAGTGTGGAGAGAGGAGTGAGGATGAGGAGTGTGGAGAGAGGAGTGAGGATGAGGAGTGTGGAGAGAGGAGTGAGGATGAGGAGTGTGGAGAGAGGAGTGAGGATGAGGAGTGTGGAGAGAGGAGTGAGGATGAGGAGTGTGGAGAGAGGAGTGAGGATGAGGAGTGTGGAGAGAGGAGTGAGGATGAGGAGTGTGGAGAGAGGAGTGAGGATGAGGAGTGTGGAGAGAGGAGTGAGGATGAGGAGTGTGGAGAGAGGAGTGAGGATGAGGAGTGTGGAGAGAGGAGTGAGGATGAGGAGTGTGGAGAGAGGAGTGAGGATGAGGAGTGTGGAGAGAGGAGTGAGGATGAGGAGTGTGGAGAGAGGAGTGAGGATGAGGAGTGTGGAGAGAGGAGTGAGGATGAGGAGTGTGGAGAGAGGAGTGAGGATGAGGAGTGTGGAGAGAGGAGTGAGGATGAGGAGTGTGGAGAGAGGAGTGAGGATGAGGAGTGTGGAGAGAGGAGTGAGGATGAGGAGTGTGGAGAGAGGAGTGAGGATGAGGAGTGTGGAGAGAGGAGTGAGGATGAGGAGTGTGGAGAGAGGAGTGAGGATGAGGAGTGTGGAGAGAGGAGTGAGGATGAGGAGTGTGGAGAGAGGAGTGAGGATGAGGAGTGTGGAGAGAGGAGTGAGGATGAGGAGTGTGGAGAGAGGAGTGAGGATGAGGAGTGTGGAGAGAGGAGTGAGGATGAGGAGTGTGGAGAGAGGAGTGAGGATGAGGAGTGTGGAGAGAGGAGTGAGGATGAGGAGTGTGGAGAGAGGAGTGAGGATGAGGAGTGTGGAGAGAGGAGTGAGGATGAGGAGTGTGGAGAGAGGAGTGAGGATGAGGAGTGTGGAGAGAGGAGTGAGGATGAGGAGTGTGGAGAGAGGAGTGAGGATGAGGAGTGTGGAGAGAGGAGTGAGGATGAGGAGTGTGGAGAGAGGAGTGAGGATGAGGAGTGTGGAGAGAGGAGTGAGGATGAGGAGTGTGGAGAGAGGAGTGAGGATGAGGAGTGTGGAGAGAGGAGTGAGGATGAGGAGTGTGGAGAGAGGAGTGAGGATGAGGAGTGTGGAGAGAGGAGTGAGGATGAGGAGTGTGGAGAGAGGAGTGAGGATGAGGAGTGTGGAGAGAGGAGTGAGGATGAGGAGTGTGGAGAGAGGAGTGAGGATGAGGAGTGTGGAGAGAGGAGTGAGGATGAGGAGTGTGGAGAGAGGAGTGAGGATGAGGAGTGTGGAGAGAGGAGTGAGGATGAGGAGTGTGGAGAGAGGAGTGAGGATGAGGAGTGTGGAGAGAGGAGTGAGGATGAGGAGTGTGGAGAGAGGAGTGAGGATGAGGAGTGTGGAGAGAGGAGTGAGGATGAGGAGTGTGGAGAGAGGAGTGAGGATGAGGAGTGTGGAGAGAGGAGTGAGGATGAGGAGTGTGGAGAGAGGAGTGAGGATGAGGAGTGTGGAGAGAGGAGTGAGGATGAGGAGTGTGGAGAGAGGAGTGAGGATGAGGAGTGTGGAGAGAGGAGTGAGGATGAGGAGTGTGGAGAGAGGAGTGAGGATGAGGAGTGTGGAGAGAGGAGTGAGGATGAGGAGTGTGGAGAGAGGAGTGAGGATGAGGAGTGTGGAGAGAGGAGTGAGGATGAGGAGTGTGGAGAGAGGAGTGAGGATGAGGAGTGTGGAGAGAGGAGTGAGGATGAGGAGTGTGGAGAGAGGAGTGAGGATGAGGAGTGTGGAGAGAGGAGTGAGGATGAGGAGTGTGGAGAGAGGAGTGAGGATGAGGAGTGTGGAGAGAGGAGTGAGGATGAGGAGTGTGGAGAGAGGAGTGAGGATGAGGAGTGTGGAGAGAGGAGTGAGGATGAGGAGTGTGGAGAGAGGAGTGAGGATGAGGAGTGTGGAGAGAGGAGTGAGGATGAGGAGTGTGGAGAGAGGAGTGAGGATGAGGAGTGTGGAGAGAGGAGTGAGGATGAGGAGTGTGGAGAGAGGAGTGAGGATGAGGAGTGTGGAGAGAGGAGTGAGGATGAGGAGTGTGGAGAGAGGAGTGAGGATGAGGAGTGTGGAGAGAGGAGGGTGGATGAGGAGTGTAGATGGAGGAGTGTGGATGAGGGGGGGGGAGGGAGGAGTGTGGATGAGGAGCGTGGATGAGGAGTGTGGAGGGAGGAGTGTGGAAGGAGGAGTGTGGAGGGAGGTTTGTGGAGGGAGGAGTGTGGAGAAGCGGGTACAACCCACAGCTGTGGGCTTTAGCATTCAGCCTCCAGCCTGCATAGGCCAGTGTCCTCCTCCATCAGTGGTTTGGTACTGGGTTTGCATGTGCTGAGGGAGTCACGCGGAAACCTGTGAGCCCAGCCTGAGCTACTGGGAAGCATCAGTGGTTGCTGAAGGAAAAAAGTCTGAAACTGAAATGCTTTTCTATTATAAGATTCTCATTTGGGAGATGATCTGCTCTGTGTTGGTGACTTCCCTTTCCTTCTAGAAGGCCAGTGGCTTCACTTTTTCCCTGGCAACGGGCACTGCTCATGGCGGCACCGCAGAACCAGGTCCAGGTGCATGAAGTGGAAGGAAAGTATTGGACTAGAAGTCATGGTCTCCTGGTAAGCTGTGTGGCTTCAGGCAAATTGTTTAACCTCTCTGGGCCTCTGTCACATTTGTAAGGTGAGGAGTTTGGATTAGGCAATTTTTAAAATTTTTTAAAATTTTTTTTAGCAACATACACTGTGCCAGGGACCAAGCACTAGAGGCACAGGGTGCAGCTGAGTCGCACACAGCCCTGCTTCTCATTCTGGCTGTAAGAGGCATTAATACAAATGCCAGCAGGTAAAGAGAAGGACATGACTAATACTGTTTGCTAGGCTTGGGAGCTGACATTTGAAGAGTAGAAATTTACCAGAAATTTATTAATTCTGTCCCCATTCATTCATTCCACAAATATTGGCTAGGTGTCTGCTGTATACAAGGAATAGAGAATTAGCCAAGAAGAAAACAGACAAGATCTTTACCCTTCAGTTTAATCCAAGCTGGTGAGGAAGACGGGGGAGAGAGGGTAGGGGAGGTTGGATGAGCGACTGACTATTCCTACCTAACATTTAGTGAACATTTAGAATTGTCTTCTTTCACTCTCCCAACATATCCACAGCGTAGGTTGTATCCCCATTGTACAATGTGGAAACTGAGCCACACAGGAATGAAACCACTGGCCCAGCTCACACTGATAGGAAACCATAAGGACTCAAACCCACGTCTGTCTTTAGAGTGTCAGAATTTATTTGTGATGCAATTTTTTGGGAGGAGAGGTTTCACAGGCCACTGAATAGACACTTGTTTTGTCTACCCAGCAAGCCTTCTTTGGTAACAGCTTATTTTTTCCCCGAGATCTAACCCTCCCACTCTCAATCCATGTGTTTAAAATGGAGCTCTGGCCTGGCCGGCATGGCTTAATGGTTGAGGGTCAACCTATGAACCTGGAGGTCACAGTTCCATTTCCTGTCAGGGCACATGCCCGGGTTTCAGGCTCGATCCCCAGTGGGGCATGCAGGAGGCAACCAATCAATGATTTTCTCTCATCATTGATGTTTCTATCTCTCTCCCTCTCCCTTCCTCTCTGGAATCAAATATATATATATATAATAAATGGGGGCTGTTATGCCCAGATTTCAGGATCCCCAAGAACCCACATCAGGGAGCCAGTCCGATGCAATAGCATAAGAGTCTTTATTCGAGCTAGCTCGGCTCCCCCACCTTGTCGACGCAGCAACAGGAAGCAGAGAGAGAGAGAACTCTGTGTGGAGAGGGGTTTTATAGGGGGTTGGAGTAAGGGGAGGAGAAAGGGCTGTGGCCTTGCCGATTGGCCAGTCGCAAGTCGGGTGTCTTGTTCCTGGGTGTGGCTAGCAGAGGCTTAGACTTCCGGGAAGAAGCACATGGCCAAGGTAAGATGGAGCACTTACCCTGGGGCAAGATGGAGGGCGTAGCCCTTACCCTGGGGCAAGATGGAGGGTGTAACCCTCGCCCTTTCAGGGGCATGGGGCCCTAGCCAGCTTGGCTCAGTGGATAGAGCATCAGCCTTTGGACTGAAGGGTCCCAAGTTCGTTTCTGGCCAAGGGCACATGCTTGGGTTGCAGGCTCAATCCCCAGCGGGGGGTGTGCAGGAGGCAGCCGATCAATGATTCTCTCTCATCATTGATGTTTCTATCTCTCTCTCCTTCTCCCTTCCTCTCTAAAATCAATAAAGAAATATATTTTTTAAAAAATAAATGGGAGCATGGGCTTCAGAGGCTGAAGGCTGACTTGACCTTCCTGTCGGAGCACACATCCTTCGGGCATAGTGATTGGCCCAGGGACCATGACAAGCTGCCCGAATAGGAATCAACACCTGGGCTTTTGCTGGAGATGTTGAAAAAACAACCTTGTTCTTTCCCCTTGGACTGTAAGTCCAGAGGAGCGATGGCCATTTTTGCCCCCACAGGGGGAGAGGGCACTGGAGAATGCAGCTAACAGACAAGCATCTTCTGAGCCCGTGGATCTCATTTTGCCTGAAAAGAACACTATTCCTGTACTTATCAGTTCTGTGAGCTAATAGGTTAGTCTTTTTCCTCTTAAGGTGGTCTGGGTTACTGTCGCTTACAACCAAGAGTTCTGAAGAATACAGCCTCCACGAGTGCATGTGCATGGACATTCTTTATTTCTCTTTCTCCCAAGTGTGTTCTGCAAAATTGTCATCCCTCTCACCTAAGCGTTTGCTCTGGGAGGTTAACAGGATGTGGTCTTCTGAGGGAGTCTTCTGCATGCTGCTGTGTCTCAGGAGTCTCAACTGTTAAAAATAAAATGCCTGTCCCTTGTTCAAAAGGTAATATTCAAGATTATTGCAATGGAGTCAACTCTCTTGTGATGGGGGAGAGAGATTGAGCTCAATTCTGAATAATACTTGAACAAGTGGGGATTTGTAGCCAATAAGTAAGTGGTAAGGATCAGTGGATGGAAATTACTAAGAGGAGACATCCAGGGTAGGGGGTTCTTGCTAAACTGATCTCCCGATATTATTGCTAAAGGCAGGCCAAGGTAGTCATCAGAGGTGGGTGATAAGGAACTTTATCAGATATCAAAGATTGGGGCCGGGAGATGATTTAGCGGGATTGTTTGTTAAATTGGGTTTAGGTAGGACAAGGACAGCTCCAAAGAACAAGGTTTGGCTGAAGGGGGATTTAGAGGAGCCTAATTACACTTTGATCAAGGAGAGAGTTTTTGTCACAGCTTTGATCTCAGACACACAAACTGCTGGGGGAAGTGCTGGGAGCTACAGGCAACAATTGACTCCTCCTGGAAGTGTTCGCAGAGCATTTAATGGGACCGGGAGTGGCGGGGGTGGGGGTGGGAGGACACCTGGAGTGAATGTCAAGGGTGCTCTAATCTATCTCCCTCCCTGGTCTCTGAGGAAACCCCCATTATTAACTTCTCTACCAAGGTCTTAAAGACCTCTATTAAAATGCAAATAAGATGTGCCACGGAGGTCCCAAGGAGCCCTTTCCCAACAATTAACACCTCAGCTGCCCCTCCTTTCCTAGGTGGGAATTGGCCCTAGGAGAAGGGGACATGAGGCAGCTAAATTCTGATGGGAGGAGGTGAGAAAATGATCTCCGCCTGGGGTGAAGCTGGGGGTGTAGACAAGGCGGGGAAGCCTGGAGCAGTGGGAGATTGTGGGTTTCTAAAAAGGAAAGGGAATAACTTTTTAGGGGACACAGGAGATGAAGAGGGAAGAACGCAGACAAATTGCACTAGTTTTCACTTTCACTTGGGGTTGAAATTGTCCACATTGCTTAGTACTGATACAGTAGGCAGTTAGATAGGAGCAGTGTAGGAATCATTGGCCAGGTGCAGAAGGTCATGAGGGCGGAAAGCCCTGGGTGCCTAGCAACAGGCAACACTGTGAAAACAAGTATGGTAGGTGGGACCTCACTCCCAGGGTGACCTTTCCTCCTCTAGCATTCCGCTGGTCATGCAGTTCCAACCCCTCCCTGACCTTCCCTCCCCTTACATGTCACTAGTCATGTGGTAGACCCCCTCCAAGAGGAACAAGGGGGCTGGCGAATAGCCTCATTGACTCCCATCTAAGCCCTTGTGTAGCCACTCCCTTAAACATTAAGTCCTCAGGACAATGAGGTTCTGACTCATATCAGATAATCTTAAGAACAAAGCCCCAGGTCTGTTGACCACAGAGACAGTTTTGGTGAAACCATAGATAACATCTAGGCCTCAGTTGTGTTTCAGCTCCAGGCTCAGAAAAGCAGCAAAACCACTGGGTAAAGTAACCCTAATAACTGACACCAGGACCAGCTGCAATGACGAATGACCCCCTGCCCTAGCTTCCACCAATCGACCAAGTGAGTAGAGACCAAGACCCTGAAAGGACACACCTGGAAAGCTGATGAATGTTCTATGGAGACCCTCCCCTGAGACCTCCCCTAAAATCCCACCATTAGAGAAGCAGATGAAAACCCTTTAAGACAAAGGGCCCAGCTCTCTTTCACAGGCCCGGTGCCTTTCCCTCTACCTTTCTTTCCTCAAGGCAAGTACCTTTACTTTTTTCTCCTAAACTCCAAGGCTCTTCTTTTGCCTCTGTAACTTGTTTGCTGAGTCCACGCAGCCCAGCTGGCTCACTTCTACCTCTGTGTCTTTCTAAATAAATTGTTGCTTTTATTTGAGTTCTTGACTCTGAAGTCTTTCTTAGCCAAGTTCAAGGACCAAGGTCTAACTTAGCAGGTAACATCTGGTGTCCTTCTCCATTAGCAGTACCAGCCTTTCTCAAGGCATGACTGACCCACTCAGTCACAGTTTCATTTCAAAAATACATATTTTCAAGTCCAGGGTACACATACCTCCTGCCCCTTCCCCTCAACAGCTGTCCTCTTGGCCCGTTCAGATGAACAATGCTTGTTTCCTGGCTGCCCAGCCAGCCTCCCTAATGTCATTATTTTTAGCTTTAAACAAAGGTCTTCTGGAGACCCTCACATTGAGAATCTCTGGGCTGCTAGCCAACTGCAACAGGCGATGTATCATAGACACACCTCACCTTATAAATAACTAATGTGAGAAGTGCTATTCTTTCAGCCTAGAATTATTTTTAGGTTCAAATCATGCTTATAAATTTAGATTCCCTTTGAGTTCTCTGAGCCCCCTGGGTGTTTTCCATGAAGGTGCATGTTGCCTAGTGGTGAGCCGTGGAATTGCAGGGTGTATTTTTCCAAGGCTCTGCTTAGTCATTGGCTCCGTGTTGAAAGTCCCTGTTTGCTACTGTATGGTTAAAGGAAGGAAAGTGAAGTATGTTTCCTACATTCCAAGTTGACATTTTTTTTCTTATCTCAGGACATCTAAGGTGATCCTCCAATTGATTCTTACTTCTTTGAAGGCAGATCAAATGTTTAATGCAAAAACTGACATGTTAATTTTATATCAAATTTATAATAGGGTTACTATGCTCTGTGTAACATTTTATAGAACATGGGGACATTTTGGATAATCAACATATTAGATTCATTTATGACAGTTTCATACGGGTAGAAGCATAGTTTTGTTCTTTTAACATTACAGACGTTTAGAGTTACTTCCTTGTCTGTAGCTGCTCATGTCTGTGATTTACTTGCTATCAGTTTCTTGGCCAGAGCACAACCCTCCCTCTCTCTCTCCTCCACGTCCGCTCTCCTGCATCTGGCTGAGTTCTGTATTCTGGTGTTAGGGTGAAAGCAGGGACTTCCTAGATAATTAGCCCAAATGGAATCCCTTGAAATATGTGAGTATGAATACATTTTAAGCCAGGGAAAGACACCAAGAAGCTAATGGCCTTGAGACAGCCTTACCATCACAGAGCAGGAACACATTTCTAACATTCATCTCCACCCCCTGCCTCTGGAGCTCACGCTCTGTGCCCAGGGCCACAGGCAGGAAGGAGGATGGGTTAGTCTGGGCAGCCCTTTCAGGTCGGGGCGCATGCCTCTGCACCGGCCCCCTTTGGGTCCCCAGGCTGCTTGTTTTGGGTTTGGCTTCCTCTGTTCTCTCTTCTAACAGTGGTGGGTGGGTGTGCTTGCAAGAAAGAGCAAACCAGCAGGCTTGGCTGAAACCCTAAAATTAAAAGGAGCCCATCCCCGAACGTAGGCCGTTCTCTGTGGTCATCTCTGAATTCGGCTTCTGTTTTATTTTCTCATCTATTCCCTCCATGCAGGTCCATTTCTGTAAGACGGGAGCAGTGAGCATCCTTTGCTCACCCCGGAATCAGGAAGGTCGGTGAATTTCCCTGGAAACGTGGATGCCGTCACTTACCGTGTGTGCATCCTGGGGTGTCCTGGCAGCAGCGACCTCCGAAGTGGTGGAAGCCCCTGGAGACGGAATTAGGGGTTGATATTTAGCAGCGCGGAAAAGTGCCCAAACAGGTCCTTCTGTTCCTACAAGATTGGTTTCACTGGGGAGGTTTTCACGGCGCCAGCGCCACACGCCAGGCTCTAATTGAGCGTAATTATTGCCCTGCGTGCTGCAAAGTGCTGGACCGGAGGCCTCCTACCGAATCCCATTAATTTTTTGATTGGGCTCTAAAACTCGGTGCTCCCCGACAGGACCAGGGAGAGCTGCGTTTAATCTGTCTGGTCTTTAAATGAAGAAATTGCTGGCTGTCCAGTTGGCTGGTTTCCTCTGAACTCCGGGGCCTTGATGGGGATCCAAGGCTTCATCGCCAGCTCGCTTTCTTAGAATTCAGTGCTGGCCTTTCTGAGCCTTGGACCAGTTCCACACGAGAAGGCTGAAGTGGACAATAAAACGATTCACAGCATCAATTTAAACATACCACCGGCATGCAAAGTAAGCCTTTTGTCATTATTTGGTTATTTTAGGTGAGAGGTTTGGGAAAAGCCTAAATTATTTGGGCAATTACTTTTTCCTTTTCATTCAACATGTGTGATGGCCCAAACTTCAGAAATGCCACCCAGAAGGCTCTCGGGCCCAGACTTCTGCTTCCCCCCCATGGCATTACGCAGGAGGCAGCGGGCATGTGGCCATTCACTCCTAAATATCACTCTCACAGCCTGGATGTATTTCTCGAAGATAACTCAATCATGCCAACATTGTTCCAATTGCTCGTGCTTAAGATATCTTTCTAAAATGCTTGTGGCTGGTGTCCTGCCGAACTCCAGTCCGTGGAGAAGTTAATTTCACCGATCACATTTGTCCAGGCTTCCGGGGTCACGACCTTGATCAGTCAGTCTCACTGTTCAGGCTGCCGTGGTGTAAAGGCATGAAAACTGGAATGAATGCATACTGTCGCCAGGACTTTTCTTGAAAGGCGCGTTTTAAACAATTAAGCCTAGGTAGTAGGTTTTGTTTCCGAGCTATCTCTTTCTCCTCTTAATAGACACGATGCTAAATCTCCGTTAACTGAGCGTACCTGTCCATCACGTGCAGCCAGTGAATTTAAATGTTAATTCATTTCAGGTGTCCCAGAAGGTCAAACAGCTGTGTGGCTCTCACCACTTCTGGTGGAGGTAGGGGAGGAATTCCTTCTTGCTAACTTGCAGATGTCATGTCTGCTGTGCTGTGGATCAATGGGCTACTAAATCATTGCCTTTATGGAAGAAGCCATTTGGAGCTCCAGCTCTGAATCTGAGACACTGGGAGCCCATCTCTGACTCAGCTTCTCTGTCAGAATGGCAAGCAAAGATTCCGGTGTGTTCCGTAGCACCCATGCCTCACCCTGCCTTTCATCTTGGCTGCTGCAGGGCTGTCCGTGTGCCGGCTTCATGTCATGAAGGAGACTGAGGGTCTCTCTATCATGGCCAGGTTCCTCTCTCCGTGATTCAGTATGTGCTGACATATTTCCCTCTAACATGCTACTGGTGTTGAACATGCTCTATGGTGACTTTTATCATAGTTTTAAAATATGGAACCTAATAATTCAAAATTCTCTTCTACAGATTCTGTGTTCTGTGTCTTCTTAGGAAAGAATACCCGAACTAGGATAATTAAAAGAGTGGAGGGGAAGAAAAATAATTTGTTCCTGTATGCATTAGTTTTCTATGGCTGTGTCATCACGAACAGCATATTTAAAGAACACGGATTGATTACTCAGTTTCCCTGGATCAGGAGTCATGCATGGCTTACAGGGTCCTCATCTCAGGGTTGCAATCCAAGTGTCGGGGGTCGGGGGCGGGGGCTGGGTCTCGCCTGAGGCTGTGTTCTCTACCGGCCCGGAGGCTGATTTCACTTCCTTGCAGCTGTGGAACTCATGGTGACTTGATTATTCAAGGCCAGCAGGATTCTCTTCTAGAGGCTCACCTGATTAGACCAGACCCACCCAGGGTACTTTCCCTTTTGATGAACTCGAAGTCACTGATTAATCCTTAATTATATCTGCAAAAATCCCTTTCCTTTGCCACTTAACATAACCTCACTGTAGGAGCGACTTTCTTCATATTTTGCAGGTCCCACTCCCACTCAAGGGGAGGAGATTATACAGGGTTCGTACACTAGGAGGTGAGGATCTTTGGAATCATCGTAGAGTTCTGCCTACCACACTGCATTTTTATAGGTTTTAAATGAATGCTTAGAATTCAGATTATTTGTATATTGTAGTAAGTACATACAAGAATTTTTGTTATAACACAAAAGCCTCATTTTACAAAATCACACACTAAAAATAATAAGGGTTATGAAAAAAATTAAGTCAAGGGAAGAGCACTTAAAGTGTAAGCTACTTTGTAACTAGAACACTAAAAAGGCAATAAAAATCCTAATAAACCTACCAATATGGTTTAAAAGACAATTTAAACACTCAATAAATAATGGAACATTACAGCAAATATGGAACTCAACCTAACAAAGAAAGAAATTAGTGTAATGCAATAGTTGGGGGACCTTATAACAAGTGTGTTACTAAACTAAGCCAAGAGGAAAATGTGGGCGAACAGGAGTTGCATACAGTATTGTCTTCCTTTTCAGGTTATGCATTGAGCTGTGTTAGCACATGTTGTGGTCAGCAAAACTCTAACTTGCTGGGGAATGTTGACTATGAAAATGACTTCCACATTATACTGACATGATTTCTTTATCAATAGTGTTTGAGCTAATTTGTCTTACAGAAACTCGTGTTGTAGCAGAAGAGACTATAAATAATTTGTTACAACACTATTGAATAGTCTGTCATTTCTCCTCTAGTAATTTTTTAAATGTTGGTTTTTATTTTATCAAAGTATACGTGCACATAGTCAAACAGTTCAAGACTCCCTGCAAAAAATATCTGTCTCTGTGTGCCTGCCCCCATTCCCTGCTCCTTGAGGCAACATTTCAACCTCTTCAGTCGATTCTTTGGGAAGTTACCACTGTATTTCTAAATAATATGCCTTTATGGCTGTTTCTTGTTTTGTTTTGTTTTTTGGTGTTAGCCATTATCATGAACTCTCTATTAGTGAAGATAAAGATTTAGCTCATGTTCACTCTTCAGCCTTGCCCTATCACCCCACCCCACCCACTCTTTCATCCTCCTAATGTAATTCTATTGTAGTTTTTGTTTGAGCTTTGGGTAGGATGTGCACTATATGTGGTATGACTACATAATGGTAGTCAGAGCCATTCCGAAAGGTAGCTATAGATTCTTTTTCCTTTTTGACCTAACATATTGTATTGCCTAGAGAGAATAATTAATTGATTTTTTAAAAAATTGCGTAGTTTTCATGTACATATTAATGCAACCCTAAACTTTCCCCCAGGTGTGTAAATCTCTTTGAATACATTCAAATACATTAGACATCCTATTAATTTAATCTTTTTAAAGACTTGCTGTGGGTCCATTTAACCTGCTTTATTCTGGATTGGCTACCTTTTAGCTTTGGCTGCTCTCTCTCAAGAGTTTCCCTTGAAACCTCCCTATCATCTTCTTGGCTGTGTCAATTGGAACATGTTTTATTTTACCCAGGCAGTTGGTTGATAATCTGGCTGGGTTTAGAATTTAGGTTGAACATTTTTTTTTCTCAGAAGTGTGAAAACTTTGGCCCATGATCTTGCTTTCAGCAATGCAGTTGAGAAATCTAATGCCATTCTGCATCTTGTAGTCAAATCATTCCTAGGAAACTAGTTTTTGAAATGAAACTGGATGCTTACAGGATCTCTCCAGGACTTTATGATGCTGGTACCTTGCTGTGGTACCATTTTTATCTCTATACTTGGTGTTTGGTAAGTCCCTTACATGTAGAAATATGTGTCTTTCAGTTTCTAGAAAGCTTCTAGGATTATTTTTTTTTAATTTTTTTATTGCTTAAAGTATTACAAAGGGTATTACATATGTGTCCTTTTTTTCCCCGCCCTTGACAATCCCCTGGCCTCCCCTACCCCCCAGTGTCTTATGTCCATTGGTTATGCTTATATGCATGCATACAAGTCCTTCGGTTGATCTCTTACCCCCTTCCCTCCTGCCCCCCAACCCTCCCCGGCCTTCCCGCTGCAGTTTGACAATCTGTTTGAGGCAGCTCTGCCTCTGTATCTATTATTGTTCAAAAGTTTATAATGGTCTCTATTATCCATGAATGTGTGAGATCATGTGGTATTTTTCCTTCATTGACTGGCTTATTTCACTTAGCATAATGCTCTCCAGTTCCATCCATGCCGTTGCAAATGGTAAGAGTTCCTTCTTTTTTACAGCAGCATAGTATTCCATCGTGTAGATGTACCACAGTTTTCTAATCCATTCATCTACTGATGGGCACTTAGGCTGTTTCCAGATCTTAGCTATGGTGAATTGTGCTGCTATGAACATATGGGTGCATATATCCTTTCTGATTGGTGTTTCTGGTTTCTTGGGATATATTCCTAGAAGTGGGATCACAGGGTCAAATGGGAGTTCCATGTTTTGTTTTTTGAGGAAACTCCATACTGTCTTCCATAGTGGCTGCACCAGTCTGCATTCCCACCAGCAGTGCACGAGTGTTCCTTTTTCTCCACATCCTCTCCAGCACTTGTCGTTTGTTGATTTGTTGATGATAGCCAGTCTGACAGGTGTGAGATGGTACCTCATTGTTGTTTTGATTTGCATCTCTCGGATGATTAGTGACTTTGAGCATGTTTTCATATGTCTCTTGGCTTTCTGAATGTCCTCTTTTGAAAGGTGTCTATTTAGGTCCTTTGCCCATTTTTTGATTGGATTGTTTATCTTCCTTTTGTTAAGTTGTATGAGTTCCCTATAAATTTTGGAGATTAGGCCCTTATCAGATATGACATTGGCAAATATGTTTTCCCACGCAGTGGGTTTTCTCGTTGTTTTGTTGATGGTTTCTTTTGCTGTGCAGAAGCTTTTTATTTTGATGTAGTCCCATTTGTTCATTTTCTCTTTAGTTTCAAGTGCCCTGCTTCTAGGATTATTTCTTGAATAATTTCCTTCCCTCCATTTTCTTTGTCCTCTCATTCTGGAAACTCATGTTATTCAGACATTGGGCCTGCTAGCCTGGTTTCTTGATTGTCTCTTTGCTCTCTTCTGGGATACTTTTCTGTCTGAGCTTCTTTTTACTCATTAACAACTGGTAATGTAGTATATGTTGGGCTTGCTCCTCAACCGTCATTGCCCTTCCCTCCTCTGTGCAGTAGCACAAGTTGACTCCGTGATCGGTATTGGTGTTGTTTTCAAATGTTTCTGGTTCTCTCTCCTTCTGGGCACATGGCCCCCTTATAGTTGGGTGGGGCAGTATGCTCAGTCCTGGCTAATCTGTTTTATATGAAAACTAGTGGCCTGGTGCACAAAATTCATGTGGAGGGGGGGAAGGGGGGTGTCCCTCAGCCCAGCCTGCACCCTCTCAAATCTGGGACACCACAGGGATCGGGCCTAAACTGGCAGTCGGACATCCTTCTCACAATCCAGGACCACTGGCTCCTAACCACTCACCTGCCTGACTGCTTGGTCGCCCCTAACCACTCTGCCTGCCAGCCTGCTCACCCCAACTGCCCCCTCCACCAGCCTTCTTGCCCCCGACTGCCCCCCCTGCCATCCTGCTCACCCCCAACTGCCCCCTGGCTGGCCTGATCGCCCCCAACTGCCCCCACTGCTGGCCTGACTACCCCCAACTGCCCTCCCCTCCTGGCCTGATCGCCCCTAACCACCTCTGCCTTGGCCCCGCCATCATGACTTTGTCCGGAAGGACGACCAGAAGGTCTCCTGGTCTAATTAGCATTTTACCCTTTTATTAGTATAGATGTTGCCTGTTATTCAAGCTGGAGAATTGAACCGCCAGTGCTAGACTTTCAGACTCTCTTTCCCTCTGCTATAGTGGTCAGCAGTGCTTCAAAGAGTGGTTGCTCCTTCAGTCTAGGCTCCACTGTGGGTGATGCTGAGCAGAGCCCCCAGTGGACCATCAAGCGCAAGATCAAAGCATAAAGATATCAGAGTGTTTCTTACCAGAGTGAACCTGGCCGGTTCTGAAACAACCATAGCTCCAAAGGCAGGGCCTGGAATTCCCACCCCGCTTGCCAGTGATTTGTTTATGATTATGGGCCGAAGACAATCAGCATCCCACTGGTCACCTGTTTTCCTAAATTGGCTCCTTCACACTAAAGGAACAAAGTTTATTTGATGGTTGAAGGAAAAGAACTCTCATTCTTTCTCTCTCTCTCTTTCTCTAGTTTATCTATTGAGAACACAGATGTGATGATGAGGAGACTCAGCCTTAAAATTAAAAATCCAGCCCTGGCCAGTGTTTCTCAGTGGTTAGAGAGTTGGCCCATTCACCAAAGGGTCATGGGTTTGATTCCCAGTCAAGGGCATTTCTGGGTTGGAAGTACAATCCCCAGCTATATTTGGGGTGTATGAGGCAAACAATCGAACCAATTGATGTGTTTCACATCGCTGTTTCTTTCTCTCTTCTCCCCCTCCCTTCCTCTCTTCCACTCTCTCAAAAAATCAATGGAAAAAAATCCTTGGGTGAGCATTAACAACAAAAAATTAAAAATTCAGCTGAGAAACAAAAGGGTCTTGGGTCCGTGATAAGCCTGTTGAGTAGCTGGCTCAACCACCGCTGGAGTCTGTCCCATGCTTTTGTCTTGAGTTGTGAAGGGAGCCATTTTGAGATTGGTCTTTTGTTACTTACAGTCCAAAACATTCTAATGAATATGTGAATAGTAATACCACCCTCAAAGTTGAAGGAGAGCTAATTAAGATAAATGCAGGTAGTAAGCATTCAATATATTTATTAATGTGTTTCTTTATCCTGTGCTTCCTGTGTTTAAAATTAGTCTTGTCCATTAAAGTCCTTAAAGGAGAGACATTGTAGACTAAAGTTAGCAAGTAATGCCACCCTTTCACAGCTAATTCCTGCAAGTGGCTACGTATTGTTTTTGTACTGTTCATTAATGATTATTTAATTACTCTCACCCTGTTCCAAAAAGGATTTGAGGCAGCTTGCTATTTGATTATCACAGCCTTAGAGTTTGGAAAGATTTGTCTAAAGTCAGGCCACAAAGAAATCACTAGCGCAGTAACCACAGTAAGTATTAAAATTCCCAGGGTTCTGGGAAGTTGACTTACCGCCACCCTCCCATTTCCCAGTTTTGTGCTTGATTTGTAAACCCGTGTCAAAGATGCACCCGTGACAAAGGAGGCCTGCAGCCCCGGTCACAGTCAGGTGGAAGTGCCATAGGAGGTATGACGCTTAAGGGCAGGAGTCAGCAAGCTGTAGCTGGTGGGTGACATCCAGCTGGTGCCAGAGAACTAAGGATGGCTTTATACTTTAAAGAGTTGCAAAGACAAAACAAACAAAGACATAGCCTGTATGTGGTCACAGAGCTGAAAATATTTACTCTCCCATCCTTTACAGGAAAAGTTTGCTGACTCCTAGGTAAGCTCTCAAGCCAGGGGTCCTCAAACTTTTTAAACAGGGGGCCAGTTCACTGTCCCTCAGACCGTTGGAGGGCTGGACTATAGTTTAAAAAAAAACTATGAACAAATTCAGCAACAGGCAGCGGCGGCAAAAACACCCGGCGGGCCGGATAAATGTTTTCAGCGGGCCGCATGTGGCCCGCGGGCCGTAGTTTGAGGACCCCTGTCCCAAGCTCTAGAACCTGGGCTTGAGTCCTAGTGAGACCCCAGTCAAGTTATTTAACTGTTTGCTCATCCATAAAATGAGGATAATTCTTCTAATTTTCAGGCTTGCTGTGAGGACTGAAGCAGACTAGATTTTCAGAGAGTGCTCCTCACAGAGTCAGGTAAGCGTTTTAAACATAAAGCGCATTTATCTTTATGATTTTTAATTGACAAAGCCTCCTGGCACCTCCAGAGCAGGCTGCTACTCACCCCCCCACCCCCCTCCCGCACACACACACACACACACCGATGTGGAGCTGCACAGGCGTCACTATCCCCCGTGTGTTGATGGTGCCCTGGCCTTTCTCCTCACTCCGCCCCCGGCTATCATCGGGCTATTGCTTGTGCCCTAAGCATCTAATCAAACAGTTTTGCCATTTCACATTCAGACACTCCATACTCTCCCCACTATCTGTCAAGCCCATATGTTTTCATTAAGAGTTGATGATAAACTCTGGCCCTGGAAGCTTTTCCAAGTTCATGATTAATGACCCTGTGATAGGGAGCTGAGGGGCTCTCCTGCCAGCTCTGCAGGAATCTGCTTGGGGCAATTCGGGGGCCTCAGCAGCATCTCCAACACTTACCAACTTCACCGCCTCCCAGAGCCATCGGAGCGGCCTCCTCCAGGGACGATTGCAGGGTAAATGCCTGGGTTTGGTATCCTCCTCTCTCTTCTTTCAGTGCCGCTCTGGAGGCGAGTATCCAGGCAGAAGGCAAGTGTGATGGTAAACCAGAAGGTCTGGAAGTGTGGTCACCTTATTTTTATGCGGTTCAGTGGTAGTGAAACATCTATGGGTTCATCTTAGCCGGAGCACCGGAACTGAGTGGCCCAGAACTCTTACCTTGACCCCTGATCTCTCATCCCTAGTCCAGGGCCTGGACTCCCCACACTGAGGCAGGCAGCTTCCCAGCCAGGCCCGCAGAGCCAAACCCATGGGCAGGTCCCACTTCAAGCCTGCGGCCCGGACTGACTTGGCCTCTGGGCCTACACTGCCTGCAGGGGCAACCCCGTGGCCTGGACCTGGGGCTGAAATGTGGGAAGGGTGGTTTCTTTTCTTCTTGTCTTTTCTGTTTTCTTCTGTGCTTCGGAGACACCAGAATTAATAACACTATTTTTGATTTTGAAAAAAAAATAAATGGGAACTTCGTTCGTTCGTTCGTTCGTTCCTTCCTTCCTTCCTTCCTTCCTTCCTTCCTTCCTTTATTCATTTATTAATTTATTTTGTTGTTGTTCCTTTGTCTTTACCTTGTAAACAATTCTGGCTGACCCTGGAGTCTGAGTATCTTGCATCCTTGCAGACAGGGCAGAGAGAGCCCGCGGAGAGGTCTGTCCCAGGAGCTGGGAGAAGTCAGAGGGCCGGGATCCACCACTGGGCAGGGAGGCCTCGTGGGGATGGGCAGCTGTGGCCCTGACTCAGGGGCACCGCATCTAGTGAAAGCAGGATGCATCCCTACCTGTGAACTCCAGCTCGAAGCCTAGCCTCTCTTCACAGTCACCATCTTACCCTACATCTCGAATGGTTTGGGGAGGGCTCCTCGCCTCTGCCAAGGCCAGAATGACCTGGGAATGCTGTAGGGAGCTCTGCCTGTTCCCTAGTGAGAGACAGAGCCCTTTTGACAGGAGGCTGGAGGAAAAGGGAGTGGATGGCACAGCGAATGTCATGGCCACACACATTTGGGGAGGGAGCTGCATCAAGACTGTGGAGGCGGAGATGGCCAATTTCTGCATGTGTGTGTGTGTGTGTGTGTGTGTGTGTGTGTGTGTGTGTTTATGTGTGTTCGCGCAGAAGCAGGGAGAGGTGAGGAGTTTGCTGACCTCGAGCAGAGATGACCATCTGTGAGCGGGGGAGTGTTCAGCTCTGGTAGAGGAGGTGGTTGTATCGTGGGGTCATGCGGGGGGGGAGTGCTTGCTCCCTGTCCATGACACCCCCTTGGTGCGGTTCATGTCATGCCCCCCTCCCCCCTCCATGAAGGGGACTGCTTGCATCAAAAGGTGAAGAGATTCTTGAGGGGGCCAGCCTGTCGACCCAGCTGAGGAAATGCATGTCTGCATTGACCTTTTGCTAATTGATGCAAACTGCACATGGGCAGCCCAAGGCTACTTAGTGGTGGAAACTGACTGGGAGCTGGGGGTCATCAGGGGTGTCCCCCTTTATCCTTAAACTTCGGTTGTTTCTCAAGGCATTTCAAATGCATTGTTTTCCTTCTTCCTAATCGATTTTATCTCATTTGTGTGCCAAGTCAATGGCCATAATGTGGCTACCAACTTGTCAAAACGGTTGGCGATGTATTTTTGCCGTTACTTCCACACATTCAGAGAGAAGGGAGGGGATTTATTTTTTGGTCTGAATAGCAACGCCTGGGCACTGCTCCCAGGACAGCAGGAAACACAGTGGGAATGGAGGAGTCTCTCATTGCTCCATTGAGAAGAGGTGCAGGGCGAGCCCCATCCTGCTCCGGGGGACCCGGGTTTGTGGCTTCCCTCAAAGTTCTGACACCCTAAGTTAGACCCCACCTGAGTTCACCTTGCACATCTTTAGGCTCCCCCGGGCTACCCTCCCAAAGCCCCTTCGACTGAGGCATTGAGGGTTGATGACAAACAGAAAGGGAAGGAATTAAAAAAATAATTTTTCTCAACTTCAGAATTGAAAAGTCCTTCCCAGTGTTCATATCCTTTCTTTCCTCTCCCATCCAAATTCCGTTTCCTGCACAGCCTACTGGAAGAATAATGTGCTTTTTCATTTTTTGCTAGGTACGCACTGAGGTTTTTAATTGTTCCTGACACCAGGGGGAGGGGGTTCTGATTAGACCTAAAGTGTAAGTGACTGACAGTCCTGCTTTTGAATGACAGACAGAAGTGCAGAAGTGTGTGCCTTGGGCGGTGACATTCCTGGGCTGCTTCTGTTTTATGCAACAGCGATATTGGAGTGGAACGAGAGTTCGGCCAAGGAGAATGTTTGCTGGACATCTTTGCTCCCTTGGTGATAAGGAGCCTTACCCCTGCTTTCTGTGAAATGTAACAAGGTTTGTCTTTCGTGCAAAATTAGATTATGTTCAAACAGAGCATCACAAACCAGAGAACTTTTCTGGAAAGACGTGAACCACAGTTCTAACACTCTTTTCTTGTGCTTCTCAAGTGCATTAAAATGGACATCATAGCCTCTGCAGGGCATTTTAAAACAGGTTTCTGGGGCCTGCGCATTTGCATTTCTAGCGAATTCCCAGTTCTTGCTGATGCTCTGACTCAGGGACCAGACTTTGAGAACCAGCGCATGAAAAAGACGTGGATTCTCCATCTTAATTTCTTCCCTCAGTAAAACCCATTAAGTGCTTTGTTCTCTTAACCGTTTCTGAAAATATTCCCAGAGGGCGTATCATTTCCTTTCATTAATGAGAGAAATTATGCAAATACCAAATTAAGCATCTGCCTGGCTGGCTTTGCAGCTGCTTGCCAGGATGTGGCTGCCCTGAGAGGGCCTGGGAGGGGACTTGGCTAGACCCCACTGGCAGGATGGCTTCCAGAAGCCTAGGGAAGGGTGTCTGCTAGTCATCTTCCCGCCATTGCGAGGACATCCTGGCAGCTCCTGGCATTCTCCTTGCCTTGCCCAAAGCAACTTTCTTTGGTATCAATTGCCAGCGGAAGGAGAAGAAGCCCAGTTTGTGCCAAAGTCTCGGACTGGAATTTCCTATCATAACCGGTTGCTTTGGGCTGTGTTCTCCGTGCTCTTTTAGTGCAAATAAGAAAATTCTAAGCTCTAGTATGAAAACCAAAAAAGGAAAACCTACCAGTTCAGGAAACTGGAAAGACCAGGGGCAGGCCCCCAAGCTGTTCTCGAATGAGATCTCCATGCATCTGTCAGCTCTAGTCTGGCCATGCTGGCACTGCCACCTGTCACCTGGGTGCCCACCTATCACCTGGGTGCCCACCTATCACCTGCATGCCCACCTATCACCTGCGTGCCCACCTATCACCTGACTGCCCACCTATCACCTGGGTGCCCACCTATCACCTGAGTGCCCACCTATCACCTGCGTGCCCACCTATCACCTGACTGCCCACCTATCACCTGGGTGCCCACCTATCTCCTGGGGGCCCCCTATCACCTAAGTGCCCCCCTATCACCTGGGTGCCCACCTATTACCTGACTGCCCATCTATCACCTGACTGCCCACCTGTCACCTGGGTGCCCACCTATCACCTGGGGGCCCCCTATCACCTGGGTGCCCACCTATCACCTGGGTGAGTAGAGAGTGGTTATAGGCACTGAGGAAAGGGGTTCCATTCACATTAGGGAAACATTCATCACAGATGTTTCCCCTCCTCATTCCTAACCGTCTGTAACCAGCCTGTACCCTCTTCGTCATCCACAAGCCATGAAGCCTCCCTGACTCCTTAGGGAGCAGCAGGCCTCTTTTTCTGACTGCCACTAGCAATGCCCTCACAGGAGGGGGTTGGGGGGTTGGGGTGCAGTTATGTGAAACATGGGAGCTGGGTGGGTACTGGCCCTAGACCCTGAAAAGCTGAGTGCCTTCAGCTCTCTGTGCCTTTGCTTTCTCATCATAAATGAACATAATGTGTCCACCACCTGGAGCCGTGAGAGGAACAAACCTAACATTGGAAGTGGCAGGACAGTGCCTGGCACAGAGGCAGCCTCAGCAAGTGCTCGCCTTTGTTCCTTCATTGCTTCTGCAGCGCTGCCATTTTCTACTTTGTCTTAGTTCTGGAAACAGAACCTACAGCCCCCTTTCCATAGGCTGGGCCTCGGTTTTTTTTTTGTTTTTTTTTTTAAATTGATTTGAAAGAGAGAGAGAGAGAGAGAGAGAGAGAGAGAGAGAGAGAGAGAGAGAATCTGTTGTTCCACTTACTTATGCACTCATTGGTTGCTTCTTGTATGTGCCCTGACCGGAAATCAAACACGCAACCTTGGCATATCGATGCTCCAACCAATTGAGCTACCCAGCCAGGTAGGCCGGGCCTCTTTGACTACAGAAACGTCCTGAGCCACAGATTGTAGAACTTCATGTTGGCTACATTTTGACACAAGTTTTAAAGAAAAGAATGTAGGGTCACACTCGGTTTGAGAAACCCTATGTTAACAAGGAACCTCGTACTCTGTGGAAATCTTTCGCTTGCTGATTATTGCTATTAAAGAGAAGTTTTCTTATTACCACTGGGAAAGGAAATTTTAAAAATATCATCACTGAAACAGGAACACAAAGTAGTTCTCTACCAAGGGGGCCATGCACTGTCACCAGGAGAAAAAGCAGATGGCAGCGGAGGGGAGTGCAAAGCGTTTGCTGGGAGAACAAAGGAACCCGGGCGGCACTTATGGTGGGAAAGGGACTCTTAGGGCTGTAGCTTTGGAGACAATAACAGCGCGACCTGAAGGTCCTTTTCCAGAACTCAGAAAAACCCAGAGCGGGCGGAACCGCGTCTTCTTGTCTTCTCTCATCAGCACCGTTCACTCCAAGTTAGTGTGAGGTCGGATTCCCATATGGTGAATTTTAAGCTTCTGTGACAAGTACATTTATTGTTTGTGTGCATTGCCTATCTTTACAACTAGACTATATTCTTGCGGGCCGGATCCATATCTGATTTAAACCAAAGCAAGACTCTCCCTTCTATTTTGTCTTGCTGATAAATTGTGATTGTGATTTTAAAGCTCTCTCAGCATGACATATTGTCGAAGATTCTTTGCAGAACCCATGTTTCAGATAGAACCGAGCAGGGCGGCCTGGCAGAAGGAATCGGCAGAGGGGGTGAGGTTAGGGTTGGAAGCTGCTCTGAAGGCCGGGTCTAGGCACAAGGAAGGACGTGTTGTTTGGAAAAGTGAGTGATACAAACATTCACTTCCAGAGCCAGTCCAGAGTATTTTCTACTCTAATTCGTTAAAAGACTAGACTTTCCTCCAAGTGCGGGCAACAAAGAGGATTGCCAATCTGTCATTTCCTCTCTCTGGGCTTGGTCAAGGAGTCAGTACTTGTCAGGTACTCGCTGTGTCAGGAACCTGGGGGCCCATCATGCAGTCTGGCTCTGCACCTGTTCTAGGGGTCTCAGAACCCGTTCTAACCAGTGTCCCCTTAAGTAAGCTCTAGTAGCAAAATCCCATGGACGTGTTTACTGCCTTAGCTCAGGGGCTGGCGAACTTCATTAATAAAGGGCAATGTAGTAAATATTCTTGGCCTGTAGGCCATACAGTTTCTGTTGCAGCTACTCAACTCTGCCATTATATGTGAAATCAGCCATAGGTGACATATAAATGAATGAGCATGGCTGTGCTCCAAAAAAACTTCATGGGCACTGAAATTTGAATTTTATATAATCTTCAGTTATGAAATCTTTTAAAAAATCTTTAAGCATTAAAAAATGTAGGCCTCTTTCTTGGCTTGTGGGACATACAAAAACCAGCTGTGGGCTGGATTTGCCTGTGGCCACAGTCCCCTGGCCCCTCTTTTAAAGCTCTCAGCTCATTCTACTGTGCAGCCAACATTGAGAACCCCTGGCCTACACACTGGGGTTCTTGGACCACAGACCTGATTTATGGTTGTATCCCCATTTGGAGGTAGGTCCTAATAAAGGCTGAATGAATTTACCTTTATGGGAGCCCTGCATCTCCTTGCTGATGGTTTATAATGGAAGGTAACTAGGGAGGGGGCAGGCTAGGATTGCTGCTGGGACTCAGGGAGGCAGAGGCGTTGTGGGTGTCTTGATGGCCATGGAGGTGTGGCATCCGGCCCTGCCTTCAAGACAACCCGCTGTGGGGAGGTAGCTGGCGGACAGTCATCAGCTGCTGCAGTTGGGTTCATGCTGAGGCCATGCGTCCCCAGCTGCTCGCAGCCAGCAGTGAGCATGATGCAGGCCGGAGCTGGGCTGCTCCTGCTCCGTGCAGGGCCCTTCCGTGGGCAGTCTTTGCCCCAGGGCTCGGCACCAGCCTGGCTGAGGCTTTCTCAGAACTGGCCTGCAGTGTGACGCTCCCTGCCCATCCTCCCCTCCCTCTGTTTATGGGTGTCAGACCTTCGCTGAGGTCTGAAGGTACCCCAACTCTATCTCTCTCTCTCCTTTATCCTTCATGAGCATTTCTTTCAATACATCTCAGCAGCCCGGACTGACGCAAGGGACACTCAGAGGGGACCCTTTGTGAAAAGCTGATAATCTCATTTTATCTCGAGTTTAGGACTTTTTTTTTCCTTCTTCTTTTTAATGCTCTCCTTATTTCTCTGAGGATGGAATCAACGGGGTTGGTAAATGGCTATGCTGATTTTAATGAACTCGATGAAAGAATCACAGTCAATGTGAAATTTCTTCCTAAGCTCTCAGTTATTCTTGACTTGAGACTGGTAATTCCTTAGGGAACATTTATGTTAAACTTATAGCTGCAAGTAAAAATTCATCCTCATTCCACTCATTTGTACTAAAAGGCGTGGAGTTGTCATATCCTGAGGCCTGTGGGAAGCCTTTGGGTGGGAGGCCTGAGCGCTGTGCTGAGCGGGGCAATCTTAGGACTGCCTCCAGCCAGGACCAGGGAACAAGGATGAGGGGTGGGATGGGCTGGGCGGAGTGGAACACCCCCAGCTTTTGTCTGTCTTCATTGTCCTCCTGTACAATCTAGTTGAGGATAGACACTAGGTTTAAAGTTCATCTGTGAGGACAGACAGAAGCGTCAGAACTCCTAGCCGCGTACCTGAGGTCTGGTGCTAGACTTCCGTCCCTAAAGGTGACTAATGGGGGACACCAGCCTGAGGGAATTGGGGAGAAGTGGATGGAGAGGAGGAAGGCCACCGCCTGTTCTCACCCTCCAGGCACACTAACTTTGGTGCAGAATCAGACCTGTTTCCGCTTTTCCACTTCTACTTCCCAGTGGGGAGGCCTCTAGCAGGACTTTACGGGGCGGGGCTCTGGGCTGGGTGGAGCTCCCAGGGGCCAGAAAGGACTATTGTGAGTCACTCTGGGGAGATGGGTTCTGGCGAATCTGGCAGGCAGCTGTCAGACTGGCTAGGCGGAGGGGAGGTAGGGGTCACCAGCAGCTTCTGGCTTGTGGGCTGAACATGCCTAGAAACTCCAGGAGATGAGAGCCTCTCTGAGAATTTCAGTCAAAGCCCTAGGAAAGGTGTTGATTGAGTCGGCCTGAAGTTTGTTGCCAAAACTGTGTCAAAGAGGCCCCTTGTGCAAGGAGATTTTAGCAAGGAAGTGGGGGTAAAGCTTCCAGAAGGGGGAGAGGAAACAATACATATGAACAGGCAGCAGATGAAAGGAGTGTATTAGGAAGGTAGCCGTCCAAAGTGCAGGTAAACAGCCAGGAAAGAGACCGTGGGAAGAGGCCGAGGAGCTGATGAAGTAATACCAGCAAGCACGTATTGAGTGCTGTGTCAGCTATGATACTTTCCCTTTCCAATAACGAAAAGTCTTACTCAACAAGTTTAAACAATACAAAGGCAGGAAGCAGAGTGCTCTAGGCTGCTTATATCGGCAGCCTGACGAGTCTTCCAGGACCAGGGTCTCTCTTCCCACTGGGCCATCTCGGAGAGTTGGCCCCGCCCAGGCAAGGCCGCCACACAGGCGCACCATGGCTACAGCAGCTGAGTCACCGCTGGCATAACCAAGTCCAGCGGCTTCCCTTCCTGATATCCCTCCCCTTTCTAAAATTGTGGTAAAACACACATAACATAAAATTTACCATCTTTAAAAAAACAACAATATGTTTTTATTGATTTCAGAGAGATGAAGGGAGAGGGAGAGAGAGATAGGAACATCGGTTGCCTCCTGCAGGCCTCCTCCTGGGTGTCCAGCCCACAACCTGGGCATGTGCCCTGCGTAGGAATCAAACCATGACCTCCTAGTTTGATCAACACTCAACCCCTGAGCCACACCAGCCAGGAAAAATTTACCATCTTAGCCAAGTGTACTACAGTTCAGTGGTATTAAGTACATTCATATTGTTGTACAACTATCACCACCATCCATCTCCAGAACTCTTCATCTTTGCAAAACTAAAAAGTGATGCCCATTAAACAACAACTCTCCATTCCTGCTGTTAAAGATCAGAATACAAGTAAATAAATGTAAAGATCTAATTAGCTTTATGAAGAGATTCATGAATCGGGCAGCCTCCCATCTAGCAACTAGAAGAGTGATCTGAGGGGCTGTACGAAGTGGGAGGTGTTTATAGGAGGAAAGAGAGCGGGACAAGCGAGTTAAACGAGTGGATCATCTCAGGCAAGGTCACCTTCCCTAGTGGAAGGCAGGGGTCTTATCAGGCAGATGACCTCACGGGTGCTGACCAGGGAATTCCAGGCCGACTGATTTAACATTCCCCTCCTGGGAGAGGCTGAAACTGCAGTTGGGTTAGGTATTAAGTTTTGGTTTGTTGACATGACTTAGCAAAAGTGACTCCATTTTGTCTGTTTTTTTGTTTTACACCTCCTTCCTCCCAGCCCCTGGCAACCATCATTCTACTTTCTGTCTCAATAATTTCAAGTCCTCTAGGTACCCATATGAGTGGAATCGTGCAATGTTGGGTTTTTGTTCCACCTATTTTTTTGTATGATCTATGACCTAAGAATGATTTTTACATTTGCACATGGTTATGTTTTAAATAGTTATATATAAGTACTTACATAATATCCTCAATGTTGCCTCTTGGCCAGTAAAGCCTAAAATATTTTCATCTTCCCTTCACAGAAAAGCTTGCCAATCCCTGCACCAGATCAATGGTTTGCAACCTACTCGGTGGTGCCAACCTGTCTCTGGTAGAGATGAAAGGGTGAGGGACCCCCTCTCAGCCCCTACCCCAGACTCCAGCTTCGTCCAGAGCCGTTTGTTTGCTTTGCAGAGTGGCTGACCACATCAGCCCTCATTGGAACACAGTGGCCCAGGCAACACTTTGGAAAACCTCTGGGCTAGATGTTTTCTGAGGTTCCTCACAGATCCAACATCCCAGAGTCCTCCCTTCCCAGCACATTCAACACAGAGAATGAAAGTCAGAGTTCGTTGGAAGACTTTTTAGTAATTGATGTTAAAAAATTGGAAGTAATATACAAAATGGAGCAAATATTAACTTGGCGAAAATAGGAAAAAAATCTTTCTAAAGTGAAGGGGATCAGGATATGTCAAGCCAAACTATGCCACTTTGGCGAAAGAATTATTTTGAGCTGAAGGCATGTGCGTTCCAGAAATCCCTTATCTGCTTAAAGACAGGGCCTCCCAAAAGGACTTCACTGTCATCCATCCCCTCCCAGGGAGCAACTCTGATCTCTTCTCAGAGAGAAGGGGCATCGCACCCAGACAGACATTGTCACAAAACTCTCATATTCTCCTAAGAGCTCGTTGATCTTTTTAAAAGGCCATTTGTGTTTCCGTAAGTGTCTTTTCTCTTCGCCCCTTCTAAGAAGTCATTTGTTCTCCCAAAGTGCTTCTCTGACTGTCCCCATTTCCTTTTCAGAGGGCATTGTGGGGAGGAAAGTATCTTCCCTCTACCCTTCTACATTCTCAGCGGGAGCCCCTGGAGCTGCAGCAGGCAGCTGGGCAGGCACAAGCAGAGTAGGAACCAGAAGCCAGGTCCTGAAGGTCACCAGGGTGGAAAGCCCCGTAAGGGGTGGGACCTCGCCCCCAGGGTGACCTTTCCTCCCTCAACATATTGCTAGTCATGCAGTTTAGACCCCCCTGACCTCTTATACTGCTGGTCACGGGGTTCGGACCCTCCCCTGACCTTTCCTCCCCCTATATGTCACTAGTCATGCTGTAGACCCCTTCGAGGAGGAATAAGAGGGGCAGAGAATGGCCTCATCTGACTCCCATACAAGCCCTTGCATGACCACCCCCTTTAAAAAGAAAATGGATTTTCAGATCCCAAGTATTTCCCAGCCCTGTAAGGGCAAAACTTTTTACTTTATTGAGTCTCTTTCACTTTATTCCTTCTTTTACTTGGCTGAAATCTCATACTCTTTCAGGAGGCTTACAAAACCCGCTGCCGTTCACATTCAACTTATCTGCATAATAGTCTTATTTACAACTGATGAAGGCCTCCAGAGAGCCATCCTTTTGACTTCCTTCTGCAATGGAGCAGTTTGTGAGTTGCCAGGTAACCGATAGTGGGAGGGGCTCCTGCAAACCGTAAAACTGAGGCTTTCAAACACTTGAATGGCAGCTGTTCCACTCTCTTATCTGAGCAGCGGCATTATCCCAGCAGCTCCTCACAATAGACTTCTGTACCAAATTAATTAAAGAAAGGCTTGCTAATTTCATTCCAAGGCATTCCAGTGAAAGTAATTTTATATACATAATGTACAACTGGCTTTTCCACTTAACTTCCAAAGGAAGCATTCAGACTGTTTAGTACCATTCCCATGAATCAGCAAACCCTCGGATCCTCCGGCAGAAGAGGCAGACTTTGTGGCTGGTAGGGAAGAGGGTTGGTGTGAAGTGTGCTGGTCATTACACTGTTTAAATTGAAGCTGAGGAAGCTACAGGGCTGCCCACTATCTTTCCTGAAGAAGGAGCACTTTTGGAAAAGAATATTCTAGGAGCTACGGTAATAGTAAAATTATTTACTGGACACTTGTTATAATGGTAATGAAGACTTTATGGAAAGCGATTGTAATTGTAATAGGAGTAAACGCTGTTGCAGTAGGGGAGAGGGATTGGGCTCCACTCTGAATACAACCAGGACTGGTGAGATTTGTAGCCAAAATTACTAAGAGGAAACACCAAAGATAAGAGGATTTTGGTTAAATTGGCCCAATAGGATTCTTGCCAAAGTCAGGCAAGGACTTAGACATCGGGATGGAGATGAGGAACTTCATCAGATATCAAGGATTGGGGTGACTTTGCAGGATTCTTGCTAAAACTGGGCTCACCAAGAAAGGGCACGAAAGCCAAGCTCGAGGTCTAGTCAAGAAGAGGCTCAGGGGAACCTAACTAAACTGTGCTCAAGGGAAGGCTTGGCCATTGCTCCTGAGCTATTTTGTGACGAGCTGTAACAGAATGCGGGCTCATGGGAAATGGGGAGGTTAGCATTAGGCACTGGAAGAATTTTCAGTAAAAGTTGTCACTTGTGAGAGGATGGAACTAGTGAAACCTCAGAAGCCTCAGCCAGCTCCTCTGCCTGTGTGGACTGGTGTTGGTGATGTCACGCCTCTACCAAGCTGGGCCTGGGGCCTCAGGCCAGTTATTGGGTGTTGTCCGCCAGAACCGCGTCTGCAAGTCCTTTGCCCATCACTGGCAGCTGGGTGGGCTGCATAGAAAAGCTCCAGGGGAAGCAGGGGCCTGGCCCCAGGCTTTCCTAATATGAGCATTTCACAGCGGTTTCCCCCTGTCAGGCCCTGTCCTATCTTTTGGTTTTGCAAACGTTTGCCCTGAGATTTCTCCAATTGCCTATTCTTTCTTCCTGAGTCTAGTTTATTCCGTGGTCTTTGCTGGTCCAGTATTGGGGTGCCAGTACTTTTGTGAATCTATGTCTGAAGCCGGTCCACTAAAAATCGAATGGGTTTCCTCAGAAGCCCACAAATGCCTGTCTGCCCTACTCCTGCAACTCCCTCATCCCCCAGGCACGGGCAGGGCATGCGTTTGCCCTCCTGAAAGTGGATTGTCACCTGGAGAGATGCTACAGGACACAGGTCACATACAGTCAAGCGGAAGGCAAGCGAACATCGCTCCTGGAACCTGGCTTTCCGAACCTGGCCTCAGAGCTATGGGGTCGGTGGCTCTGCTGTTATGTGAGGCTGTTGCGATGTATTATTAATATGTTAAGCGTCAGACTAAAAACCCGCATTGAAACTCGGCCTGCCTGCTCCTTGCAGCCGTCTGTGTGGCCTCCAGCCGCCATGGGGACTGGAGAGCAGCAGCGCCACAGCTCACGGAGCAGCTCTGGGCTCCCAACCCGCCAGCGCACAGTTTGGAGGAACATTTCACAGCCCTGACCTTTCTTCCAGGAGCTCCTGCCTGGGCCTTGCCTCTCTGGTGCTGCCCCTGGCGTGCCAGTGACCTTCAAGGAGAGATGCTCCAGACAACACAAGTGGCCTTTAGCTTCTGATCCCTGCCCTTTCCCTCGGGTTCTGTATTTCTGAAGTCATGTGACGTTTGTTCATAGCTCTTTAAACCCCTGGCTTGGATTTCTCTTGGTAAAGATGAATTCTCCTTCCTGTTTGGGAATTTCAGCTTCCAGTGCTCTAGCCTTCCTCCCCACTCCCCCTCTTACCCAGTGTTTCTATCTCTCTCCCTCTCCCATCCTCTCTGGAATCAACAAAAAATATATATATTTAAAAACCTGCCCTACCCAGTTTTGCTCAGTGGATAGACCGTCGGCCTGAGGACTGAAGGGTCTCAGGTTCTATTCTGGTCAAGGGGACGTCCCTCGGTTGCAGGCTCGATCCTGGCCCTGGTCAGAGCATGTGTGGGAGGCAACCAATCAATGTGTCTTTCTCACATCTATGTTTCTCTCTCTCTGTCTCTCCCTCTTCCTTCCACTCTCTCTAAAAATCAATGGAAAAATATCCTCGGGTGAGGAGTAACCAAAACAATAACAACACAAACCTTTCCGTGAATGGAAGATGGCTCTTCCTCTAAGAAACTGTGGGAGCGGCTCCATCCAAGTCTGGGAGTGGCCCTGTGCCATTTGGCCTCCCGTGTATCCTTCGATCTTGACTTGATGCCACTAAAGGCCTGAGTCAGGGGAGGGGCAGGCCTGGTACTGGCCTTCCTGGTGAGCAGGCTGGAGGGGGTAGCCTGTAGTTTGTCCTGGCCTGAGCACCTGCTCACAGTGCACACTTTAGTTACCAGATCTTATCAATTGATTCTACAAAAGGCTTTGTTTCGCTCCATTTTGCTTCCTTCTAATTTCCTTGTGCGAATCCTGGCTGAATGCTTTAGTCATTCATGAAATTGGCTTTTCACAAGGCACCTCTCACTTCCTCTGGCCTCAGTACTTGGTATCTCCGTTCCTTCCAGCCACAATCTCCTTCAGCTCCTTTTGTAAGATCAGCCTTCTTCACGGTGGTGATCCAATGACATCTTTTACCCTCTTCCTCCATCTTCCAACTTCTCCACGGTGAATGGAAAAGGGAGTCCTTACTGGGTGGCACAGACACATCTCCTGTGCAATAATATTAAACTTCCCCTATTAACAACTGATCCGTGCCCAGTGTTGGAAATGTAAACAAACATACGAAATATCATAATAAATGGATCGGGCTTAGATGGCTACAGTGTGGAAGCAACTCAGTGTCTTCACACGAGGGCACGTGGGAGGATATGCATTTGACACACCTGTGGTCACACTTCAGGCATGAGTGAGACACAGGTGAAGAAATGGATTGAGGTTGATGATGCTTGGGGACGGCATCCTCAGAAAATACTCTCACTCATCAGCAACTTCAGAGCTAAAGAAGCAGCAGAATTCAAGGCTCTCAGATACTAATTTCTTTTCAAACTGGAGTAAGAGTTTAAACACTGTTTGGCAGCTAGGAGCATACATAGCAGCAAACGCTTGTAATGGAGATCCCAGAAGTCAGCCTACATGATATGCCCTTTGCAAATTTACAAGTGAATGGGTATGTTTAGAACGTCCAGCAGGTTTCACTTTGCAAAGGATGGAGGGGCCTTCTGGGAAGGAACTACCCTGAGAGCGGACAAGCATCCAACTGGGTCTAAAGACAATGGGTTAAGGAGGTAGGGAAGGAAGGTTATTTTATAATAGCTTTATTGGGAAATAATTTACTTATGATACAGTTCACTCATTTATAGTTACAATTCAATGGTTTTTTATATATTCACAGAATTGTGTAACCATGACCATAATGAAATTTAAAAGTTTTTCTAGTTTTTCATCATTCCCCAAAGAGAACATGTACCCTTTAACCATCACGCTATAATCGCCCCAATCCCCCAGCCTTAGCTAACACTAACTTACTTTGTGTCTCTGGATTTGCCTATTCTGGACATTTCATATATATGCAGTCAGACAATATGTGACCTTTTGTGTCTGGCTTCTTTCACTTAACATAATATTTTCAAGGTTCATCCATGTTGTAGTTTGTATCAGCACTTCTTATAGCTGAGTAATATTCCATTGTATGAATATAGTACAATTTTTTTATTCATTAGTTGATTAGGTCATCAATTTGTTTTTTTCTACTTTCTTGGGCTATTATAAATAAGCTACTATATACATTCATGCATAATTTTTTGTGTGAACGTGCTATTTCTTTTGGTATAGATCTAGAGTGCAACTGTTGGACCATATGGTAATCAGAAGGAATAATTTTGAATAGAGCACAGTACATGTCCCTCAGATTGTTCTCTAGGATTCATGCAGAGCCCTAGAAAGAGGAATGTCAAATAAAATGACACCAAGTTATTCCACTGCCATCTCTGTAAGCATGGTGAGCACAGGCGTCTGGGCTGTGGACCCATTTCACAGGTATCGGCACTGATTGGGGGGAGACTGAGACATGAAGAAGTGTCCAAGGACCTAGCACCAGGAGCAATGTGAGCAGAAGGCACACAATAGGTGCTCATGTGTCAGGCCGGTGTACCCCAGAGAGGCAGCTGGAAAGCCTGAGCCCTAGGAGGCTGGCAGCAAGTGAGGGGGAAATGGAGAAGTCCTGGAGTGGCTCCAACGACAGCCCAGATCCATATGTGAAACACCCTCATGGGGCTTCCAAAATGTGGGGAAGGAATGTGAGTGGAGATAAGGTCTCCTTGGAGTGAGGAGTTGTAGTTTCCATAAGTGTAGTCCTACAACAGAACTGTGTGTGTGTGTGTGTGTGTGTGTGTGTGTGTGTGTGTGTGTGTTTTGGGAGGTGTTGCTTGGAGGAATGGCAGTTTCCAGGCACAGGGATTGCAGCCTGATGGAGACTGTGGTGCCTAGAAGAAGCACCAGAACTGGAGGGGCCAGGAAAACCAGGAGAATGGTTATTTTCAGGGTAAACTTGATCATATTCCATCTCCTCCACCTCTATGTCTTGACAATGTATAAGTTCCCAAACCTTGACATCTTTCTAGGATTGGGAGAGTCCTCAGAATAATGGAGGCAAAATTTCTCACCAGTCTTGTAGGAAAGTAATTAGGGTACAACTTGTTCATTGATAGAAAATGAAAACATGTGACATTTCTCACACGCTCAAGTTTTTAAGCTGAGATTCCCACTGGCTACTGAGCTAAAGAAGGAAACAAGTGATATATTCCAGGGCACAATAAGTAGATCTATTCTGTTAGAGTTGGGTGTTCACATAGAGAAAAGATGGGTTGAGGAGGCAAAAGCAAATCAGAGCCTAATAGTGAAGAACTTTGGATTCCATGAAAGAATTTGGACTTTCTTCTGTAGCCATGGATAGTCGTTTGAGCCTTTGTCCTGGGCAGGACCTGTCCAGGAGTTAGTAACTTGCCAGAGCTCCTGTATTCTCAACGAGGAGACTCAGGACCACTTATTTTGGAATCAAGTGCTATGACCAAATAAGAACATGAAAAATGCTCAGCATCATTAACCATCATCAAAACCACAATGAGTTACCATCTTCTACCCACTAGGATGACTATAATAAAAAAGACAGATGATAACAAATGTTGACAAGGGTATGGAGAAATTGGAATCCACATACATTGTCCATGAGATGTAACATGTTGCAGCTGCACAAAAACTTGTGCATGCAATGTTTATAGCAGCACTGTTTCTAATAGCCAAAAAGTAGAAACAACCCAAGTGTTTATCAACTGATGTATATCTAAATGTATATCCACACAATGGAATATTATTCATTCACAAAAAGGAACGAAGCACTGACGCATGCTACAGCATGGATGAGCCTTGAATCAGTATGCTAACTGAAAGAAGCAGACACACAGGGCCACGTAGTGCCTGATGCTATTCATGCACAATGTCCAGAATAGTCAAGTCCACAGAGACAGAAAGTGGATTTCCGTGTTCCAGGAGCTGAGGGGAGGAGAGAATTGGGCTGACTGCAAATGAGTTCCTTTTGAAGTGATGAAAATGTTCTGGAATTAGATAGCTGTGATGGTTGCTCAGCCCTGTGAATATACTGAAATCCACCGAATTGTACACCGTGGAAAATTTAAAAACAATGTGATGGCCAGCAGGGACCTCACAATTCCTGTAGTCCAGATATGTGATAGACAAACCAATTGTCCTGGTTTGTCCGGGACTGAGGAGGTTCCTGGGATGTGAGAGTCACCACTAAAACTAAGGAAGTCCAGGCAATCCAAGAGGCCGGGGTCACCCTCGTGTACTGAGGCAGTGCTCAGTGGCAACAACGACAACAGGCCAAGTTCCCATATAACATAGCAGTTTCTCAATCGCCATGCGTTTGGCCCAGACTACCACCTTGTGAAGTAGCCAAGGCAGGTTTTATTTATTTCCTCTTTATACACAAGGAACTGGGGCTTTAATGTGTTTGGAGCAGCGATTTTCAACTGGTGAGCAGCGGCAGGCACCCTGACGTGTGCCAAGAATTTTTAAAACATGCAATTCCTGGCTAGTCAGGGGCATTAACCTCTTTTCCCTAAGATTGTCAAGTTAAACATTGACAAAAACCAACACAATAGCTGTCCAGTGTGAATGTATCAAAATTACACCTATTTTTTTTGTCAGATTGGCAAAAAAACATATTTTTTCGTGCTGCAGAATTTTAGTAATTATGTGTCCAAGGAGATGAAACTGGTTGAAAATCACTGGCTTTGAGGTCTGCCTAAGGTTGTATGGACAGGACTGGAAGGCAAGCATGATTCTTATCATTCCAAGCCCAGGCTCTTTCCTGCACATGGATAGCAATCTGTACATATAGGCAGTACCGGTGAACATGGGCCTCATTCACCCCATGAGTGCTGGCTATCTGGCTTCTGAATTCAGGGATGCTTCCCTCTTCTCTTCTTCTTTCTGCCCCCAGAGGCTGCTACTGTGGAACTTCTCCTGAACAGTGACGGCCCTTAACACTCTGCCCTGAAATCTCCAGAGGCGTGGATTATGGCTTCGTGACCGCCATTCCTGACTCTTATTCCTTTGCCTGGTACATAATCTGTGCTCATAACCCTCTGTGGGAGGAAGCCTCGCTTCTGTTCCAAAAGACCAGGAATGAATCTCCCAGATAAGAAAACTGCTGTTGCTCATCTCTGTCACCCGACTGTTCCCACGTCTTCAGACTGAATGATGCTCCCCTTGTCTTGGGAGATCTTTTGCCGGCCTCGTTTTCTGAACTGCTTGCTGGTGGACGGGCACACCTGCCTTCTGCTTTTCAGACGGTGTTGTGAGCACATTCCAAAGGTCGAGCCCAGCCAAGATTTCTGTGGTGATCTGGCACGGCGCGGCCTTGGCTGCAGCTGGCCACGTAGGACAAAGTACAGTTGTGCTCAAACTGGGTAGATAAGAAAGAGACAGCTTTCTTGGGTTTTAGAAATTCCATGGGTATCATGAAAAAGGGCTTCATGTATGCAGGGCCAGGAAGAGCTATGAAGAAGGAGGCACTAGCCCCCTCTCCTGGTTCTCAGAGAGTTTCCTTGCCTTTCAAATGGAGACAATTACAATTTCTGTATTGTCTTCATTAGGCCTTTGTGAATTCAGATTAGATAATGGGTTGATGGTTTCTAAACTGAGTTCCATGGAGACTTAGGATTCCACAGAGGTTTCTCAGAAAAAGGGATGCTACTTTAATCTGTGCAGCTACGTGTTTATTTGTCTATACTGACACATACCTATCTATCTTTTTATATCTACTTTTCTATATTGAGGTGCTGTGTGCATTATTCTTCAATAATATTTGCTTCCCTTTCCTGGAGAAGATAATATTTTACTACCTTGGGGAAGCCAGGCTTGGTCATAAGACTTCCTTCCTCTGGCCAATGAAATGATAGTAGATGTGACATGTGTTATTTCTGGGCAGAGACTTTAGAGCTAGGATATGGGTTGTCAAATTCTCTTTTTCCTCTGTGTGAGACCAGCAGTGTTCCACATAGAGGCCAATCCATCAGCCTTGGTCCTGTAATAAAGAGGATATGAGCAGAGCCTCAGCTGAGCCATGATGGGCATAAAACATGAATGAGAAAGAAACCTTTTTTGTTGTAAGCCACTGGAATGTTGGGTCATTTGTCACTGTAACATAACATTGCCTATCCTGATGGATACAGGTGCCAAGTAAGATTATTTGAAAATTTGATTTTTTTTTTTTGCTGAAAAAAAGCTTAGAAAATCACTGTGATAAATGATGGCAGACTATAAACTTGATAAAAGGGACTTTGTCTTAATATCCTATTGTTCTTTTTTTTATTCTGTGCTCAGTAAGATGCCTGGAACTGTGTCTGGGTTACAGTAGACATTTGGTAAATATCTGTTGAATGAATCCAATGAAGGAGATTTAAAAAAAATAAATACTATCCTCACGAGAGATGTTATTATTATTGTCAGCTGGTACTGTACCTCTTCTTTCTTTAGTGAGTCTTGCAAAAGCAATATAATGCATTAGTCAAATATAGTCAAAATCAATATAATCTGCTTTGTAGTATTATAATTATTATTAATTCCTTTGTCTAACAGGACAATATATATTATATGTCAAATATTTCAATGTTGAAAGTGCAAATAAAAATAGAAGGAGGAAAGCAGATCTAACTTAGCCTGTGAATTGTTCTCCATGGTATCAGTTCTCTGTGGAACTGAATCAGAACCAATTATGGTCTGGTTAACTGCATTGGGCCATAGTAGCCAGAAAGGGCAGACATGGGACTTGAACCTAATCATGATGGTAGGTAGGAGCTAGAGAGATAGACCTACTTGCAGGGCTGGTGTAAGGCTAGGATGAAAAATAGTCCTACAGACAAACTGCAACAGGCAACCAGGGGTGCAGTTGGTGCAACAAAAACTGTGGGGCTGTGGGAAGGGTGTGTCAGAGGGCAGGCAGGCATCCCACTGGGCCAGTAGACCATTGTTCTAGGACGCCAGAGGAAGCAATACTGGAAAGTACAGGCAAACATTAAATATTAGGGAAGTCTGTCACCAGTCTTGTCCATAGACTGGGGATAGGTGAGTAGGATTCCACATCCACAGGAAGGGGTGTTGGGAAGGGTACAAGGTTTCAGAACTGAGGCAAAGGTAAGGGTTGAGGGCTAGATGAACCACAAGGGTGACTTGATGTCAAATTCTGGAACATGGAATTACCAGATTGAGACTATAGGTGGGGCTCAAATCATTTTGTCATTTAAAAAACTCCGTTTGAGCCTGGCTGCAGTGGCTCAGTGGTTGAGCATTGACCTATGAACCAGGAAATCATGGTTCAATTCCTGGTTAGGGCACATACCCGGATTGCAGGCATGATCCCCAGTGTGGGATGTGCAGGAGGCAGCCAATCAATGATTCCCTCTCATCATTGATGTTTCTATCTCTCTCTCCCTCTCCCTTCCTCTTGGAAATTAATAAAAATATATTTAAAAAAATTAGAAAACCCATTTGAAAAAATCAGAACTAGGGTTCCCATAACTGTCCTCTCCTTGACCTTCTCACTGCTCCTCTAGTTCTTCTGGGTTCCCTGAATCCTTCTTTCCTTGCCTGATTACTTCCTATCTTCACACTTGGGGCTCCTGCCTTTCTGTCTGGATCTTCTCCCTGACATAGCTCAGGCATTCCTGTGGTCCACCATGGACTCTTGCCTGATGACCCCAAATCTCTCTCTAGCCTCATCTTTTCCCTCAAGGTTGCATCCAGAATTAAACGTGGAGGCTTTACCATGATACAGCTGTGAATCAAAGCCTGGGTCAGCAGGGTGGCCTTGGGCAAACATGCAATATCACTGAGCTGGGTGCCGCATAACTTCTTACCGTGGCTGAGAGCATTAAAGATAATTTGTAGGATGTGCTTGGCAATTATTTCCTAAGCCTAAAACCACTGGGCAAAAGCACCCTGTTCTTTCTACACTATCAAAATGCCTCACTCCCAGCAGCTCTTTCTTTAAAAGTGACTTTGTGCATTGAGTTGTCAGTGTTGTCTCCCTTTCAGCTGCCAGGAATGAGGCCCTCAGAGCTTGTGGGATTCTGAAAGTTCCAAGAGTGGCAAACTTGCCTGGTGGCACCTTGTGATCCCGCCGCATGAAACTGGAGCCATTCGTTTCTACCATTAGCAGCAGAGAAAGCAAATGAAGGCTCCGGAGCTTCTGTATTAGCAATGAGGACCAGCAGACCAGTAAGGCCGAGGAGAGGAGCGTGTCAGTGGTGAGTGGTTCTCTCCACCAGTGTTCACATTGCTTTCAAAAGCACAGTTTTGCCTTTAATAATAGCCGGCAAACACTTTTGGAAACGTTTTATTTTTTGCTTTTATATACTTGCCTACTTTTACCCCTGGAAGTTTCACAGAACTGGAAGAAGTTTCGTGCAGGGAAGGGAGAGGAAGGGAAGGGAGATTTGGTACATTTCTGACACTGGGCGTGGTGCATTGCATTCATTGCTTCATTTTCCATGACCTGAGCTCATCTTTTGTAAGATTCTAGGATCTAGAAATATAAAGTTATACATTTCTGTACCTTCATTGATCTAGTATCTTTATTCTACAAATGGAAGGGAAGTCACATGGCTGACCCGTGCCAGGTCTTCTTACTCCCCTCGCCCCAGTCCCCCTGTGTATGAAACCCAGGGACGTTTGGGATGCTGCTGAAAGACCAGGGGACACTGGTGGTTAACTGTGCAAGACATGTTTCCTTCTTGTGCAAAGACAGGAGATTTCATCTTCTCAGCATGTGAGCCAGTGCACGTGTTTCTGACTCCAGTGGAAAATGCAGACGTATTAAGAGCTGTACTAAAACCTATACTGACTTTCCTTTTGGTAAAAAGACACATGAGAGGAAACTGTTCCCTTTCCTCTGATTAGTGGATATTGTCCTGCGAGGTGCCTGGAACTGAGACAGTCAAGTGTTTGCCATTAGTGTGCTGGGCCAGCATTCTGAGATAGTAGCATAGAAAGATAAAAGAATAGGGTTTTGTTATTTTTCTTTCTTTGGGATGTTCACAGGGTTATATAACTTTTTAAACTGAATTGATTGGGGTGACATTGGTTAATGAAATTATATAGGTTTCAAGTGTACAGTTCTATAATACATCATCTGTATATTGTATTGTGTGTTCACCACCCAAAGTTAAGTCTCCTGTCACCATCTGTCGCCTCTTTCCCCTCTTCTATCTCCCTCCACCCCTTTCCCTCTGGTGATCATTGTCTGTGTCTATGAGTTTGTTGTTGCGGTTTTTTTTGCTTAATTGCTTTACCTTTTTTACCCAACCCCCTCCTCTCTCCCCTCTGACAGATGTCAGTCTGTTCTCTATCTATAGTGTGTTTCTATTTTGTTTGTTAGTTTATTTTGTTCATTAGATTCCACATATAAATGAAATCATATGGTACTTGGCTTATTTCACTTAACATAATACTCTCCAGGTCCGTCCATGCCGTTGCAAAAAGTAAGATTTCTTTATTTTTTACAGCTGAGTAGTAAGAATCCAGGTTTTCAAGATGAATATGAGGAGGGACCTTAACCGGTTTTGGAAATGAGATGCTTCCATATTTCTTTTTATGTGAGATATTTATTTTTCCTTATTTTCAAAGACAATGAAGTCAGGGTTTTAGTTCTGCTCATGAAGGCTTCCCAAAGAGATTCTGAACCTCTGACACATCTGCTAAAGGGAAAGAACAATGGTGTGTTGGAGCTGGTTCACACCAGCCAGTTGTTAGCATCTCTTCCCAACTCCATGTTCAATGGCATCGCAGTAGTCATTTCTGTAATGTCATGTTGGTGGTTTCCCATCATGGTGGAAATATTTACCCTATGGAAATTGGCAAATGATACAAATTAAGGCTCTTTTCTTTTTTTGAGAGTCAGTTTATCAGCACACCATTGGGAAAAATAAATTCATGCACAATCATTAAGAGTATTAGAGATAGCCCTGGTCAGTGTTGCTAAGTGGTTAGAGCAGTGATGGCGAACCTATGACACGCGTGTCAGAGGTGACATGCGAACTCATTTTTTTTGGTTGAGTTTTCTTTGTTAAATGGCATTTAAATATATAAAATAAATATCAAAAATATAAGTCTTTGCTTTACTATGGTTGCAAATATCAAAAAATTTCTATATGTGACACGACACCAGAGTTAAGTTAGGGTTTTTCAAAATGCTGACACGCCGAGCTCAAAAGGTTCACCATCACTGGGTTAGAGTGTTGGCCTGCACACGGAAGAACCATGAATTTTTTTAAATATATTTTATTGATTTTTTACAGAGAGGAAGGGAGAGGGATAGAGAGTTAGAAACATCGATGAGAGAGAAACACCGATCAGCTGCCTCCTGCACACCCCCTACTGGGGATGTGCCCGCAACCAAGGTACATGCCCTGGACCGGAATCGAACCTGGGACCCTTGAGTCCGCAGGCCGACGCTCTATCCACTGAGCCAAACCCGTCAGGGCGAACCCTGAATTTGATTCTGGGTCAAGGGAAAGTATCTGGGTTGCAGGTTCAATCCCTCACTTTAGTTGGGGTGTGTGCGGGAGGCAACCAATCTCTCTTTCTCTCTCTCCCTATCCCTGTCTGAGAAAGACAAATATAGTCAATAATATTGTAATAACTATGAATGGTGTCAAATGGGTACTAGGGTTATTAGGGTGACCACTTCATAACTTACATAAATGTCTAACCACTATACTGTACACTTGAAACTAATATAATATTGAATGTAAAATATAATTAAAAAGTTAAAAAGTTTAAGAAATAAAAAAATAAAACATTACAGACTTCATATACACACACATACACAAAGAATTTATGGGAAAGATGGCTGGTAGCTCCTAGAATCAACGGAAATCCAGGAGAAATGCAAAAGGAGGGAGGACAGCAGAAATAATTCTGATGGGAAACTGCAATGGTACGACCTTCATATCCTCAATCTGCCCCCCCACTGTCCCCCCCCACTCCTGAACACAGCCCCCCGGCACTCAGTGCAGCGACCATTCCTGCTCTATATGGCTGCCACTGCACGGCTAATGCAATGGTATCTTTTAAGTATCTGTCTGAATGGTTGACTATATTCCCTACGCTGTACTTTACATCCCTGTGACTATTTTGAACTTCCAATTTGTACTTCTTAATCCTTTCATCCTTTTCATCCAGCCTCCAACCCACACCCACCTGCCGACCATCAGTTTGCTCTTTGTGTCTACTGAGTTTATTTCTGTTTTATTTGTTCATTTACTTTGTTTTTTAGGTTTCACATATAAGTGAAATCATATGGTATTTGAGATTCAGAGTCCTGTGAATTCCCAATTGTCTGAACTGGGGCTATGTGCCCACACCCTCGATGCCAGAGGTAGGAAGAGAGGTGATCTTTTTGTTGTGACAGGCTGTGCCCTGCCCACCACCAAAAGTCACTCTGTGGGGAAGTCTAAGGACTAGGAAAAAGGCTGAGTCGGAAAAAAAAATCTGATAAATATTCACTGTACCAAGTGCATCATGTTCTTGATCTATTGTGCTGTTCTTTCTCTCTTTTCTTTTTTTGTTTGTTTTATTTTGTTAATCCTCACCCTAGGATATTTTCCCATTGATTTTTAGAGAGAGGGAATGACAGAGAGAAACATCATTGTGAAAGAAACACATCAATTGGTTGCCTCCTGCACAAGCTCAGACCAGGGTCTGGGCTGGGGAGGAGCCTGCAACTGAGGTACATGCCCTTGACCAGAATCGAACCCAGGACCCTTTGGTCCACAGGTCGATGCTCTATCCACTGAGCCAAACTAACTAGGGCTTGATGTGTGCTGTTCTATGGGTGGTGTCCTAGCAGTTCCCAGGTCTTTTTACTCATGTACCTCTGTGTGACTGCTCAGTCCAAAATGCATACCTATTTCTCTCAAAGAGAAGAGCAAACTCTATTCCTGACATCAAGATATATTGTAGAGTATGTGTGAAAAGTTCCTTGGTTCTAAGTAAGATCCATTCAAGCCAACTGAGGGAAAGGGGCTTAGTGCTAGGAAACACTTGCTACTGGATCTGGGAAGACAGATGAAGAGCAGGGTAGCTCCATCAATGGCTTCTGTCTTTCAGGGTGGATTCGTCTTTCTCTTGTGGCTTGCTTCGTCTCTGTTACTTGGCATCCTTCCTTCATCCCCTGCGTTAGAGATCTGGTTCAAATTCTGAAGGAACTAGCTTCATTGATTTGGCTCATTATTATTCATCCATTGGGCAGAACCTCGTGGGTCTTTGCCATGTGCTGATGGCACCAGCCCCACTCATACCCGCTGACAGTGCGGAGCGATTGGGGCTTGCACCAGCAGAGGGTGTGAGCGGGGCCCACACTGTTAGCCGGTGGGAGTGGTGGCTGCTGGCCCCGATCACCCCTCAGGAGCAGGGGGAGGTGGAAAGTCCCTGAAGGGTGATCAGGGCTGGCAGCCACCACTTGCACCTGCTGACTGTGCCGAGCAATCGGGGCCGGTGCTGGGCACCGGCAGCAGGTGCAAGTGGTGGGTGGGACCACGGCGCCTGGGAGCAAAGAATTTTCAGGAATCATCAGAGGCTTGCCCCAATGACAGCGACTGGCTCCCGCCTTGGTCTGGTGCCCCCGCTCACCTGCTCCACCATCCCGCTGAGGCCAACGCCCGCCAAGTTCTGTGCTCTGCCACCTGCTGCCAATGCCTGCCATGTTATGCGCGCACCCCCTGGTGGTCAGCGCACATCATAACGACCGGTTGTTCAGTTGTTCTGCCGTTCGGTCTATTTGCATATTAAGGTTTCATATATATCGATGTTGGGTGTGGCAGGCTCCATGTCTCACATGTTTCAGGGTCCTCTAAGTATAATTTGACTCTCCTCTCAGGAAGTCATTTTCATGTTTTAGGAAATAAAGGAGCCAGTAGTTAATAAGTGCTATGTTTTTGTGCCTGCTGTTATGTATTATATACCTTATCTCATTGAATCCTATGCCATTTCTCTGAGGTAGATATTACTCCTATTTTAGATATGATGAAACTGAGGATCACAATGAATAGGAATCCAACATAAGATGATAGGGCTGATTTCAAATCCAGAGTACTCTTGTTCCAAACCTGTGCTTTATTCCCTACCCCAGGATATCTCTGATGACACATTCATGGCAATGCCAAGACACTCCTGTCATAGTTATTGATGCCTTTTTGAAGACAGCTTCTAATTAGGGACTTTTCTATAGGGAACAGTTCAAAAGCAAAGTAGAATAGGTGAGGGGGAAGATAAAGGACTGGAGATAGAAGTGCTCACATGCTGAGCTCAGGCTGCTATAGAAGAGCAGTCTTCTTCAACAGCTGGCCCTTCAGATGGCCGGAAAGTAGCCTAGTCGTCAAGCCGTGGGGTGTTGCCCCCGTGTAATGAAGAGAGACTAACTTCACACGGCCCAAGGTGGGTACTCCCCAGGAGTGCCTCGCCTTGTTTATCCAAAACCATTTCACAGGCCATGAGAGCTATTGGAGGCCTCCGAACAAAACCTCCCAACAGCTGTAAGATCAAAGTTAAGTCCTTTTAGAGGTAGGACTCTAAGCGCTTTGTTGTAATAGCCTCATAAAAAGGAAAATTGAACTTGTCAGGAAAATTCAATGAATCAGTGTCTAGCTCTTCTTCATCCAGTCATATGCTCTGCAGAAGGGATAATATTGTAGAGACTAGCAGGTCGTTGGGAAGGGAAACGGGAATATGAACTTGTACATGATCCCCTGGCATCACCTATAATGTTGGTTGCTCTCCAGCTCTTTCTCCTTCAGCCTTTGATGCCAATCAGAACTTTGGTATCTCCAGGATACGAAGGTTCAGCATCACTATCCATTAGGAAAATGTAAACTAAAACCATGATGAAATATCACTACACACTTATTAGAATAACTAAAACTAATAATAATGACAACACTAACCCTTGAGGATATGAAGAAACTGGATTTCTCATATATTTGCTGCTTAGCATGTAAAATAGTACAGACATCCTAGAATACAATTCAACAGTTTCCTATAAAGCTAAACATACACTTAACACACAGCCCAGACATCTTACTCCTCAAATAAATGAAAACATATGTTCACATAAAAACCTGTACATGAATGTTCATAGCAGATTCATTTATAATTGCCAAACCGGGACCAATTTAAATGGAAATGACTAAAAAAAAATTGTAGCGCATCCATACCATGGAATGAAAGGATTGAACTATTGATACATAACAACTTGAATAAATCTCAAGTGAAAAAAACCACAACAACTTCAAAAAGTCCTATGATTTATGATGCCATTTATACAAGATTCTCAAAGAGACAAAATATAGAGATGAAGAGCAGATTAGTGCTCACCGGGGGTTAGGGATGGTGAGGGGCAAGGGGGTGGGTGTGACCAGAAAGAGGGAGATTTCTGCCCTAGCCGGTTTGGCTCAGTGGATAGAGCATCGACCTGCGGACTAAAGGGTCCCAGGTTCAATTCCAGTCAAGGGCATATGCCCAAGTTGAGGGTTTGATCACCAGTGGGGAGCATGCAGGAGGCAGCCAATTAGTAATTCTCTTTCATCATTGATGTTTCTATCTCTCCCTCTTCCTCTCTGAAATTAT
>NW_005366486.1:1398867-1407343 GCF_000412655.1 Myotis brandtii | reverse complement strand
TATAATTTGATTTCTTTTGGTGATGAAATAGTCTGTCTCAGGATAGCAGTGGTGTTGCATGAATGTACACGTATGATAAAGTAGCATAAAACTTAAAATGATCTACACACACACACACACTTCTAAGGCCTGTGTTATTTTCTTTCCACAATTTGAAAATATTACTCAGAAGTATTTTTTTTTCTAGTTATGTCAATGAGAAGTGTGCTATTGTAATAGGCATTTAGACAGACCTGAGCAGAGCAAGGACAATGGGCCAGGTACAAAAAGCCACCAGGGCTGAAACGGAAAGCCCCCGTGCCTAGCAACAGGCAGAACTGAGAAAACAAGGACCGCTTCCTGAGGGAAACTTTCCTCCCATGGCACATTGTTGGTCATGCAGTTTGGACCCCCTGACCTTTCCCCCGCTGAAGATGACATCTAGGCCTCAGCTATATTCCACCTCCAGGCCCAGAAAAGCGACAAAACCAGACAAATGACGCTGTGGCTGCCTCAGGGCCAGAAGCATTGCCTACTGACCCCTGCCCTGGTACCAACCCATCAGTAGAGACCACGACCCTGAAAAAGCACAGCTGGAAAGTTGATCAATAGTCTTTCTCAGGGGAGTGCACCCATACCACTCCCTCCCCACTCTTCTCTCTAAGGGACCCCAAGAGACTTGCCACCAGGGGAGCAATGGTCAGTGGCAGCTTGTCCTGGGCGAACCCCCTGAACCTGTCTCCAAGGCCCCTTTTTCTCTGACTTCCCAGTGAGCCAAAGCAGCCCAGTCTAGGCTCTCCTGTTGCTTCTTCTATGCTAAGCCTTCCTTGTTTCACTGCCCTGAGTGTGACTTTGCTGTGGCCAATAAGTAATTGCTTGCTTTGCTATACTTTGTCTCTTGATTGAAATCTTTCCTTCAAGAAGACAAGAACCAAGGTCTCATCAGCTTGCTGGTAACAATATCAAGGTGGTTTTTGTATCTTTTGTAGATAATCAGCTCTATTTTTTAAATTTAAATTTCTCTCTAAGTGTCTAGGTAGGTGTGGAATAATAAAGAATTCATCTGGTGTTTGTCCTGGCATGGAGCATCTTAAATCCTTGGGATTTCCTGAGTGGTAGGAGTCTCCCCGCTGTGCTAATGAGGTGACTCCTGGTGGGTACCTAGGAAGTGTCAGGATGGAGGCTGGTCACTGGAAAGACCAATCATGTCCTTAGAGAGTTAGAATCTGAGCCAGCCTGACCTCCAGGGAGAGGAGGGGTTGCTGGAGATAGAGTTCAAATCTGGCCAGCTATTTAATCATGCCTACCTAACGATGCCCCAATAAAAACCCTGGATGCCAAGCCCAGGGGAGCCTCCTGTTTTGATTTCTTTTGGTGATGAAATAGTCTGTCTCAGGATAGCAGTGGTGTTGCATGAATGTACACGTATGATAAAGTAGCATAAAACTTAAAATGATCTACACACACACACACACTTCTAAGGCCTGTGTTATTTTCTTTCCACAATTTGAAAATATTACTCAGAAGTATTTTTTTTTCTAGTTATGTCAATGAGAAGTGTGCTATTGTAATAGGCATTTAGACAGACCTGAGCAGAGCAAGGACAATGGGCCAGGTACAAAAAGCCACCAGGGCTGAAACGGAAAGCCCCCGTGCCTAGCAACAGGCAGAACTGAGAAAACAAGGACCGCTTCCTGAGGGAAACTTTCCTCCCATGGCACATTGTTGGTCATGCAGTTTGGACCCCCTGACCTTTCCCCCGCTGAAGATGACATCTAGGCCTCAGCTATATTCCACCTCCAGGCCCAGAAAAGCGACAAAACCAGACAAATGACGCTGTGGCTGCCTCAGGGCCAGAAGCATTGCCTACTGACCCCTGCCCTGGTACCAACCCATCAGTAGAGACCACGACCCTGAAAAAGCACAGCTGGAAAGTTGATCAATAGTCTTTCTCAGGGGAGTGCACCCATACCACTCCCTCCCCACTCTTCTCTCTAAGGGACCCCAAGAGACTTGCCACCAGGGGAGCAATGGTCAGTGGCAGCTTGTCCTGGGCGAACCCCCTGAACCTGTCTCCAAGGCCCCTTTTTCTCTGACTTCCCAGTGAGCCAAAGCAGCCCAGTCTAGGCTCTCCTGTTGCTTCTTCTATGCTAAGCCTTCCTTGTTTCACTGCCCTGAGTGTGACTTTGCTGTGGCCAATAAGTAATTGCTTGCTTTGCTATACTTTGTCTCTTGATTGAAATCTTTCCTTCAAGAAGACAAGAACCAAGGTCTCATCAGCTTGCTGGTAACAATATCAAGGTGGTTTTTGTATCTTTTGTAGATAATCAGCTCTATTTTTTAAATTTAAATTTCTCTCTAAGTGTCTAGGTAGGTGTGGAATAATAAAGAATTCATCTGGTGTTTGTCCTGGCATGGAGCATCTTAAATCCTTGGGATTTCCTGAGTGGTAGGAGTCTCCCCGCTGTGCTAATGAGGTGACTCCTGGTGGGTACCTAGGAAGTGTCAGGATGGAGGCTGGTCACTGGAAAGACCAATCATGTCCTTAGAGAGTTAGAATCTGAGCCAGCCTGACCTCCAGGGAGAGGAGGGGTTGCTGGAGATAGAGTTCAAATCTGGCCAGCTATTTAATCATGCCTACCTAACGATGCCCCAATAAAAACCCTGGATGCCAAGCCCAGGGGAGCCTCCTGTTTGTGAAGGAATCACTGTACCAGGAGGGTGATGGGTCCTGGTTCTGCAGCGAAAGGGCACAGAAGTTCTGTGTTCAGGGCCCACCCAGACCTCATCCTATGCATTTCTTCATTTGGGTTTTCCTGACCTATATCTTTTATAATAAAATTATAATTATAAGTATAGTGCTTGTGTGAGTCATTTTAGAAAATTACCAAACCTGAGGAGATGTGGAACCCTCACATTTGTTATGTAGGTCAGTCAGAAGAACGGGTGGCCTGGGACCTCTGGAACTCGCCTTTGGCATCTGAGGTGAGAGCAATCTTGTGGAGGATTGAACTCTTAATTTGTGAGGTTTGCACTAAGGCCAGGAGGTAAGTGTCAGAACTGAATTGTGGTATACTCTGATGATGTCAGAATAGTGAGATTTTCTTTATAGCTTTTTCTGGAATTTACTTGGCTATTTTTTTCTGGTGATTTTCTACCTTTTATTCTTTCAAATGTCTCCTTACTTGTATTGTGGGGAGTGAAGGGAGTAGAACTTGGAAGAAGTTGAACTATGATGCAGTCCCAGCAAAGCACTCAGAGGATCTCATTGAGCTTAGAGATGGCATTTTAGAATTGTCCCTAATTCAGGCCAAGAGATTGGGCTTTTATGCCGCATATCTACCAATCACTGGCTCCAGGCTGCCCTCTGAAGGGAGTATGACCTTGGATGAAGCAGCTCTCTACCTGAGATGGTCCTTGGAGAAGGACTGAGAGCAGTCAGTCACCTCGGGGAAGTACTGAGGACATGTGCATGGTACCTCTTCAGTGGGGGGGATTTGGGTCAGGAGTTGGCAAACTATAGCCTATGGGTCAAATCCAGCCCACTGCCTGTTTTTGTAAACAAAGTTTATAAAGAATTCTCCCTGTGTGTGTGTCTTTCTTCACAGTCTTCCCTCTGTCCATGTTTTTCTCTGGGTCTCCTCTCTTCTTTTTTTTCCCCCCCTTGGAAGGATACAAACATTTAATCTACAGCACACCCGTCAAGATACACAAGTTTTCCATCACTCTAGAAAGTTCCCTCCATTCCTCCATTCCCATGTCAGGAAACTACTAATTTAAATTCTATTCCCAAAACTGATTTTGGACTGTTCTAGAACTTCATAAAAATTAAATCATATATTACGTTGCTTTGGTCCCATTTCTTTCTATCATCATCATCATCATCATCATCATCATCATCATATCTGTGAGACACATCCATGTTCTTACAGGTATCAGCAGTTTCTTCTGATTTACTGAGAATATTCCATCGGACAAATATGCCCTTTTGTTTATCCATTCGTCTGTTGAGTACTTGTTGTTTGTTTCCAGTTGGTGGGATAAATTCATGAGTAATGCTGCTATGAATATTCATGTTCAAGGCTTAGTGGGTAATTTCCTATGACTACAATCTCAGGGACATAGAGTAGGTGTGAGTTTCATTCTACAAGAAACTATGGTTATACACCTGGACTTTCTATTCATGACATCTATTTACACTTCCTTTCTTCACTCAGCCCAACTGCATTTAATTTTTATAAAGTGTGAGAGGATCTAATTCTCTCCTCAAAATTCTTATATAGAGAAGCTTCCACTCTCCTCATCATTCTCCATTTTAATGTCATGTTGACCTATTATGTTCTAGGCTTGAAGAAAAAAGCCACCAAGTGTCTTAAAATTGCCGCCAAATCCACTTATCCTTCCCCTGAGTATTCTCCAAGAGACCAGGGGACCTTTCAGCCCAGGCTCCCTACCTCACTGAGCACAGCCTCCCCCAAAGAATGCACCATTGTTATGTAATAGCTACCCCCTCCCCCTCCCAGTCTCTGGGGGTGCCAAACCTCCAGCCTCTCTCTGCTCTCCTCCTGCTGGAAAAGGTGCTACTGCCGCTTTAGTTTTGCCTGTTTCCTATTTGCCTGCACTTTCTATGGTCACAGGTTCCCTCACTCATGGCGTCTGCCTGGGCCAAGGCCCACCTGACAGGGGATCACTGGCTGCCTCTCCTCTGGCTACTCCTGACCCAGGTCTGCTGCTCCCTTGCCCTACCAGGATGGCGTTTCACTTCCTCTGAAATTGTGATCCCCAGGAAGGTGTCCCACAGGCTCTGTGGAGCTGGGGGACAAGACCAGCTCTCCTACAGGATTCACTTCAGGGCTGAAGACATGTGGTTCACATGGAGGTCAAGAAGAACTTGCTGCCCAGACATTTTCCGGTTATCACCGATAACGACCAAGGTGCCATGCAGGAGGACTACCCCTTTATCCCTCGAGACTGCTACTACTTCAGCTACTTGGAGGGGGTTCCTGGGTCCATGGGCACGCTGGACACTTGCTATGGGGGTCTGCGTGGCATGCTGCAGGTGGATGACTCGACTTATGAAATCAAACCAATGGAGGCTTCTTCCAAGTTTGAGCATGTGATTTCTCTGCTTGTGAAAGAACAACCAAGAGAGGACGAAAGTTGTAAGATTGAAAAAGAAGATGCAGATCTAGCATATGAAGAGGCAAAGTTTGCTGAAACCCCTAGAGCAAGGCCCGTGTATTTGTGGTGGCCCCATAGGAGAGACGCAAAACTTCACTACAGTTTCTCACTCATTATACAGGGTGAGGCCTAATACGACAGATATAATAGAGAGAATGGTGATGATAAACAGCATATTACATAGCATTTATTTTCATAATAATCTGGTCATCCACATACATGTCATGTGCATATGGGAGAGAGGGGATGCTATGCCAGTAACAAATTATAATACTGCCTACAAAGCTACAGAAAAGTTTGGTTTGTGGAAATATTGGGGATGGTATAAATATATTCCTCATGATAGTTCAGTACTTCTTACAGGAATAAAATCGCTGGTGAAATACATCATGGCCACCAAAATGGAATATGCAACCTCAACTGGGGGTCAATGTTTGTATATGTCTCCTCTCTTCTTATAAGGACCCCAGTCCTCTTGGATTAGGGCCTACTCTAATGATTTCACTGCAACTTGATTATATCTGCAAAGACTTTTCCCCAGTAAAGTCATACTCACAGGTACTAGGGGTTAAGATTTCAACGTATCTTTTGGTGAGGGGACACAATTCAACTTATAATAACCAGAAAACATTATCATTTGCAATTTAAGGACACTTCTCCATGATAAAACCTCACATCCGTGCTGCAGGTGTAGCAGAGAAGTAGCTCTTCCCATAGGCAGGTGTGCAAGCTGAGCCGGCCGGAGGTGCACAGGAGACTCTTGTCTGTTGCTTTAGTGGCCAAAGGCCAGGACATAGCAAATAGTTCCCTTTCCAGTGCCTGACTACTGAAGCCTGAGAGATGCTTAAATTTACCTACTAATCACCTGGGCAGGCTTGTGAAACTTTCACAACATCCTTCAAAAAAAGGAAGGAAGGAAAAGAAAGCAGGAAAGAAGGAAGGAAGGGAAGGAGGGAGAAAGGAAGGTAGCAAGGAAACCCAGCAGCTAGCAAGCTGCCCTTAGCAAAGCCAATGAGTCACTGCCAGCAGTGCTCTCCAAGTCCTATCGTCCTTCCACCAACACTTCCAATTATTCTCTAAGAAGCTCTATTCCCAGAGGGTCCATTTATTATACATATATTTTATTGATTTCAGAGAGGAAAGGAGAGGGAAAGAGAGATAGAAACATAAATGATGAAAGAGGATCATTGATTGGCTGCCTCCTGCACTCCCTCTACTGCAGATCGAGCCCACAACCCTGGGCATGTGCCCTTGACTGGAATCGAACCTGGGACCTTTCAGTCCACAGGCTGATGCTCTATCCACTGAGCCAAACCAGCTAGGGTGAGGATCCATTTTTTAAAATGTAATGTCACCTATGCCAAAAGTTAACCCCTGATGGATACCAACTGCTCACTTGGGCCTATGACATTGCTGCCCAGACATTGAAGAGGCAAAGTATCTCCTGTGGTGCACTACTCAATGTTTAAAAATCAGCTCTCCATGAAGAAAAGGAGGGGAAAAGCCATGATTTGTAGTTGAGCCTTGAACAGCATCAGTTTGAACTGCACAGGTCCACTTATACATAGATGCTTTTCAATAAACACCTGTACTGTGTTTGATCTGCAGTTGGGAGTCCATGGATGCAGAGGGTTGACTGTATGCATTGATCTACATCATTTTAGATAGGGGATTTAAGCATCCTCAAATGTGTGTGTGTGTGTGTGTGTGTGTGTGTGTGTGTGTGTGTGTGTGTTTGACTGCACAGGGGCATCAGTGCTCTTGACCCTCATGTTATTTAAGAGTTAACTACATATCTGTCTTTTCTGGGAGTAATTCACATAGTGGTTGCTGATATTCTCCAGTTTCATAAGTGTAGGTTCATTATCACCAGCAAGCCTGTGAGGAGACTATCTGCAATTGTGTCTTATGTATTTTAAAAAAAATCTTCCGAAATTGCCAGGGCTTTGCATTTGATGGCTCTTCAGTACATGGGATCCAAGTGCTTGTATGCCCAAGTGAGCAATGATGGCAAATCAGACCAGACCGGCCATGCTTCTTGCCTGCCCTCTGGCTGGCACAAACCACATGTTTCAGCACTTGAGCTGGTGATAATGAGGTGGTTCATGATGGGATATACTGGAAACAGCACTGAGGATCAAAATTGTCAGAGCACATTTAGGCCGAATCTGGGCTTATTGCTCAAGAACTCAAAGAAGAGGCCAAACCTACAATGTCTATTCTTGCAGAACATGTTACACCTAATGCTGATTCCACCTGCCAAGGCATGCTGGATCCAGACCAAATGCAATTTCCATAGCCGTGGCCCCCAAGTCGCTAGTTGTTTCCATTAAAAGCCTTGGTCTCTCTCAAGGGGATCCATCCAGCCTGTTAGAAGGGGATCCAAGTGCTTGTATGCCCAAGTGAGCAATGATGGCAAATCAGACCAGACCGGCCATGCTTCTTGCCTGCCCTCTGGCTGGCACAAACCACATGTTTCAGCACTTGAGCTGGTGATAATGAGGTGGTTCATGATGGGATATACTGGAAACAGCACCGAGGATCAAAATTGTCAGAGCACATTTAGGCTGAATCTGGGCTTATTGCTCAAGAACTCAAAGAAGAGGCCAAACCTACAATGTCTATTCTTGCAGAACATGTTATACCTAACGCTGATTCCACCTGCCAAGGCAATGGTTCTCAACCTTTCTAATGCCGTGACCCACAGGTTGAGAACCGCTGTGCCAAGGCATGCTGGATCCAGACCAAATGCAATTTCCATAGCCATGGCCCCCAAGTCGCTAGTTGTTTCCATTAAAAGCCTTGGTCTCTCTCAAGGGGATCCATCCAGCCTGTTAGAAGGGTGAGAGAGGAGGACCTAATTGCCTTTGATGCTTGTTTTTTTTTCCTAAGAGATGGAAAGGAGCTGCCACTTGAGTTTTGGATTAGTGTCCTCTGTCCCTGTTCTCCATTCTTTGTTGACTTCTCTCTTTGCAACAATGGGGAATGTGTTTATTGCTGTAAGACAGTCATTGGAAGGAATCATAAGAGAGTTTGTTCTTCTTCATATTTGTCAAACCACAGACATTCCCCAATGGAGAGGAGATGGCTGTAAGAACAGGAGGAAGACGTTATAAAAAATACAAAGACTTTCCTTTCGTTCCCAACTTGAAGTGGGTTGTGTTCAAAAGTTTAGAGCTAAGAACAAACATTACCTCATAGAATCACAGGCTAGCCAGGCTCATCACAAATGCACATTTCATCTACAATGTAAGCCAAGGGAGGAAGGCAGGCATCACCCAGCGGACAGGTTAGCTCAACTCAGGTGCTGAGGCAG
>NW_005366486.1:1385774-1398822 GCF_000412655.1 Myotis brandtii | reverse complement strand
CCCCCCCCCCCCCCCAGCCTTTCCCCATTTCTGTATGTTTGAACCCAGCCAGCAGGTTCCTTATAAGCCACGAGCTCTAATGGCAAAGGTGATGGGGGTCTGAGAACTGAGAGCACGGCTGTGGCCAGTACTAAGTACAATCATTTGCAGGACAAGGTCTGTCTGCCCTTTAAAAAATCAGGAACTGTGGCTTGGAGTAGCCAGCTTTTTTTTTTTTAATGCACCCAGGGTTTCACAATGAAGCCCGGGAGCAGCTGGGAGGCTCTGCTTGTTCTGAAGCCTGTAAGTAGCTGACTACCGCCACCAGCATACATGCGATGCTAATGCGACTAAGGTCATGCTTCCAATCCCTCTTAGAGTGGCAATTCCATTTGAAACGTAGAAAAAGCACCATAAGGCCACAAAACGTGTGTTTATGCTCGGCTGTTGTCACTCGATTGCCACAGCTTTGCAACTACTCGAAGCTCATGTTTAGAGAAGATAAAGTTGAAGCATGTAGAGTCTCTGTTGATGAGTAAATTTCCTGTGTTGTGTGTTCTGTTTTGAAAAGAGGGAGTTCTGCTGGATGAAATATCAGGTTGTTATAAAGACTCCCTGTGTGTCATACATGAGCCCCCGATTTTCAGAGACCTGGAATCTTGTCTCACCTGTGAGGACAGATGCCACCTTTCAGTGCCTAAAGCACTTACTGCTGCCACCATCAGTTGGCAATTGCTCTCATGACATCTAACAATTTACGCGCTTCCGGCTTGAGTTGCAAATAACCCTCCACGGAGGAGCGACTGTCTTACTGCCTCATATTCCTATTCCCCACAGTGCTTTCCTGCAAGGCTACGCTGACCCGGTGTCTGCTGATTTAATTTGAGTGGAATTCAGTAAGATGTACTCAGCACTCTAACAATTCTCGCTCACACAATAATGGCACCTGGAGGGTTTAGAATGTGCTGCAGGACCTTGCAGGGCCCTGGGCTCATCAGCATGAACAGCAGCAGCTAATGGACTGTGGACATGCCGTTAATGATGATGAACTCCTGCCCGGCATTGTTCTGAGTGCTTTGCCTACATTATGCCAGTTGGTCTTGCAGAGAACCCTTTGAAGTGTGTATTGTTATTTCTCCTCCAGTGGACGCATGAGGAAACTGGAGACCAGAGAGATAAGAAAGGTGCCCAAGGTTCCACAGCTAGGGAGGAGCAGATCCAAACCCGGGCAGTCCACTGGAGAGTCTGGGTTTATACCCCTTGACAAGGGCTAATACATATATAGGTACATACTACTTGCCAGACACGCTTTCTGTAACCTTATTTAATCCTTACCACAAACCTAGGAGATAAGTGTTATTTTTATATGCATTTTGCCAGTGAAGAAACTAAGGTGCAAAGCAGCAGTGTGGAGGGCCTCGATGCAAACCCAAGGCTTCTGGCCTGAGCCTGCGTTAATCATCGTGCTGCAGCATTCTCGGAAGAGGCAGTGGATGACTAGGAGGTCAGGCTGGATTGATTTGTGTCGTTTTACATAGCAAGAGGTGGTGCCTGACTTATAAGAAGACATCGCTGAAATTTCTATCAAGGCTGAAAAGCACCCAACAATGACTGGGGTTGGGAACACAGTGCCAGGCAGGAGAAATCCTATGTTCTTTGCTCAGGGTATTTTAAGATAAGGAGATCAAGGGCCAGAGGTTTTTGTTTCTTCATAAGGGTTTGGATTGAAAAGCACGAACAGCTGAGGCGCTGCTCTTTCCCTGTGCTCTGAGACCCTCTGTTTGTGAAGCTGGAGTTGTGCAGGGCACACGATGTGCAGGACATGCGATGTGCAGGACATGCGATGTGCGGGGCATGTGATGTTCAGGGCATGTGATGTACAGGGCACATGATGTGTGGGGCTTGTGATGTGAGGGGCATGCAACTGGGAGCAGCCCCGGTGGTCTGCTCTGGCCTGCAGCTAGTATACAAAGACATGGGTATGTCAGAGAGAAACAGGGATGAGTACACGGGACTGGACATCCCCCTGGATGTCCCTGGACTGAGTGGCTGCTTTGATCTCAGAGGCTATCCACCTCCTTGGGATAGAGAGTCAAACCAGTAACAGGGAGACTCCCCTAAAATGAGGAGTTCATTTCAGTGAGCTCAACATTTCTTAGTTAAAGGAAGAAAAAAGATATGAGCCGAACTAAAACCATAAGTCACCAGCTTACCCAAACCAATGGAACACTTTCTTTTCTGAATCACTTTTTCTAGATGGAGAAAGTTACGAAACCTAACACATAAAACATTATTTATTTATTTATTTATTTAACATATTTTTATTGAATTGATTTGTGTCGTTTTACATAGCAAGAGGTGGTGCCTGACTTATAAGAAGACATCGCTGAAATTTCTATCAAGGCTGAAAAGCACCCAACAATGACTGGGGTTGGGAACACAGTGCCAGGCAGGAGAAATCCTATGTTCTTTGCTCAGGGTATTTTAAGATAAGGAGATCAAGGGCCAGAGGTTTTTGTTTCTTCATAAGGGTTTGGATTGAAAAGCACGAACAGCTGAGGCGCTGCTCTTTCCCTGTGCTCTGAGACCCTCTCTGTTTGTGAAGCTGTAGTTGTGCAGGGCATGTGATGTGCAGGACATGTCATGTGCGGGGCATGTGATGTTCAGGACATGCGATGTTCAGGGCACATGGTGTGTGGGGCATGTGATGATATTCAGGGCATGCGATGTACAGGGCACATGATGTGTGGGGCTTGTGATGTGAGGGGCATGCAACTGGGAGCAGCCCCGGTGGTCTGCTCTGGCCTGCAGCTAGTATACAAAGACATGGGTATGTCAGAGAGAAACAGGGATGAGTACACGGGACTGGACATCCCCCTGGATGTCCCTGGACTGAGTGGCTGCTTTGATCTCAGAGGCTATCCACCTCCTTGGGATAGAGAGTCAAACCAGTAACAGGGAGACTCCCCTAAAATGAGGAGTTCATTTCAGTGAGCTCAACATTTCTTAGTTAAAGGAAGAAAAAAGATATGAGCCGAACTAAAACCATAAGTCACCAGCTTACCCAAACCAATGGAACACTTTCTTTTCTGAATCACTTTTTCTAGATGGAGAAAGAAACGAAACCTAACACATAAAACATATTTATTTATTTATTTATTTAACATATTTTTATTGATTTCAGAGAGGAAGGGAGAGGGAGAGAGATAGAAACATCAGTGGTGAGAGAATGATCGATCAGCTACCTCCTGCACATCCCATACTGGGGATTGAGCCCACAACCAGGCGTGTGCCCTTGACTGGAATCAAACCCAGGACCCTTCAGTCTGCAGCCCAATGCTCTATCCACTGAGCCAAACCAGCTAGGGCCATAAAACATTTTTAAAAAGGAGAACATGATTTCCCAGAAGAAATCTGGGGCCTCTCAGCGAGGGCTCACCTCAGTAAGAATCGAGGTGGCAGAGCATGCCATCGGCCCCCGGGAAGGACCAGCGACCTTCTCGGTTTGTGAAGCCGGAGCCTCCACAAAGATGCGCTGTTTCTCACAGGGCTCCCCTCATCCTTGTTGTTATGTCCAGGAAGCTGGATCCTCAGGCTGTTTGAGGAATAACATTCCAGGAGAAAGGGAGGGAGGGACGAAGGGGAAAGTCTCCAGGTTACATGTCAATGGCTGCTCATCAGGGTCCAACTTGTCATTGCTGTTACACTTATCTCAACAGTAAGTTCTGCAAGAATGTGGATAATCAGGCTGCTGACTCCTGGCCATGGGCCAAGTCCTGGGTAGACTAGCACTTGATGGGTGAATTACAGACATGTAAATAGGAATAATAACACTCAACGTGCAGGGCTCTCTTGAGCATTGAACAAGCATGGTCTGGTCACTGTAGGTTTTCAATAGTGGGAGCTGTTAGTCACTAAGAGTGATTGGCTGCGGCACTGTCGATATGAGCCGAACTAAAACCATAAGTCACCAGCTTAACCAAACCAATGGAACACTTTTTCTTTTCTGAATCACTTTTTCTAGATGGAGAAAGAAACGAAACCTAACACATAAAACATATTTATTTATTTATTTATTTAACATATTTTTATTGATTTCAGAGAGGAAGGGAGAGGGAGAGAGATAGAAACATCAGTGGTGAGAGAATGATCGATCAGCTACCTCCTGCACATCCCATACTGGGGATTGAGCCCACAACCAGGCGTGTGCCCTTGACTGGAATCAAACCCAGGACCCTTCAGTCTGCAGACCAATGCTCTATCCACTGAGCCAAACCAGCTAGGGCCATAAAACATTTTTAAAAAGGAGAACATGATTTCCCAGAAGAAATCTGGGGCCTCTCAGCGAGGGCTCACCTCAGTAAGAATCGAGGTGGCAGAGCATGCCATCGGCCCCCGGGAAGGACCAGCGACCTTCTCGGTTTGTGAAGCCGGAGCCTCCACAAAGATGCGCTGTTTCTCACAGGGCTCCCCTCATCCTTGTTGTTATGTCCAGGAAGCTGGATCCTCAGGCTGTTTGAGGAATAACATTCCAGGAGAAAGGGAGGGAGGGACGAAGGGGAAAGTCTCCAGGTTACATGTCAATGGCTGCTCATCAGGGTCCAACTTGTCATTGCTGTTACACTTATCTCCACAGTAAGTTCTGCGAGAATGTGGATAATCAGGCTGCAGACTCCTGGCCATGGGCCAAGTCCTGGGTAGACTAGCACTTGATGGGTGAATTACAGACATGTAAATAGGAATAATAACACTCAACATGCAGGGATCTCTTGAGCATTGAACAAGCATGATCTGGTCACCGTAGGTTTTTAATAGTGGGAGCTGTTACTTTGTCACTAAGAGTGATCTGGCCGCCGCACTGTCCCCACTGGGTGAAAACCAGGCTTGACTCAGCTGCTCCAACTAACTAGGTGGGTGTTCTTACTTTTTATATTCATTTATTTATATTTTTAAAAGCCTTAACCCCCAATGTGATAGTTGTTCTTCCTTTTTAAAAAGATGGTTTTATAATGTTATGAAACATAGCATGAATAAAGTCCAAAAGACATGAATAACTTCCTAGTAAAAAAAGTCATAAGGCAAAGCATCATGTAATGATTATCATGTCACTTTTTCCCAGGTTAAGACATAGAATAATGTCAGCCTTTGGAAGTTCCCACAAGAATGACCTCCATTCTTTCGTGGAAAGGACATCTTTGCTTTATAAATGAATGAATAAGTAGATTTATTATATGTCATAACATAACATATATAACCACATAGCATATATATCCCAAAATATTATTGTTTTGTCTGTTTTTAAATGTTATGTAAATGGACTCCTAGATTCTTTTGTCTTTCTTCTTTCATGCATCATTGTGGTTTAATGCATCATTACTTAAAATGTTGTTATACACATTCTTACATGGCTCATCAAGGTCATTCTAGTACATGAGCTGCAGGTAATATACCTAGGAAAGGAATTGCTGAGTCACAATATGTATATGATATGAATATACATATTTTATTAGACATTGCAACCTCTTTTCCAAAGTGGTTGCACCAATTTACTTTTCCATCTGCAATGTATGAGAGTAACCATTACTCCATAGCTTCACGGACAGATGGTATTGGTCGTCTTTGAATGTTAGTCATTCTAGTAGGTGTGTAGTTTGCCAAGTCCTGGGTAGACTAGCACTTGATGGGTGAATTACAGACATGTAAATAGGAATAATAACACTCAACGTGCAGGGCTCTCTTGAGCATTGAACAAGCATGGTCTGGTCACTGTAGGTTTTCAATAGTGGGAGCTGTTAGTCACTAAGAGTGATTGGCTGCGGCACTGTCCCCACTGGGTGAAAACCAGGCTTGACTCAGCTGCTCCAACTGACTAGGTGGGTGTTCTTCCTTTTCATTATTCATTTATTTATATATTTAAAAGCCTTAACCCCCAATGTGATGGTTGTTCTTCCTTTTTAAAAAGATGGTTTTACAATGTTATGAAACATAGCATCAATAAAGTCCAAAAGACATGAATAACTGCCTACTAAAAAAAGTCATAAGACAAAGCATCATGTAATTACTATCATGTCACTTTTCCCCAGGTTAAGACATAGAATACTGTCAGCCTTTGGAAGTTCCCACAAGAATGACCTTCATCCTTTCATGGAAAGGACATCTTTGCTTTATAAATGAATGAATGAATGAATGAATAAGTAGTTTTATTATATGTCATAATATAACATATATAACCACATAACATATATATCCCAAAATATTATTGTTTTGTCTATTTTTAAATGTTATGTAAATGGACTCCTAGATTCTTTTGTGTCTTTCTTCTTTCATGCATCATTATGGTTTAATGCATCATTACTTAAAATGTTGTTGCCCATCCTGTCCCCGCACCAGCTCGGCACGCAGACTGGTCTCCTCGCCGTTCCCCGAGCACCTTGGGGAGCTGGCTCCGGCCTCACCTCCCTGTGCTCGTCCTTCCTCCCCGTCCTGTTCCCCTGGGGCCTCCACGGGCCTCTGCCTCTCCACATGTGAATCCCACCTCCACCGAGGCCTGCGCCACGGGCCACAGCAGTGACACCGCTCGCTGAGCACCGATGCGTCAGACCGGGGCTGGCACGTCTCACACGTGGTCTCCTTCCTTGTCCCCACAGCCCGGAGAGGCAGTCCTATCCTCTTGTTTACAAGGAAAGGGGGAGACTTTCAAATTGTCCCCCAGGCAGAGGGCACGGGACTGGGGCTCATAGTCAGGACGTCCCCCTCTACACGCTGCCTCTGTCCCCAACCGTGTGTGTGTGTGTGTGTGTGTGTGTGTGTGTGTGAATTTTTTCCATTGCTTTTCAGAGAGTGTGGAAGGGAGGGAGGAAAGGGAGAGGGAGAAAGAGAGAAACACTGATGTGAGAGAGAAACATGGATCGGTTGCCTCCTTCACATGTCCCGACTGGAGAAAGGGAGAGGGAGAAAGAGAGAAACACTGATGTGAAAGAGAAACATGGATCGGTTGCCTCAGTCAGGACTGATTATAAATGAATGAATGAATGAATGAATAAGTAGTTTTATTATATGTCATAATATAACATATATAACCACATAACATATATATCCCAAAATATTATTGTTTTGTCTATTTTTAAATGTTATGTAAATGGACTCCTAGATTCTTTTGTGTCTTTCTTCTTTCATGCATCATTATGGTTTAATGCATCATTACTTAAAATGTTGTTATACACATTCTTATATGACTCATCAAGGTCATTCTGGTAAATGAGCTGTAGGTTATATACCTAGGAGAGGAATTGCTGAGTCACAGGATATGTATATACATATTTTATTAGATATTGCAACCTCTTTTCCAAAGTGGTTGCACCAATTTAATTTTCCATCTGCAATGTATGAGAGTAACCATTACTCCACAGCTTCACGGACAGATGGTATTGGTCGTCTTTGAATGTTAGTCATTCTAGTAGGTGTGTAGTTTATTTACGTAATTGTGGTTTTAGTTTGCACTTTCATGACTCCTAAAAAGGTCAGGTAGCTTTTCATTGTTTATTGTCTATCTGGACTCCTCTTTTGTGAAGTGCCTGCTTATCTCTTTGGCTCATTTTAAAGTTTCTTTTAATTGGTTTTAGAGAGAAAGAAAGGGAGAGAGAGAAACAGAGAAACACTGATGTGAAAGAGAAACATGGATCGGTTGCCTCAGTCAGGACTGAGGATCAAACTGGTAATGTGGGTATGTGCCTTGACCAGGAATCAAACCCTTCAGTCAATGGGACAATGCTCCAACCAACTGAGCCACGCTGGCCAGGGCTCTTTGGTTCATTTAAAAAATTCTGTTGTCTTTTTTTTCTTTTCTTAATGAACTTTATCCAAATGAGTACTTGGTTGCCACAAGTAGCATTTATTGAGAAGAGTGGTATCCTGGAGCTTACCAGAGTTGATGGTTAGACTTTCAGGATTGTTATGAGCAGATTACTAAAGTGTGGGTGGCTTGACATCAGTCATGGTGGGAGTATTTACACCCTGGATCTCAGTAAATCACAGCGTTGCCTCCTCCCCCCACTCCCTCACCTCTGAGAGAGTCAACCACTACACCAGTGGAAAGACCATATCTGATGCATGGCCCCCCAGTGCCATCCCTGTCATTCATCCTGTCTACACACAAGTGGATGTATTTCTATGCTCTCTCTTCTGGATCATTCTTGTCTATCCCCATGTCAAAACCACAATGCCTTATAAAGTATAACTTTATAATAAGTTTTGATATTGGGAAGAGCAATTCCTCACACCTCCTAAGAGTATCTTGCTCATTCTTGGCTCTTGACATTTTTTTGTAAGTTTTAGAATCAGCTTGCCTAATTTTTATGGTATTGGTGGTCTTTAAATGTTAGTCAATCTGGTACGTGTGTCGTTATATTTAATTGTGGTTTTAGTTTGCATTTTCTTGACTACTAAAAAGGTTGGGTAGCTTTTCCTTGTTTATAGTCCATCTGGATTACTGGTTTGTGAAGTGTCTGTTTATCTCTTCGGCTTGTTTTTTAAATTGGGTTGCCTGTTTTTTTCCTCAGAAAGATCTGTTGAAATTTTAATTGAAGGGATTACAGTGAATCTATAGATTAAATTTTGGAATAAGTGCATAATTTTGTGGAAATCACTCATTACTGTGTAATAACATTTATATGTATTTTCTGTGTTTGTTATTTGTCATTTACCTTTGGCTACTGTTTCTTGCCTTGCAGCACATTTTTATGTTTATGATATAAAGTTTATCAACCTTTTCCTTTATAGCTTCTAGGATTTATAAGATTTAAAATCCAATTTAATGCCCACCCAGCATAGCTTAGTGGTTGAGTATTGACCTATGAACCAGGAGGTCACAGTTTAATTCCTGGTTGGGGAACATGCCCATGTTGTGGGCTCAGGACCTATGAACCAGGAGGTCACAGTTTAATTCCTGGTCGGGGAACATGCCCATGTTGTGGGCTCAATCTCCAGTGTGGGGCATGCAAGAAGCAGCCAATCAATGATTCTCTCTCATCATTGATGTTTCCATCTCTCTCTCCTTCTCCTTCCTCTCTGAATTCAATAAAAATATAATTTAAAAAATCCAATTTAACTCTTAAAAATATCTAGTGTTTTATTCTATCATTTAATGATTTGTATTATAATGAAGTGTGGAGGAATGTATCCAACTTTTTTTTTCAGATGGCTAACCTATTGTTCCAACACCAATTATTGACCAATTCATCTTTCTCTACTAATTTGAAATGTTACCAATAATATAAGTGAAATTCTTATAAGTATTGGTTTATTCTTGGACTTCCTCTTTTGTTTCATTATTTATTTGTTTATAGTATCACTGTCTCATAGAAATATCATGTGAGCCACAACTGCAAGTCACATAAATTTAAAATATTCTATAAGGCACATTTTAAAAAGTAAAAAGAGAGATGAAATTACGTTTAATAATGTATTTTATTTAACCCCCTATAGCCAAATATTATCATTTCAACATGGAATCAATATATAAAAACTATTACATTTACATTCTTTATCATACAAAGAGATTGGAATGTGGTGTGTATCATACTTACAACACATCTCAGTTTGGACTAGCTATATTTCAAGTAGAGTTAGCCACATGTGGCTTGCACCTACCATATTATATGGCTAAGGTCAATACCTCTTTAAGGCAAGTCCAGAGTAGCCTTAGCTCTGCAACGAGTTCAGTCCTACCACTAAGGTCTGGCCCTTCCAGAATTGGTCCAATGAGACCTCTTCACTCAGTGGCTAGACCTTCGACAGTGTCCTGGCCCTGTATGACTTTGGGAATAGCCTTGCCTACAGCCCCCCAAGTTGTTCTTTCCTCAGTAGTGCACTGTGCTCAGCTTCTGGAGTCTCACCTTCACAAACCCACTCTTCATGCCTACTATTCAGTCAAAGACTCAAGAAATCCTCTGTACAGATTCCTGAGCTCTTTCTCTGCATATTAGTAGCTCCCTCCTTTTCAACACCCTGTTCTGTAGAGTCCAGCAACATCTACCTCCCAACTGCCAATCTGTGTCCTCAACTTGGCCAGATCCCTGTGCTTGCGGAGTCCCCTCCCCGCACATGGTCAGGAAAGGGCCTGGAGGCTCACCTCGGGGGTTTCTTTTCTCTGAGGAACCACAGTTGTGCAGGCCGGGGGGTGGGGGTGGGGTTGGCAGGTAGCTAGGCTGCTGCTAGTTATTCTTAATGATCAGAAGTCCTACTTTAAAAAACATTTTGGGGTTTATATATTAGTTCTATTTAATTCTTTCATAATTAATTTCATCTTTATTAATCCCTTCTTGTTTTACTTAATTGTATTTTTTTGTAACTTTATTTGTATTTGTTCTTGTTTACTAGAATAAATATTTAGGGCTATGAACCTTTAGTACTCCTTTAGTTATTTCTCAAGAATTCTGATATGCAGTATTTTTGTGGTTGTTATTCTCGAGATATTTTGGAGTTTAGTTTTTCTCTTTGACTAAGAATTGTTCCAGAGATTAAAAAAATTATTGAGATGGTAAAGTTTTATGTTTCAGTTTTCTCTTTCTGCTATTAACTTTTAGTTATTTGGAATTACAAATAAAGTTACCTATACTGTTTATACTTTTTGAAAATTATTTGTAGCTTAATGCAGAGAGAGAGAGAAAGAGAGAGATGTGAGAGTGACATATCAATTGATTGCCTCCCACATGAGAGAGAGAGAGAGAGAGAGAGAGAGGGATGTGAGAGTGACATATCAATTGATTGCCTCCCACACGAGTCTCAACAGAGGCGGGGGATTGAACCTGCAACCCATGTACCTGCCGTTGACTGGGAATCAAACCAGAGACGCCTCTGTGCACAGGCTGGTGTTCCAATACTGGCCAGGACGATGTGTGTGTATTTTTAAATGTTCTTTTACTTTGGGTGCCAGTGTAGAATTAATTTTAAGATGAGTTTCAGTGCTGGAAAGTATATGAAAACCTTTATCTTCAATGGCCTCAAAGGTCACCTGGAATGTGTAAAATGTGAATATGAATTTGTGTCGGCCCTAGAGTAACCCCTGAGTAGAGCTGAAATCAAAGGGTATCTTAAGTATTCTTTCCTCTCACTTTTAATTCCTTTTCTTTCTTTTCTCTATACGATATGCTAATTAAAAAATCTAGATTACACAGACCCAGGCCTGGTGTTATACCAGTCTGTTATCAACAAATGAGAGCACATTAAATAGTTTTTAATTGGTCTTAGGAAAAGCAAAGGTGAAATGAAAATTTAATTCTTCTGGACCTTTGTTCAAAATGCCTTTTCCAGCTCCACTATAAGGACTGAATTTTAATTAGCTTGATTCGCACTGTTTGGCCATGCATTTGTAATCTTTGTTCACACTTTGGGGAAAAAATTGATGAAAGAAATTGGACAATAATGGGAATCTTGTCTGAGCAGAACAAATTGGAACTATCAAATATATCGCAGATAACACATGCTGCAGCTGGGGAGGAGAAGCACCAGGGCTGGTGACTTAAAGTCATCCCTCCCTCCAAAGTGCACTGTTCAGCCTGGCGCAGCCCTGTCCTGCACAGAGAGGTGGCAGCCAGGCGTGGAAAGTGTTTTAGTGCCAGGGGACCTGAGTTGGAATCCTGCCTCTGACCCTGATGGTAGGTCATTTAATCCCCCTGGTCCTCAGTTTCTGCATCTGTAAAACGGGATGGTAATGTCCACCTTGCAGCCTTCTGAGGATTGAAAGGAATGAATTATGTGAAAGTGCTTGGCATATAACAGGGGCTCCATAAATGACCAAGAGGATTTCAAACGAAGGCTATATGGCTGGGCTGAGGAATACTTAGGAGCTTTCCTGCTTTTTCCTATTGAAAAGAAGGAAGTGGGCAGGGGCCACTTTTTTCCTAAAACACCTTCTTCCCAATAGCTCTGGGGCAGCAAAGAACCACGGTCTTTTGCACAGGAGCCCACTCAGGACGCTGCTCTGTAGCTATGAAGCCTCGAGAGCCCATGCTTACCCCCCGAGCTTTGAGGGACAGCTAGGTGGCTCTTGAGGTCCTTTAGCTGAGCACACTGCACCAGTAGGCAAATGGGTGAGGAGTTTCCCAGCCAGCAAGTAGGTCAATAGCACATATGAGCATGGAGAAGGGCTCCTGGTAAAACATTATCAGGGTGCTGTGGAGGTGTCATGGTGAGAAGATGTAGTTCTTGGCCTGGGAGCTTATAACTCAACAGAGAAAACTAACAGAGAAAAAATTTTTTTCGCCTGAGATAGTGTCACAATTTAGTATTTGCTGAGGTCTGCAGCCATGTGTCTAGTGATGGGGTCAGAACATGGAGTCCCTCCCGCTTTGTGAGCATCACTCAGAACTCATTCTGAGCACCTACTGTGCTCCCACAAGTCCCTCCCTGTTAGTACACACTCAGGGTTTGACGGATCTGGGTTAATGTCAAGCCTCTCATGTTATGGCCTTGGGGAAGCACCTGCTCTCTGGACACCCCAGTGTCTTCCTCCTTAAAATGGCCACATCACAAGGCAGGTGGATAATTTGCTGCTGCTTTCAGCACAGAGCAGTGCAAGAGGGAGCATGACCCGACCAAGGGGATCTATTTTCTTCCCTCAGGGCGGTGGTTTTCCACCTGGGGTCTCTGCTCTCTCAGAGGCCTTTGGCTATAAGGGGGGGGGGGGGTTGGGGGCATGTATGTGTTAAACATCCTACAATGCATAGGATAGCCCCCCTTTCCTCTAATTTTGGAATTAGAAGATGAAAATGCATCCATTTGAGGTCTCCTCTCTCTTTCTCTCTCTGAAGAGACATAAAATATCATGATCCTTAAGGCCATTTTCACTCGGTGGCCCTGTCCCCACTGCCCACAGCCGCCTCCTGCTGTCCTCTATGTCCTGGCTGCAGCCCCCTCCTGAGGACTAGAAGGCGCTTTCCACCAGAGGCACTCCTGCCCTGCCGGTGTGGCACCCTCACCCCCACCCTCACCTTCACTCTCACCTTCACTCTCATACTCGCCCCCACCCCCTCCCCCACCCTCACCTTCACTCTCATACTCACCCTCACCC
>NW_005366486.1:1374040-1385065 GCF_000412655.1 Myotis brandtii | reverse complement strand
CCAGGGGCCCCCAGGAGGAGGGCGGGCGCGCTGGGGGCTGCGGGGCCAGATTAGAACCGCCTTCCTGCGCGCTCTCCGCTCTCCCCGCCTCGCTCTTACACACACGCCCCCAAACTCCACCCCCAGGCGCCTCTGGGCCACTGCGAGGCTGGGCTGCTCCAGGAAGTTCCCATGAAAGCACCTGAAATAAGTTACCTTTCCCAGGTGAGTGCAGGCGAGCGACCGCCTCCTGAGCGCGGCCAAGAACGAGGGCTCCGCTGAGAGGAGGGACCTTGAGCCGGTCTCCGACCGACCGACCGACCCGGGTGGCCGGGCCTCCTTCCTGATGGCTCCCCCCGGCGGCCCCCACGGCGACTGCTCCCACGTCATCGATCACAGCCACATCCCCGAATTCGAGGTGGCCCTCTGGATCAAAATCACCCTCATCCTGGTGAACCTGTTCATCTTCGCGCTGGGCATCCTGGGCAACAGCGTCACCATCCGCGCCACCCAGGTGCTGCAGAGGAAGGGCTACCTGCAGAAAGAGGTGACGGACCACATGGTGAGCCTGGCCTGCTCCGACATCCTGGTCTTCCTCATCGGCATGCCCATGGAGTTCTACAGCATCATCTGGAACCCGCTGACCACGCCGGGCTACGCGCTGTCCTGCAAGCTGCACAACTTCCTCTTCGAGACCTGCAGCTACGCCACGCTGCTGCACGTGCTCACGCTCAGCTTCGAGCGCTACGTGGCCATCTGCCACCCCTTCCGCTACAAGGCCGTGTCCGGGCCCTGCCAGGTGAAGCTGCTCATCGGCTTCGTCTGGGTCACCTCCACCCTGGTGGCCCTGCCGCTGCTCTTTGCCATGGGCGTGGAGTACCCGCTGCTGCACGTGCACAGCCACCGGGGCCTCTCTTGCAACCGCACGCTCACGCGCCACCACGAGCGGCCTGAGACCTCCAACATGTCCATCTGCACCAACCTCTCCAGCCGCTGGACCGTGTTCCAGTCCAGCATCTTCGGCGCCTTCGTGGTCTACCTCGTGGTCCTGGTCGCCGTGGCCTTCATGTGCTGGAACATGATGCAGGTGCTGAGGCGGAGCCGGCAGGGCACGCTGGCCGCCGAGGGGCAGCAGGCGCGGCTGCGCAAGTCGGAGAGCGAGGAGAGCAGAGCGGCCAGGAGGCAGACCATCCTCTTCCTGAGTGAGTCCCCGTGGAGGGCAGCCTGGGAGCAGCCCCGCCCCCTCCCTCCCTGTGTTCTTCTTAACTGCAAATCTTGTCTTAAAAGTGCCAACTTAAGTTCTTGAGGCCCAAGGGGCATTTCTTTGAGCCTCTGGATATTTCTCCTCTGTGTTTTGGGAATTAAGATTCGGGTGCAAAGAGCACTAGATCAGGAGTCAGAGGACGGGGTAGATTCCAGAACAGCACCTCCGGGACCTCCAGCCAGTTGCGCTGTTATCTTGGGTAAAATGGGGATGATAATACTGACAAATGTGAGCGTGGAATGAGGTGATGCAGGAGCGGTGCAAGGCCTCTGAGAGGGACCGAGTTTGCAGAGACACAAGAGAGCATTCTGATCTTGCCCCTCTTTTCTCTGGAGAACCTTCCTCAAGTAGTTAGATTTGTTCCCATTTTTCTTCTCCTGTGGAGAAGCAAGGCTGTCAGGCAAACACACTCTGCAGGCTGCTGTGTTACTCCCAGGGGTGATCTCCTATGGTTCCGTGGCTCTCAGCCCAGCACTCCCCAGGGTGGGCTTGCGGTTCCGCTGTGGTGGGTCTGTTCTGCACAGAGAGAGAAGCAAGGCAGGCCACCCGCCTGTCTGTCTGATCCAGAAAATCTGGCTGCACAGAGTCCCGGGACTTGATTGATCAGCCCAAACACCTGATTTCCATAGAGAGAAACTCTTTGTTTTCCAAACTTCTGTTGTGATGCAGATATTTAAAGTCGGGCCCTTCTGTCAGGAAGGAAGGACCCACCATCTGCAGACCCCCACGCCTTCCAAAGAGGGGCCTGGGGCTGTCCTCTGGGAGCCGGGCTTTCATGGAGACACATAAAGTTTGTTCTAGCAAAGGTTTTAAAAAACTTTTTTATTTTTTAGCAGAAACAAGAAAACATGTGGGTGTGTGAGTGAGTCAAGGGGGAGTTGATGCAGCACAGGCTTCTCCTCTCTCCTCTCCCCTCTCCCCTGTTCAGTGTGGCGCCAGGAGAAGGACTAAATCACGGGCTGTTTGTTTGGTGAGGGAAACTTGGGCAACAGGTTCCAGGACCAGGACTTAGACATGAAAGAAAATGTGAAGGCAGTTGAGGAGAATGGAAGGCACTTGGTCTTGTCCCCGCGCTGCCTCTGGCTTCTGGTGTGTCCCCACAGCTGACTTGACTTGGTGCCTGTGGGAATGAACGGAGGGAGTTTGCAGTTTGGGGATGCCTACTCTGCATCAGGGGCTGTGCTGTGTGACTGATACTTTTCCATTTCATAGAATTTGAGGCTTAGAGAAGAAAAGACCTAATTCAAATGCATGTAAATGCAGCTCCAAATTTTCAACTTGCTTCTCAGGGCAGGGAAATGACTGGCGACAGGAAAATGAAATAAAGCAGGACTTTGACAAGGAAGGTGCTACCTAGATGGGGCTGGTGGTGTTGCTGCCTCCTAGGACCAGCCTTTCTGGAAGTAAGTGGGTAACTTTGGCGACTTGGAAGGGCACCCAACCCAACTCAGTCTCTTTCACCCACTCACTGCTGCCCCAAATATTCTAGGATGGAATGAGCATTACATTTGCCTAAAGCTTGAACATCTGTTGAAAGGCTAGTTCTCCCTTCCCTCAAACACCCTTAGGAACATCTTAAACTTTTCTCAGTAATTTATACTTGAGTGTGAATGAATTTCCCCTTTCTTCCTTCCTTCCTTCTTTCCTTCCTTCCTTCCTTCCTTCCTCCCTTCCTTTATTTACTAGAGGCCCGGTGCACAAAATTCGTGCAGGGGTGGGGAGGGGTCCCTCAGCCCAACCTGCACCCTCTCTAATTCGGGAGCCCTATGTCCTACTGACGGCTTAGGCCCACTCCCCGTGGTTCTCTGCTCTCTGCGGGGCCTGCCTGCTCCACACCATGGTGATGGGCAAGCAGGCCCTGCTGGGTGCTGTCTGCATGCCACGCTTGCCTGCTGGGCTCGCATTGCCGGGGCGACGCTGCCAGCATCCCACTCCAGCTGCTATGGGCGCCACAATCTTTGTTGTGGGGTGACAGTTAATTTGCATATTACTCTTTTATTAGATAGGATTTAATTAATTAATTAATTTATTTATTTAAGTACTATTCTAATTAAGAATATTAAGGCTGCATTTGACCAAGGAAAAATAATTGATTTATCTTTATTTTCTATTGGACCAATCTCTGTGATTTTTTAAATATTTCTCTGGATGGACATCTCTTCTCTTCCCAGGGAGTATTGTTTCAAGTGAAAGTTAGTCTCCATTTTGTAGCATAAAATCAGAATGCTTTTTATTTAAAGATGAATAGGATCTTGAAGATATTTCATGCAAATAGTAATCTCCTGGAAAGAATTTGTTCTTGCTGCTGCTCTCATTCCTTCCTTCTGGTTCTCTCCCTCTTTCTTATAACAACTATGTAGTCATCACCCACTGTGTTCTCCACATAAAGATGGTTGAGTGGCAATCAGGTGCTCAATGTGTGATAATGTCAGAGGAAAATTTACCATTTGTATTTAGCCCATTTCTTCTGCAGTAGGTTTTCAAAGCAGTTCTTGCAAATGTGCCCCTCTCCCAAGGAATTTAAAGAGCTTTTAAAAATAGGAACCTCGCTAATTAACTCAAGTTAGGAAATAAATTAATGGAGTGAAGAGGAATAAATCATGGCTTGCATACATCAGATTAATACAATGCCATTTACTCTATGGGTTTCATAAAACATAAGCTTTGGGGCATTTATAACCAGAACAAATGAACATATAAATTGTTTACAAACTGCTGAATTTAATATAGTGAGTTAGCTGTCTTTTTAGCATTTCAGTTAACAGATGTATCAAATTAAAACAAATATTTGCTTATTTCAAACATTTTGCATTTAATGTGAAATGTAAATGATGACATAGCACAAGATGTCTTTGGCGCTCTTGAAGCAATAAAAAAACAATTAAGGATTTCCCCCCTTGTTGTTAAAAATGCTAACTTCTGCATAACAGAAGCGGAATTCATAAATCTACCCAAGATGAGGAAGTCTGTAGAAAATATTAATTTTCCATTCTACGTCTTTTGCAATTGCGTCTCAGTCTAGTGGAGGTGCTGGGCGGGGGAATAATGAAACAAATTGGGAACTCTGGAGAAAAAGAGATGCTGGAATGCCTCCTAGCTTTCAATTGATTTGCAAGGGAAAACAAAAATAATGTAAAAGTGTACATTCCTGGAAACGTGTGTCTTGTCAGCTTAATGAGAAACTAGCGCTAGACTCGCAAGGTTATGGCTAATGTGGCCAAGGTAATACTCGTCTGATGCCAGGACAGATGTTACCTGCTGGTCTGGATTCCTGCCTGCTCTGGAGGAGAGGGACTGCTGCATTTGGCTCTTTATCCCATAGCTGGTGAGGATATGCAAAACGAGCCTTCTTTTCAACAGGCTTTTCCAGACCTTCCATCTCATGTTTCTCATCTCTCCCTTGGCACTGTTCTCAATGCATGTGGCATCTGGATCCCTTGTTTGTGTCTGTTGCACATGTGGCTTGCTGTTAGATGTCACCCACTCAAAGTGAAACGACAGAGTGGTTTAAATGAAGTATACTGTAGTTTTTTGGTGGGATTGTAAATTGGTATAGCCACTATGGAAAGTAGTATGGAGGTTTCTCAAAAAATTAAAAACAGAACTACCATACAACACAGCAATTTCACTTCTGGGCATTTATCTGAAGAAAATGAAAACACTAATTTGAAAAGATATGTGCACCTCTATTTTATTGTAGCATTATTTACAACTAGAGGCCCGATGCACAAAAATTTGTACAAGAGTAGGCCTTCCTTCCCCAGGCTGCTGGCACCAGCTTCCCTCCAGCACCTGGGACCCGGGCTCCCCTCCTCCGGCCACCGGCAGGCACCAGGGACCCAGGCTGGCTTCCCTTGGGCCACTCGCAGACACCTGGGACCCGGGCTGGCTTCCCTCCGGCCTCGGCTTGGTCAGGAAGGACATCCGGAATGACGTCCAGAAGATGTCTGGTCTAATGAATGTATTGCCCTTTTAGCTAAGATAGCTAAGATATGGAAACAACCTAGATGTCCATTGATAGATGAATGGATAAAGAAGATGTGGTACATGCATACAATGCAATATTACTCAGCAGTAAAAAAAAAAAAAAATGAAATCTTGCCATTTGCAACAACACAGATGGACCTAGAGGGTATTATGCTAAGTGAAATAGCACAGAGAAAGACAAATGCCATATGATTTCACTTATATGTGGAACCTAAAAAACAACAACAACAAACCAAAACAAAAAAACAGACTCATAGAAATAGAGAACAAATTGATAGTTGCCAAAGGAGAGGAGGGTTCTGGGGTGGGTTAAAAAGGTGAAGGGGAATAAGAAGTACAAACCTTGAGTTACTAAAAACAAAATACAAGTGTCTCTGAAGCTGGACAAGGTAAGGACATAGATTCCCCTCTAGGACCTTCAGAAAGGAATGCAACCCTGCCAACACATTGAAATTAGTTCAATAAAACTAATTCTGGCCTCCAGAACATAATACATTTATGTTGTTTTAAACCACTAAATTTGTGGTAACTTATTATAACAGCAGTAGAGAACTAACAAAACCAGTCCCTTTAAAAGTTAAAATATAAAAGAATATTGAGAATTTTCAGAAGTAAATATTAAGAACAAATACTGATGAGCAATAATAATAATAATAGCCACAATTTATTGAACATATACTATGTGTAAGTCAGTTATGCTTACATCAACTCATTAATGAGGATACCAAAATTATTCAATTTAATAGAAGATGGAACATTTTAAAGAACTTAAGTATATGTCCATGGGACAGAGAGTAGGTAGTGAAACAAAAATATTGGTGAGAAAGATATAGGAACTATCAGAAGAAAAACCAAAAAACATGATAAATCATTGAGGTTTTTTTTTTTTTAAATCAATAAAAATAACCTTTAGTTATTGCTGTAACAATAAAGTTGGGCTACTTGAACAGTCAGAATTCCCTGGTTCAAAGCTGGTAAAAATATTTAACATGAACTGTGTTTTTTTTTAAATCAACTTATGTATGTGTGACACATTAAATTACCTTGGAGTATAAATACAAAGTAAAAGAAAAAGTTAAATTGATCAAGAATGCTTAATTAATTTTATTAAAATTTCTAGTAAAGTGATAAAAGTAAAAGAAGCATACTGTAGTTTAATTAGTCACTTGCAAGAGCATATGTAATTGGGACTAGGTTATAGCTACCTCCTAGACATCTGTAGGGCAGTGATTGACTTTCAACTCTAGTTATGAAGAAAAGTTTTACAGATAATCATGAAATTACAAAATTAAAGAAACATAAGAGAAGATTGAGGACTCTAATAATTCCACTTGTTTGCATTCTGATTTGCTCTCCTGAGTTGGAGGGAAAGGGAAGGAATTGCATGTAGTAGCAGGATTTGCATATCAACTTGGGTTGCTCATGGGAGAAAACCTTGAATATGGACATCATCCATCATGTGTATTTGATCTTCACTCTTACACGCTCCCAACTGAGCTATATCAGCTGCTCATCATGTGTGTTTCAATGGAAAAAAAAGATTGAGAGTTGCTGCTGTCATGGATTACTCTAAAAGGAACGTTGATGTATATTTATATATTTGTGGGATGGGCCAGGGAGATCAGAATCACATCCTCTTGGTTTTTAGTCCCCAGATTTAGAGGCAAGTCACGTGTGTTTGCACTCACACATGCACATGAACCCTGGAGAGAGAGAGAGAGAGAGAGAGAGAGAGAGAGAGAGAGAATGAGGGAGGGCTGGAAGGCAGAGAGAGAACTGAGATGTTGACAGTGGCTCCTCTTTATCTGAGGACAATCAGTATCTGAAAAATACTCTTAACATTTGTTCCTTAAGATGGAGTCCAAAATTTTATGTGAAGAGAGGTTTGAGTGGGACTTCATTGTGAAAAACAAAAGAGAAAACTACGAAAAGAAAGTTGTCTTATATTTTATGAAACAGTTTATAATTATATGGTAATTCTTATAAAAATTTTTCAGAATGAAACAAGTGTGATTTTTAAAAAAAATATATTTTATTGATATTTTACAGAGAGGAAGGGAGAGGGATAGAGAGCCAGAAACATCAATGAGAGAACAACATGGATCAGCTGCCTCCTGCACACCCCCCACTGGGGATGTGACCGCAACCAAGGTACATGCCCTTGACCGGAATCGAACCCGGGACCCTTGAGTCCGCAGGCTGACGCTCTAGCCACTGAGCCAAACCGGCTAGGGCAAGTGTGACTTTTTTGAGGGCATAATTTTTCTGACAAACTGTATGATGGCCTTTGTGCCTGATTTTCTCAGCAAGATTATATAGAGGGCTTTCTTCCAAGACGTTTTCTTAATTCTTTGCTATTTAAATCTCCCTCATTGAGTCACCTGTGACATCATCATTCTTGTCAATTTTTCATTCTTTCAGGATGACTGGTCAGGGGCTTGGCATCTGATTGGTGTGTTTCTCCAGCTCCCCTTTCATTGACTTCATGAAGGTCTATATCCTGTGTGCAGGCCAAACCCCCAAAATTAATTCAGAAATCAAACTCTATACCCTAGTGTAGGTCAACTGATTACATGGAAATGGATGCCAAGTACCAAAATAGTTTTTAAATAGTTGTTTTCTTTATTAGTTTAAATACTGGTCTTATAGTCATGTTTATGTCATTAATTTTCTTAGCAAAGGCTTTTTCTGTGGCATATAGGGATATGCCAACTCAGTCTCTCAAGGAAATAGTACCAAAATTGGTGACTTTTTTTAGGGTAAGGTATTATTTTGACTCAAATGTTTGGCTATTTCAGGAAAAAGTTTTGCCTCAAATATTTAGGCCAAGCATGTCAAACTCGTGGCCCACAGGCCACATGCCTCATTTATTTGGCCCGTGTTAGCCTTTGCGTTTGACATGCTTGATTTAGGCCATCGCCTCTATTCTCTTCCTCCCGTTATTGGTGTAGATGTGCCTGTAATACATGACATTTCGTGCCTATTTCTCTACTTGTGACATCTGTCATACATTGCAGTGTCTTGTGATCAGCCTGGCAGACAAATATAATGATGCTGCTTTATTTTTGTAATCAGGCTGTCTCAAAGATTTCATTACTCTGCTGGAGAGATGCATAGTTCTTGTGGAAGGGAATATTGGAATCCCAGTCCCCATTCATTAGCAAGCTTATTCATCTGTCTCAGTTGCATGCCTCATGGGGGCTGCCAAAATGTAGCTAGGCAGCCGAGGCCTCCGCTGAGCAAAGCATTCAACTTATTAATGCTACAGCCACTCAGAATAAAAGCCATTTGTGAGCCACGATAGCACAGAGGAAGAATATCGAATTGGGAGTCCAGGAGCCCCATCCTGCCCCGGTAGATAAGGTTCTCTCATCCACCATTTGGATGACATGGTCATCTCTCACTGTCTCTCCTTCTGCCTGGTCAGCAACCCTGGGACAATCCAACTGACCCTCCACCTCTGCTCTTTGGCTACTTACTGAGCACTGAAGAGGAGACTGGTCATCATTGCTGCTGTAAGTTCTTGTGAACAGACAAGTGTTCAGCCTCACCTGGGCCCTGCTGTGTAGTGGGCACCTCCTTTGCAAGCCCCTTCAAAGAGCTCAAGGTCCTGGAGTGCCTTTTCTACTTTGCTTCCAGAAGTCTACTTTCTAGGTGAGGGACCTTGACTTGACATGTCATCACTGGAGGAATGTTGGCATCTACTTGCGCCTTGTCCAGGCTGTTCTTTGTGCCGCAGCCACTGGGATCTCACTGATGGGCCCAACCACAACCCCTTCAAATCCAAGCCCGTCAATGGCTTCCCATGGCTTTTACATCAAGGGTCAAACTTAACATAAAGTCTCTCATGGTCGGCGGCCTCTCCAGTCAAGTGCCCTTCTGCTTGGACTGAGTGGCTTAAACAACAGGTATTTATTTTCTCACAGTTCTGGAAGTTAGAAATCTATGATTAAGGTGCTGGTAGGGTTGGTTTCTAGTGAGACATCTTTTTTTGGTTTACAAATAGCAGCCTTCTTCCTGAGTCCTCACATAGCCCTTTCTCTGTGTGCCCACAAAGAGAGAGAGAGAGAATGCTCTCTGGTATCCCTTCCTCTTCTTATAAAGACACCAGGCCTGTTGGGTCAGAGCTCCTCTCTTATGATCTCATTGATCTTAATTACCTCTCCAAAAGCCCTATCTTCAAATAGTGTCACATTGGGGGCTTTAATATATGAATGGGCGGCGGAGGGGGGGAAGGGGCTCGGAGAGACACAGTTCAGACCATATCACCCTTTAATTGCTCTGTGCCACTGGCCCCTTCAGTTCCTCCAATGGTCCATGACCAGACTCTTTTCCACCCCCTGGTCTTAGTACATGCTATTTCCTCTGCCTGGAATGCTTTTCTGTCTTACTCCATGCTCTACCTGCCCCCACCAGTCCCTTCACCAAGCCTGGCACAACCTCCCTGACTTGATTAAACCTCCCTTGAAACAAGACTCACAGTTATAATTTTATATTTCATTGTGAGATTATTTGATTGATGTCTCTCTTTTTTCTAATACCTTGAGGGCAGGAACTACCCCTAATTTTGCTTCCTAACTTCTGAGCACAGTGCCTGGCACACAGCAGATTTGTAATGAATATTTGTTGACTAAATAAATGAATGAGATTCAGTTTGGAATTGGGTAACAGTGTTGTGTTTTCCATTGGGCATGCATTCCTATAGAAGTTTTTCAGTCCTCAAAAAATTTTCTGGTGAGTTTGAACCTAAAGGTACTTTTTGTGAAAGAGGTTGATTCCTCTCAAGCCTCTGAAAAGTCAAGCCATCATAGAGGACATTTAAGATTTTATCTCTCATGAGCAAAGGAACAGTCTGTGTTAATTGGCCTTGAATATTAGCTTTACCATATGTACCTGCCAGAAGTAACCATGAAATGAAAGTGATTAGGGTGGTGTTTATTAACCCCTTTAAACTCGGTTTAACAGGATTAATGCAGTGGGACAACTTTAAAAATTATTTCTTAGTAGGAATTTTTGCCACTTGTTAACAAGGAGGTTAGTCACATTAGTGGAAAGAGGATGCAGTGGGTGCAATATTTTCAACCAATATGTTTTTATTTCGCCTCAAATTGCATTTACTTGCAACCATCGCCCACGAGTCTGAGACATGAGGTTTATCACCTCAGGGAAGAAAAAAGCAGGTACTGCCTAATACAGATGATCAGTTTTGAATAAAGAAGCTGGATTTCTTGACTTGCTCAGCTAGGCAGTTGTCATGAAAGCTTGGGTTTTGTGAAGAGTGAAAAAGAATTGCTCAGCTCTGTAGTTCTCCCTTTAAGGCATCACAAGCCCAGCTTGGTGGACCAGGTCAGCCACCACGTGGTCAGTTCAGACAAGACCAAAGTTAAGGGGTTTGAAATGTTTCCTTGGACGCCACTGAAGGGTTTTAAGGAGTAAAGCACCACAGTTAAGTTTTTGGTGCTTCCCTGAGGTGACAGTATGTGTTGCATTGCAATTTGAATCAAAATTCAGGCCTGGCATGTTCTAGAGCAGTGGTTCGCAACCTTCCTAATGCCGTGACCCTTTAATGCAGTTTCTCATGTTGTGGTGACCCCCCAACCATAAAATTATTTTCGTTGCTACTTCATAACTGTAATTTTGCTACTGTTATGAATCATAATGTAAATATCTGATATGCAGGATGTATTTTCATTGTTACAAATTGAACATAATTAAAGCATAGTGATTAATCACAAAAACAATATGTAATTATATATGTGTTTTCCGATGGTCTTAGGCGACCCCTGTGAAAGGGT
>NW_005366486.1:1362037-1366679 GCF_000412655.1 Myotis brandtii | reverse complement strand
TCCTTTGTGGAGTTTTGTTTGGACAGTGTTTGGGTTTCATGTTGAAACTCTGATTAATCTTTGATTTCCATATCAGCTAGGTTCTATCACAGGAGCTGATAGGTGCAAGCAGGGAAGCAGGGCAGCTGCTCTCCTCACGGGCTCTCCTCCTGGTGGGGGCTCCTGAGTGGGAATCACATGCACCCTGAGCCTCCCCCGGGGAGCCTGACCTGAGCTGTACGCACGGGAACAGGTGGAGAGAGTGCGACACCGGTGGGCGTCTCAGTGGACAGGGCCATAAGTACGAGTATGTAAGGACTTTGTCTGAAGTGGTGTGAGTGATGGCAAGAACAGTGTATTAGTTTCCTGTGGCTACTGTAACAAATTACTGCAGACGCTATGAAGGAGAATCCCTTCCTGGCCTCTTCCAGTTTCTGGTGGCTGCCAGCACTCCTTGGCTTGTGGCCACATCACTCCAATCTCCAAGGCCAGCATTTTCAAGTCTCTCTCTGCTCTGTCTTCACATTATCTTCTTCTCTGTGTATGTCAAGTCCCCCTTTGCCTCCCTCTTAGAAGAACATGTCTGATGGGATTTAGGGCCCACTCTGTTAATTCAGGATAATCTGTCTGTCTCGAGAACCTTAGCTTAATCACATCTGTAAAGACCCTTTTTTTCTTAGAAGATAACATTTACAGATTGTAGGGATTAGGACCTGATATTTTGGGGGGACATTTGTCAGCCTACTACAGGTGGCAAAGAGATGCCAGCATAAATTGAATGTGGTACGTGAGCAGTCTCCTGGCCCACAAAGAAATGCGGTGGAACAGCAAGAAAGGCACGCGTTCCAGTCCCCTTTCCGTCACTCTCAAGTGTGTGTGATCTTGGGCAAAGCAGTTCAGAATTTCAGGTGCATTATCTCTACATTGGACATACTCTGCCCCCCAAAGGTCCATGTGAGCTTCAATGGGAAGTATATGGAGGCCTCCATGCAGGGCCTGGCCCAGAGTAGGCCTTTCATAAAATCTGGCTTCCTCTGGTGACCTTGTTACAGGAAGAATTCTGGTTGAGGACTCAAGAGAACTTTGTTTCAGTCCTTGCTGGGCCACTGATGTATCACCTTGAGCCAATCTCAGCTCACTTCCTCAAGGAAGCATGCAGGGGTGCACTTGAGGAGTTTGTCTTAAAAGTCTCTTTAGAAATAACACCAAAGGGCCACCTGGGTTCTAACCTTAAGCACTCCATGGAGGAAGGTCTGTGAAGTGTCGAGACCCACAGGTTGAGAACCGCTGTTCTAGAGTGAAAAAGAGACAACCCTTCATTGAGGTGCAATCTTGGTGGAGCAGCTGATGCCAGTTAGTTCTTTCAGCCCTTAGCCAGCCATTCTTGGTCCTCCATGGCCAGAGAATGACTCTGCTTCTGATATTCCTGCATTGAGCGTCTGCCCCATGGTGGTCAGTGCGTATCATAGCGGCCAGTCGTTCCGTGGTTAGGGTCAGTTTGCATATTACCTTTTTATTATATAGGATGGAGAAAACAATACTCTCTTTTGTTGTTGTTGTTAATCTCACCTGAGGATATTTTTTCCATTGATTTCTAGAGATAGTGAAAGGGAGGGAGGAGGGGCAGAGAAAGAGAGAGAGAGAAACATCATCATGCCAGGAAGCTGCAATGTCACACTCCCCAGGGAACCACCGGCCCATTCCCCACAGAGCCCTGGGGGAAGAGGCCAACAAAGGGGAGTTGGGGTGACATGGGGAAGACACTTGACTGTCAGTCACACCTGGGAACAGATATCATTAGTCAGAATGGGCATGGCCACTGCAAGCCCTCAAACACTGAGGAATACACAATCCCCTTGACAAAGGAATTCTCTCTTTGGTTCTGGTGACTCTTAGCTCATGGGGCTCTCTGGTTCCTGCTTCTTGCATTCACCCATATGGTCCAGAGCCTGGGGACCCCACACACAGTACACTGATGGACTACAACAGGAAACACAAACTAAGCTAGTCTCATTATGTAGTGGACTGCTCCAACCTGGGACAGAAACCCTGGACACTGGCTCTAACCCCAGCCCTCTCAAAGCCACAGCTGCACTTCTTTTATGGCAGGACTGAGGGAGAGGGGACCTTGGAAACTCAGGGACTTAATTCCAGACAAATAAAAGTCACTTGTTCTCGTATGCATCTCAGAAAACTATTTTCCATGGGATTTTGCAAGAATTCCACTCCCTTGAGCAACAGGTGGGGATGAGAACCACTCCCCACCAGTAACACATCCATTCAGCTCCTCATGTTTTCCCAGCAGAGAAACCCCAGTTGCCCCAACATTGCTTAGGACAGGAGGCAGCTCCAGGGAGCTGAGCTGGGTGGTAGCAGCTCTAACTTATCTCTATTGTGCAATGGCCAGCTCATTCCTCAAAAAGTTTCAAGTCCTCATGTCTTCCTTGAAGCCTTCCTACACTGATCTTCCAAGGAATGATGAGCCATGTTAGTCATTTCTCAGAAGGGGGCACAGCTGTTGTCTCCCTGCCCCTCCTTGGAGTTCCCGGGGATCAGGGACCTTGAATCCTCACATTTCTTCAGCCTTCCTACTGGGCTGGGATCTGATTCTGTAGGTTCAGGGGTTAAAATCCCTGACAGCGGCTGCTTCTCCTGGAAAGGTGGGAAACCACACAAACTGATTCTCTGGAAGTCGCTTCAGCTGTCCCTGCCTTTCCTCTCCTCTGTAGGCAGGAATCTGAGATGGTTCCCGAAATTCCTGGACCCTTCCACACACCTGCTCCTTACTCTAACACTAATCGAGATGTTGCAGTGAGGGGATTTTTACAGAAGTAACTTAGGTCCCAAATCAGTTGATCTTTAAAGGGGGATTTTCTGTGTGGGCTTAATCAAGTCACATGACCCTTTAAATCTGGGTCTAGAGGTCAGAGATAGGGGAAGTCAGGTATTTAGTGCATAATAGGGGTTTCCTGGGAGAGAAATTCTCCATTGCTGGCTCTGAAGATTGAGGGGACCACTGGCAGGGAATGTGGTTTCTAGGGCTGAGGGCCAGCAAGGGAATGAGGACCTGAATGAGCTGATGGACTGCAGTGGGAAACAAACACAAACTGAGCTAAGAGGTGGAGTTCCCCCTACAGTCTCGACGCTTTGAGACCTTGTGCAGTGATCCCAGCCATGCTGCGCCTGGAGTTTTGATCTATAGGTTGTTTTAAGCCACTAAATTTGTATTGATTTGTTAAGTAGCAATAGAAAACAGATATATTCTCTGAACTCTAATAAGGGGGCTCCAAGGTAAATACCTTTCCTTCCTGAGTTATATCTTTCAAGACAGGCCCAACCTCCAGAACCTTCTCTGTGAGAAGTTCCACCCTCTAAGCACTGCACCCACGGGCCAGCCATTTATTGACTCACCAATCATTTATTGGGAACCTGCTAAGTGCTTGGTGATTAGGAAGTTTACCAAGTTCCAGGGCAACATGGACTTTTCGCTGGACTTTTAGAGTTTTGTTTGGGGAATTAAAAATTTGTGGGTTTGTGTCCCATCAGGTAGATTTTGGGAATCCCGGAGACTGCAGTTTTGAAGAGGAGCACTGTAGTGGATGGAGCCAGTTAGCATCCTTTTTAGTTGCTCTTTTTCCTCATGGCCTGCCACTTAGTAGGTGCTGAATAAATGTTTGGTGAATCAGTGAATAGGCAGCTTTGCTGCTTCCCAGAGACTTTCAACCCGAGTCTGAAGAAGAGAGATGTCTCGGGCTAACATGCTTCACCATTTCCCGATGTTCGGGTTTCTGCCAATTGAGAAACTTGACAAAATTTCCTGTTTGCGCTTACTGCGTGTAAGAGCTATTCTGGCAGCCAGAGGCCTTTTAGACATCTTATCACACTGCTTTACGCGTCTCAAGGGTGGCGGGACTTGGAGAGCAGTGGTGTTACCAGAATCCGACAGACAGGGTTCAGGAGATAAGGCTGTAGCATCAAATTGCTATTGTACCTGTTAAATGTCTCACTGGTTATGAAACCAAAGGCATGCAGAAGTGGGAGGCAGGCCCAGTTGGCAGCAATGAGCTTCATTGAACTTGTAGAGAGAAGCCATCCTCTTTCTCTAGTGAAGGGGAAAAGGAAATCCAGCTGACCTCAGAAACACAGCGCTACACACAGGTGTTTAGGCAGAGCTGAAGTCACCTGGTCCCCGGCTTTATGTGTTACCCTTCTCTGGGAGACATGATATACTCAGCGGAAACAAGACTCTCTGGGAAAGGTATGGGCCTGCCTTTTATATGCTGCAATTTTTAAGAATTAAATATCATGTTAAAATGACAGCTGCATATTTTATATAGTTAAAGAGCAGCTGATGGGTTGTCACTGTCTCTACAGGAATCAAATGGGAGGCCTTGATGGTTGAAGGTTGCTGTCCAGAGGATGCAGGCTATTCTCCTTGGGCCTGGGATTTTCCTCATTATTGAATCTCTTGAAGGCCCACTTCCTCCAGGAAGCCTTCCTGGACTGTCTTTACCCTGCTCTTGTCATTCCAGCAGGTCTTTGCATTTCATTTTGGTGCTTTATTCACCAACTATTTATGAAAGCCTAAAATGTGCACAATATCCTTTAGACTGTAGAGATGAAGATGCTATTTCTCCCCTCTAAGGAGTTTAATTAATATTTC
>NW_005366486.1:1359458-1359858 GCF_000412655.1 Myotis brandtii | reverse complement strand
TGGTGACCTTGTTACAGGAAGAATTCTGGTTGAGGACTCAAGAGAACTTTGTTTCAGTCCTTGCTGGGCCACTGATGTATCACCTTGAGCCAATCTCAGCTCACTTCCTCAAGGAAGCATGCAGGGGTGCACTTGAGGAGTTTGTCTTAAAAGTCTCTTTAGAAATAACACCAAAGGGCCACCTGGGTTCTAACCTTAAGCACTCCATGGAGGAAGGTCTGTGAAGTCTCCTCTTATTGTAAAGTTGCGAGGACATTTGCCTTTTCTTCTGTCATATATCATTGCCTGGTGCAATGTGCAAATGTTTCAAATTCCTTTTCACAGAGTAAAAGTGGCAGCCCAGGGAAGATTCTTTTTTTTTTTTTTTTTTAATTCTCACCTGAGGATATTTTTTTCATTG
>NW_005366486.1:1348080-1359445 GCF_000412655.1 Myotis brandtii | reverse complement strand
ATTGATTTCTAGAGAGAGTGAAAGGGAGGGAGGAGGGGGAGAGAAAGAGAGAGAGAGAGAGAAACATCATTATTAGAGAGACATATCGATTGGTTGCCTCCAGCACACACCCCTATGGGGGCTGGGGAACCTGCAACCGAAGTACGTGCCCTTGACCTGAATTGAATCCGAGACCTTTCAGTCCCTGGGCTGACGCTCTAACCACTGACCCAAACCAGCCAGGGCGGAAAGGTGATTCTTGATAGAACATTCTCAGGTGGCTGTCGCTGTGCATTCCTCCCAAATGGAGAGATTTAGGGTCAGAAGTTCCCTGAGGTCCCTCAGTTCTGAAATTGTTTAAAATGATTGTTTTAAAAATTATCTTAATGAAGCTTATTTATAGTGAATTCTTTCGTGGTGCAGGACTGAGGGAGAGGGGACCTTGGAAACTCAGGGACTTAATTCCAGACAAATAAAAATCACTTGTTCTCGTATGCATCTCAGAAAACTATTTTCCATGGGATTTTGCAAGAATTCCACTCCCTTGAGCAACAGGTGGGGATGAGAACCACTCCCCACCAGTAACACATCCATTCAGCTCCTCATGTTTTCCCAGCAGAGAAACCCCAGTTGCCCCAACATTGCTTAGGACAGGAGGCAGCTCCAGGGAGCTGAGCTGGGTGGTAGCAGCTCTAACTTATCTCTATTGTGCAATGGCCAGCTCATTCCTCAAAAAGTTTCAAGTCCTCATGTCTTCCTTGAAGCCTTCCTACACTGATCTTCCAAGGAATGATGAGCCATGTTAGTCATTTCTCAGAAGGGGGCACAGCTGTTGTCTCCCTGCCCCTCCTTGGAGTTCCCGGGGATCAGGGACCTTGAATCCTCACATTTCTTCAGCCTTCCTACTGGGCTGGGATCTGATTCTGTAGGTCCAGGGGTTAAAATCCCTGACAGCGGCTGCTTCTCCTGGAAAGGTGGGAAACCACACAAACTGATTCTCTGGAAGTCGCTTCAGCTGTCCCTGCCTTTCCTCTCCTCTGTAGGCAGGAATCTGAGATGGTTCCCGAAATTCCTGGACCCTTCCACACACCTGCTCCTTACTCTAACACTAATCGAGATGTTGCAGTGAGGGGATTTTTACAGAAGTAACTTAGGTCCCAAATCAGTTGATCTTTAAAGGGGGATTTTCTGTGTGGGCTTAATCAAGTCACATGACCCTTTAAATCTGGGTCTAGAGGTCAGAGATAGGGGAAGTCAGGTATTTAGTGCATAATAGGGGTTTCCTGGGAGAGAAATTCTCCATTGCTGGCTCTGAAGATTGAGGGGACCACTGGCAGGGAATGTGGTTTCTAGGGCTGAGGGCCAGCAAGGGAATGAGGACCTGAATGAGCTGATGGACTGCAGTGGGAAACAAACACAAACTGAGCTAAGAGGTGGAGTTCCCCCTACAGTCTCGACGCTTTGAGACCTTGTGCAGTGATCCCAGCCATGCTGCGCCTGGAGTTTTGATCTATAGGTTGTTTTAAGCCACTAAATTTGTATTGATTTGTTAAGTAGCAATAGAAAACAGATATATTCTCTGAACTCTAATAAGGGGGCTCCAAGGTAAATACCTTTCCTTCCTGAGTTATATCTTTCAAGACAGGCCCAACCTCCAGAACCTTCTCTGTGAGAAGTTCCACCCTCTAAGCACTGCACCCACGGGCCAGCCATTTATTGACTCACCAATCATTTATTGGGAACCTGCTAAGTGCTTGGTGATTAGGAAGTTTACCAAGTTCCAGGGCAACATGGACTTTTCGCTGGACTTTTAGAGTTTTGTTTGGGGAATTAAAAATTTGTGGGTTTGTGTCCCATCAGGTAGATTTTGGGAATCCCGGAGACTGCAGTTTTGAAGAGGAGCACTGTAGTGGATGGAGCCAGTTAGCATCCTTTTTAGTTGCTCTTTTTCCTCATGGCCTGCCACTTAGTAGGTGCTGAATAAATGTTTGGTGAATCAGTGAATAGGCAGCTTTGCTGCTTCCCAGAGACTTTCAACCCGAGTCTGAAGAAGAGAGATGTCTCGGGCTAACATGCTTCACCATTTCCCGATGTTCGGGTTTCTGCCAATTGAGAAACTTGACAAAATTTCCTGTTTGCGCTTACTGCGTGTAAGAGCTATTCTGGCAGCCAGAGGCCTTTTAGACATCTTATCACACTGCTTTACGCGTCTCAAGGGTGGCGGGACTTGGAGAGCAGTGGTGTTACCAGAATCCGACAGACAGGGTTCAGGAGATAAGGCTGTAGCATCAAATTGCTATTGTACCTGTTAAATGTCTCACTGGTTATGAAACCAAAGGCATGCAGAAGTGGGAGGCAGGCCCAGTTGGCAGCAATGAGCTTCATTGAACTTGTAGAGAGAAGCCATCCTCTTTCTCTAGTGAAGGGGAAAAGGAAATCCAGCTGACCTCAGAAACACAGCGCTACACACAGGTGTTTAGGCAGAGCTGAAGTCACCTGGTCCCCGGCTTTATGTGTTACCCTTCTCTGGGAGACATGATATACTCAGCGGAAACAACACTCTCTGGGAAAGGTATGGGCCTGCCTTTTATATGCTGCAATTTTTAAGAATTAAATATCATGTTAAAATGACAGCTGCATATTTTATATAGTTAAAGAGCAGCTGATGGGTTGTCACTGTCTCTACAGGAATCAAATGGGAGGCCTTGATGGTTGAAGGTTGCTGTCCAGAGGATGCAGGCTATTCTCCTTGGGCCTGGGATTTTCCTCATTATTGAATCTCTTGAAGGCCCACTTCCTCCAGGAAGCCTTCCTGGACTGTCTTTACCCTGCTCTTGTCATTCCAGCAGGTCTTTGCATTTCATTTTGGTGCTTTATTCACCAACTATTTATGAAAGCCTAAAATGTGCACAATATCCTTTAGACTGTAGAGATGAAGATGCTATTTTTCCCCTCTAAGGAGTTTAATTAATATTTCACTAGTTGGGGGCAACAAAGTATAAAGGTGGAGCCTTCTAGAAGGAAGCCTTGATGAAAGGTGGAGAGTATTGGCTGTTTATGAGGTAAACTGGTTCTGGCTCCAGAATTGTGGATGAGGTGGTTCATTGGACTTCGCCCATCCCAGAGATGTTTCTGCCATTTTGATATTCACAGTGTGGTCCATGGAGCAGCATCAACATGCCCTGGGAAATAGCCAGATGCAGAGCATTGGGCCCCACACCTCCTCACTTAGACTCTGCATTGTAACAGGCCTCTGTGATGCCTATGCACGTTAACAGGGAGAAGTGCTCATCCACAACCCTTCTTAGGAGGGGCTTCTTTAACCCGAAAAGACTAGGAAAGGAGGAGTTGGGAATGACTAAACTCATCATATACGATAAGAACTATGAGCAGCCTGCTGTGGAGCTGTAACAGGTGGGGATTTGCTCCATGACATTTGGGCAGAAGGAACTTCACATTGCTCTGTCTTCAAAAACAAACTGAAGCCTGGCTCTGAACCACCGTTTGCAGAGGTGAAATTCACTTTCCTTTGGAGGAGGCTTCCCCTTCTCATGTTGTATGAAAATTCAAAGGGGGCTTATGAGGTGCCTGAAACTGAGGCACTTCATTCACATTCAAAGTAGTTGTTTTGTTCAAGTGCTTCCTGTCGCTCCTTCTGCTCTAGGATCTGGCTGCCAAGCTGGCCGAGCAGTGGGGCCAGCCAGCCGAGGGCCAGCCTGCTCCTCACCAGCATGAGGGTAGAATTATGTCCATATTCCAGAATTGTTCAGGTCATCACCCATTGAGGTTTGAGCTGGGATCTGCCCCCAAAGTCCATGTTCTTTCCCTGAGCAGAGAGATAAGGTCTTAAAAGAGAATAGAATGTGCTCCAGCTGGGAGACTCCGTGTGGGTGGTAAGGGAAGGGAAGGCAAGACACCATGGTGCCAAGTCTGGTGTGCGTGTATCTTGCTTTCAGGCCTCCCAGAAGCTTTTGAGTACCCCTCTTATGTTTGAGGACTTCCCTTCTCTTTGAGTCCTGCTTTCTCAAGGTAGTGGTGAGAATGCCTTGTTTTCCCAGAATCCCTTGCAGCCTGGGTGCAGCACGTGACCTGGGCTGCATCAATCATATGCACTGCAGTTCATTTGGAAGAGAGTGATGGGGAGGAGCAGCAGCCACGTGGAGTGTCTGGGACCAGGGCCGGTGTGTTTCAGAGTGTCACTGAGAGCAATGGCAGGGGGACGAAGGGCAGGGGTCTAGACAGGTGTGGCAGTGCCTCTGCTGGAGGGTCTCATTGGTACAGTCAGGTGGGAAAATCTGATGTGATTCTTGGTTGCATCCCCCATTTTCTAGTCCTCCCAGGTATGTGTGTGGGGGGACAAAAACAATAGTAGCCTCGTTTCCAGTTTAAACTGGAATGGCCTTTGTTGTTTGTACTATGAACTCTGTATGTCAGCGAATAGGTAATTGAACAATTAGACCAGGGTGACCCAGAGGGGAGCAGTGGAGAGTGAACTGAGATTGGAGAGTAGATTGGGTCAAGCATGGAGCAAGCTGGTAGCTAATCCAAAGGATTCGGACTACACATTGGAAGCAGTGGGGAGCCATGGAAGGCTCTGGAAAAGGGGAGTGACAGGAAGGCGAGCAAGAAGACTAATGTGGCCACTGCGTGTCTCGCAGGCAGGGGAGGCAGTGTGAGGAGCGCAGGTGTGAAATGGATTCTGAATCAACGGTGAATCGACAGGTTTGGCCATGAAAGGTCATGAGGGTGGTAGTGTTAACCCTGCCACACACTGGAATCACCCAAACAGTGCCCCACTCCATTCACCCAAATCTTCAGGCGTGGGGCCCCGGCATCCGTATGATTTAAGCTCTGTGGGTGATTCCACGGTGGGGCCGGCCCTGAGAGTGGGGAAGAAGGAGTTGGAAGGCAGGCTGGGGCTGGCCCTGGAGCCCTTGACTGTGGTGGCTGTGCCAAGGATCTCTGACGCTAAGCCACAGAACCTGATCTTGACTTATTAAGAAGAAAAATGGAATTTTCTGAAAGTCTTACGCGTAGTTCACAGAGTCAGAGGGAAGGATAAGCACCCTGAGTGTCCAGGGACCCAGGGGCAGAAATTCAAGGACAGCATGCCTAGGCTCCACTGTTAAGGAGATAACAGCTCAGGCATCCTCCCCTCCCTGTGGTCACTCCGTGCAGGGTCAGATTCCGGACTCTCACTGGACAGGTTGAGGTGTGGCCACTCCCGGTGACGGAGGCGAGAGTAGGGCAGCATGAGGGACAGTGTCAGCGGACTCCATGGAATGGGAGGCTGGTCCCACAGGGGAACTGATGCTGTGCCCAGGAAGCAGGTGGCAGGCAGGACAGGAGTAGCAGAGCCCCTGAGGGCCTTAGGGAGCTTGGGAATTAGTCCATCATTCCTGCGTTTCTCCACTCTGGGTAGACTTTCCTCCCACTCTGCCTTATCTGCTTTAGTGTGTGAGCCAGTCCGGGGCGGGGGCGGCAGGGCGGGAAGGGAAGGGCGGGACCAGCAGCAGAGCCTCCCCCTTCCGAATGCAGCTTGCAGGAGTCTGGTTAATGCCAAATCCACGGGGCATGCATCCTGCCTGGGAACATGACTCATTCACCCGGTCACCAGCCAGGTATTGAGTTGTGGTTTTTCATCATCACAAAATCAGTTTCTGTTTGAACCTTGGCCTGGAGAATGAAGGTCTGTGCCTGCACCTCAGAGTCAGGTGCGTCCTCTGCCTCCCTGGGCATTCCCAGCTAAGCCTTCATATGATAGCAGCCTGAAGTCAGGGCTCCTCGTTTCAGAGGTAAAATCCTACATTTCACGCCAAGGATATTTACCATGTAAAACAGGGAATGAGTGAGGGGCCCTCTGGACATTCAAAACATTCCTTTGAAGAAACGAAACCATCCTTTGTGGAGTTTTGTTTGGACAGTGTTTGGGTTTCATGTTGAAACTCTGATTAATCTTTGATTTCCATATCAGCTAGGTTCTATCACAGGAGCTGATAGGTGCAAGCAGGGAAGCAGGGCAGCTGCTCTCCTCACGGGCTCTCCTCCTGGTGGGGGCTCCTGAGTGGGAATCACATGCACCCTGAGCCTCCCCCGGGGAGCCTGACCTGAGCTGTACGCACGGGAACAGGTGGAGAGAGTGCGACACCGGTGGGCGTCTCAGTGGACAGGGCCATAAGTACGAGTATGTAAGGACTTTGTCTGAAGTGGTGTGAGTGATGGCAAGAACAGTGTATTAGTTTCCTGTGGCTACTGTAACAAATTACTGCAGACGCTATGAAGGAGAATCCCTTCCTGGCCTCTTCCAGTTTCTGGTGGCTGCCAGCACTCCTTGGCTTGTGGCCACATCACTCCAATCTCCAAGGCCAGCATTTTCAAGTCTCTCTCTGCTCTGTCTTCACATTATCTTCTTCTCTGTGTATGTCAAGTCCCCCTTTGCCTCCCTCTTAGAAGAACATGTCTGATGGGATTTAGGGCCCACTCTGTTAATTCAGGATAATCTGTCTGTCTCGAGAACCTTAGCTTAATCACATCTGTAAAGACCCTTTTTTCTTAGAAGATAACATTTACAGATTGTAGGGATTAGGACCTGATATTTTGGGGGGACATTTGTCAGCCTACTACAGGTGGCAAAGAGATGCCAGCATAAATTGAATGTGGTACGTGAGCAGTCTCCTGGCCCACAAAGAAATGCGGTGGAACAGCAAGAAAGGCACGCGTTCCAGTCCCCTTTCCGTCACTCTCAAGTGTGTGTGATCTTGGGCAAAGCAGTTCAGAATTTCAGTTGCATTATCTCTACATTGGACGTACTCTGCCCCCAAAGGTCGATGTGAGCTTCAATGGGAAGTATATGGAGGCCTCCATGCAGGGCCTGGCCTAGAGTAGGCCTTTAATAAAATCTGGCTTCCTGTGGTGACCTTGTTACAGGAAGAATTCTGGTTGAGGACTCAAGAGAACTTTGTTTCAGTCCTTGCTGGGCCACTGATGTATCACCTTGAGCCAATCTCAGCTCACTTCCTCAAGGAAGCATGCAGGGGTGCACTTGAGGAGTTTGTCTTAAAAGTCTCTTTAGAAATAACACCAAAGGGCCACCTGGGTTCTAACCTTAAGCACTCCATGGAGGAAGGTCTGTGAAGTCTCCTCTTATTGTAAAGTTGCGAGGACATTTGCCTTTCATTCTGTCATATATCATTGCCTGGTGCAATGTGCAAATGTTTCAAATTCCTTTTCACAGAGTAAAAGTGGCAGCCCAGGGGAAGTGATTCTTTTTTTTTTTTTTTAATTCTCACCTGAGGATATTTTTTTCATTGATTTCTAGAGAGAGTGAAAGGGAGGGAGGAGGGGGAGAGAAAGAGAGAGAGAGAGAGAAACATCATTATTAGAGAGACATATCGATTGGTTGCCTCCAGCACACACCCCTATGGGGGCTGGGGAACCTGCAACCGAAGTACGTGCCCTTGACCTGAATTGAATCCGAGACCTTTCAGTCCCTGGGCTGACGCTCTAACCACTGACCCAAACCAGCCAGGGTGGAAAGGTGATTCTTGATAGAACATTCTCAGGTGGCTGTCGCTGTGCATTCCTCCCAAATGGAGAGATTTAGGGTCAGAAGTTCCCTGAGGTCCCTCAGTTCTGAAATTGTTTAAAATGATTGTTTTAAAAATTATCTTAATGAAGCTTATTTATAGTGAATTCTTTCGTGGTTTTATTTATTTTGCCTTTGACCTTTATCCTGTGAGAAATTACTGGAAGAACAAGAGTGGCTCCAAGCCTTGGAGCCCATCCTAGACGGGCGCTTTTGATAAATGAACCGGATGTTTTCTTCACGCACCTGTAAGGCCAGGGCATTATTGGTCGTGGCAATCGATAGATCAAAATGAATTTTGGGGAAAGTGTCATCAAGCTGAGCTTTATTTCCCAAACCACAAAAAACTCTGCCAGGGTGGGGGTGGGGATGGAGAAGGAAGATGCCTTTCATTCTGAAATAAACAAAGTTGATGGCTTAGACATGACTTATGTCATGCTAGTGGGTCTGAGATGTAGGCACCGTGGTAACCAATTGTTCCCAGAATCCATATTCCCGATTCCCATTAAAACCGCACCGCTGAAATCATGTTCTCTCCATTTTGCTCATTTTAATAATAATGAGAACGTTAAAATGACATTTATACCGCACTTGCCTGCAAGGCGTTCTGAGCACTTCGGAGTCAGTGTCTCATCAATCCTCATCGCAGAGCAGCAAACGTTGGCAGCAGGTGATACTTGTAAGTATATTAAGTTTAGTAAAGAGCCCCCCAGGCTGGAGAAATTTCAGTGACAGAGGAGAGGGTTGCCTTGTGGGCAATAAATATGTGGAAACTCTGGGTTCTGGATTGGCTCTCAGCTTTGCCCATCTCTCTGTGCCTCAGTTTCCATCAGTCAAATGGGTAACAAGTGTATCCCTGCCCACTGTTTTGTGGATGACTGTGAGTACTAATATAGTAGCTAACTTCTGGGTTTTGTTTGTTTGTTTTTAATATATTTGTATTGATCTCAGAGAGGAAGGGAGAGGGAGAGAGAGATTGAAACATCAATGTTGAGAGAGAATCATTGATCAGCTGCCTCCTGCACGCCCCCTACTGGGGATCAAGCCCGCAACCCAGGCATGTGCCTTTGACCAGAATGGAACCCGGGACCCTTTAGTCCCCAGGCCAACGCTCTATCCACTGAGCCAAACTGGCTAGGGAGCTTCTGGGGTTTTTGAGTACTAAGAGCCTGTTATATATTCTGTCATTGAAGTCTCACAAAAACTCTATGAGGTGGGTATAGTTATTTAATCTATAGGTCAACAAATTGAAATACAGACAATTTAAGGAACTTGCCTAAGGTAACACAGCAATTAAGTGGCAGGGATGGTTTGGCCCCAGGCAGATGGGCTCCTGGTCTTGTGGTATGACTGTTTCCTTAGAGTTGCTTGAACTTTTATATTGCAACACAGTACACACACCCACACACATATACACGCATGCACACAGCAAACCAGTTTCACTGAACGATATTCACCCATCCTCACCTTAGAATGTGAAATGCATTTTGGTCTTTTCTATTCATTTCATTAATAAAAATGCCAACCTGAGCCACTAAATTGATTTCATGATCACTAATAATTCGTGACCCACAGTTTGAAAAGCTCTGCACTACACCCTACCACTTCCCGGGTGCTCATGGGAATGAGCTTGGGAAGAGGGGTGCAGGGAGCGTGTGGGATGGGGGCATGAGGGCGTTGGAGGGGATGAGAACGTGTGAGGGTGAACGTCTGTGACTGCAGGACTGTATGTGGGCTGTGGGTGAGAGCGAGCAGCGCGGCCTCACTCTCCTTTCCTGCCTTGTACCTAATGGCCTTTCGTGTCTTCTCAGCCTGCACGTCTGGGCTTCACCTCTAAGTCAGACCGAGGAGTTTCTGAGCCCCGACTGTGTGCTGCGCGGCGGTCAGGCTCTGCCCGGGGCGGCCACCGGGAAGCGCAGGCACATCCCTGACTTCTCGCTGACCTGTGCCAGGACCACTGCTGCGTGTTGGAGGCCTTACTTCATTCTGAATCACTGTTTAGTCATTCTGCCTGGCTCCTGTCACATCCTGCACCCCGGGGAGAAGGGAAAATATGCGCGCAGTCGCTCACTTCCTCCACGGCTGGAGGCCTTGTCCGCTGTCCTCTCCAGGCCCGCTGCTGTGCGGCACTGAGCACGTGCACATTCAGTGCCTCTGACATGTGGCACGTCGGTGATTAGTGCTCGATGCCAAAGTGCTGGGCGACGGCCCGGGTACCATTTATAATCACCGCCATAGGCTAGTCCCCTCTGATCGGCTTTCCACTTTTTCCAACATAAATAACCTGGGAAGCCAAATTGCAAGCATGATTTCTCTTCACGCTCTACCTGGCTATTTATAATAAGCTGCAGTGTGGAATCTGATCATGATAAGCAGGTAGCCTGGGAGGCCACAATGTGGTCAAGGCCTTTGTTTATTTAAAAAAAAAAAATAGGGAGAAAACTAAAGGTGAGCAGCCACTTATTTTTTTGTAATAGTTTCTTGAAGACAAGCTTATGTGCAGTTCAGAATGAAGATACTGTGGGTAGACATAGCTGTTCAGACACTCGGAGGCAGCGTGCCAAGCGGCTCTTGGCAGACGGCGGTGAAGGACAGGTTACCCTAACAGCTCTGTTGAAAATGCAGAGGCACCTGCTGGGTGCGTGGGCACGCTCCCCTGGCGATGCAGGGACTTTAGTTACAGAACTAGATGCCTTTTGATATGTTTGAGACTGTCCTTATCTTGTCCATATGGCTAAATGCTACCCCCTACGAAGAGAACAGAAAGTTGCGAAGGAACATGCTGATTGAATACCTGCCAGAAAAAGGATAGTTTGGGGAGAAAGACTTCAATTTGCTTCAGAAGATTGTGTGGGATCACTCCTGACGCGGTTCCATCCCTCTCCAGGCTTGGGTGGCTCGGAAGAGAACTGTGACTTTAAAAATCTGAGGGAACAGTGTCCATCCATTCTCCTGGGCCTCCAGCAGATCTCAGCACACAGCCCAGAGGGGCCCAGGACAAGTTTTGTTTGCTTGGCCCAATATCTGTTTGTTTAAGGAATGTGACCGTGGCCATGTTCAGGTGGCCAGGGTCCCACTCCCCGCGGGGCTGCACCAGCTGGCCTCACGCATTGTCCTCAGAGGAACTGGCGTTCCAGAGCTGTGGGCTGGGGCTGGGGGCCGCACCAAAGCTTGGCATCTGCTTTTGCTCTTCCTGCCCCACCATCCTGTGGCTACAGGATGCTGGCCACGCTGGTGTGTGGATGGCAGGCAGCTTCCTGAAGCTCAACTCCGCTTCGCGAAAAACAGCCAGAGCTCCACGGTGCTGACAGCAGGCCGCAGACCCAGCCTTCTCCCAGGCACACAGTCCTTGGGGCTGCCACTGGAAGAAATGTCCGGCCCAACCTCAGTGACCATTTTCTGACCGTGTTCATTGCAGTGAGTACTGATGTGGCAGAAAGTTCTGAGAAACCCTTTGCGACTGCCCCACAGTAGCCTGAGCTGTGGCTCTCGGCTGGACTGGGCCCAGCGGGTGCAGAACTTGGACTCGGGAGCTGGACTGCTGGGTTCCAGTCCCCTTGCTGCCCCTTCCTGGGGGTGTGAGCTCAGAGGATGGGCAGCTTCTTAGGGGGAGGCACGGTGAGTGGGTGACAGGCTGATGGAGGAAAGAGGAATGGCAGCTGGGATGCCCTTGACATTAATAAGTTCCATTGGGGGGGGGGCGCAGGTGAGTGCCAACCTGGCGTTTGGATTAGTGACTTGATGGGGACAAGAGAGAGGTGCACCAGTTAACCTGAGTCAGGGCCACAGGGAGGGAGGGGG
>NW_005366486.1:1334982-1346277 GCF_000412655.1 Myotis brandtii | reverse complement strand
TCCTTTGTGGAGTTTTGTTTGGACAGTGTTTGGGTTTCATGTTGAAACTCTGATTAATCTTTGATTTCCATATCAGCTAGGTTCTATCACAGGAGCTGATAGGTGCAAGCAGGGAAGCAGGGCAGCTGCTCTCCTCACGGGCTCTCCTCCTGGTGGGGGCTCCTGAGTGGGAATCACATGCACCCTGAGCCTCCCCCGGGGAGCCTGACCTGAGCTGTACGCACGGGAACAGGTGGAGAGAGTGCGACACCGGTGGGCGTCTCAGTGGACAGGGCTCCTGAGTGGGAATCACATGCACCCTGAGCCTCCCCGGGGAGCCTGACCTGAGCTGTATGCACGGGAACAGGTGGAGAGAGTGTGACACCGGTGGGCTTCTCAGTGGACAGAGCCATAAGTACGAGTATGTAAGGACTTTGTCTGAAGTGGTGTGAGTGATGGCAAGAACAGTGTATTAGTTTCCTGTGGCTACTGTAACAAATTACTGCAGACGCTATGAAGGAGAATCCCTTCCTGGCCTCTTCCAGTTTCTGGTGGCTGCCAGCACTCCTTGGCTTGTGGCCACATCACTCCAATCTCCAAGGCCAGCATTTTCAAGTCTCTCTCTGCTCTGTCTTCACATTATCTTCTTCTCTGTGTATGTCAAGTCCCCCTTTGCCTCCCTCTTAGAAGAACATGTCTGATGGGATTTAGGGCCCACTCTGTTAATTCAGGATAATCTGTCTGTCTCGAGAACCTTAGCTTAATCACATCTGTAAAGACCCTTTTTTTCTTAGAAGATAACATTTACAGATTGTAGGGATTAGGACCTGATATTTTGGGGGGACATTTGTCAGCCTACTACAGGTGGCAAAGAGATGCCAGCATAAATTGAATGTGGTACGTGAGCAGTCTCCTGGCCCACAAAGAAATGCGGTGGAACAGCAAGAAAGGCACGCGTTCCAGTCCCCTTTCCGTCACTCTCAAGTGTGTGTGATCTTGGGCAAAGCAGTTCAGAATTTCAGTTGCATTATCTCTACATTGGACGTACTCTGCCCCCAAAGGTCGATGTGAGCTTCAATGGGAAGTATATGGAGGCCTCCATGCAGGGCCTGGCCTAGAGTAGGCCTTTAATAAAATCTGGCTTCCTGTGGTGACCTTGTTACAGGAAGAATTCTGGTTGAGGACTTTGTTTCAGTCCTTGCTGGGCCACTGATTTATCACCTTGAGCCAATCTCAGCTCACTTCCTGGAGGAAGGTCTGTGAAGCCTCCTCTTATTGTAAAGTTGCGAGGACATTTGCCTTTCATGCTGTCATATATCATTGCCTGGTGCAATGTGCAAATGTTTCAAATTCCTTTTCACAGAATCATGTTCTCTCCATTTTGCTCATTTTAATAATAATGAGAACGTTAAAATGACATTTATACCGCACTTGCCTGCAAGGCGTTCTGAGCACTTCAGAGACAGTGTCTCATCAATCCTCATCGCAGAGCAGCAAACGTTGGCAGCAGGTGATACTTGTAAGTATATTAAGTTTAGTAAAGAGCCCCCCCAGGCTGGAGAAATTTCAGTGACAGAGGAGAGGGTTGCCTTGTGGGCAATAAATATGTGGAAACTCTGGGTTCTGGATTGGCTCTCAGCTTTGCCCATCTCTCTGTGCCTCAGTTTCCATCAGTCAAATGGGTAACAAGTGTATCCCTGCCCACTGTTTTGTGGATGACTGTGAGTACTAATATAGTAGCTAACTTCTGGGTTTTGTTTGTTTGTTTTTAATATATTTGTATTGATCTCAGAGAGGAAGGGAGAGGGAGAGAGAGATTGAAACATCAATGTTGAGAGAGAATCATTGATCAGCTGCCTCCTGCACGCCCCCTACTGGGGATCAAGCCCGCAACCCAGGCATGTGCCTTTGACCAGAATGGAACCCGGGACCCTTTAGTCCGCAGGCCAACGCTCTATCCACTGAGCCAAACTGGCTAGGGAGCTTCTGGGGTTTTTGAGTACTAAGAGCCTGTTATATATTCTGTCATTGAAGTCTCACAAAAATTCTATGAGGTGGATATAGTTATTTAATCTATAAGTCAACAAATTGAAATACAGACAGTTTAAGGAACTTGCCTAAGGTAACACAGCAATTAAGTGACAGGGATGGTTTGGCCCCAGGCAGATGGGCTCCTGGTCTTGTGGTATGACTGTTTCCTTAGAGTTGCTTGAACTTTTATATTGCAACACAGTACACACACCCACACACATATACACGCATGCACACAGCAAACCAGTTTCACTGAACGATATTCACCCATCCTCACCTTAGAATGTGAAATGCATTTTGGTCTTTTCTATTCATTTCATTAATAAAAATGCCAACCTGAGCCACTAAATTGATTTCATGATCACTAATAATTCGTGACCCACAGTTTGAAAAGCTCTGCACTACACCCTACCACTTCCCGGGTGCTCATGGGAATGAGCTTGGGAAGAGGGGTGCAGGGAGCGTGTGGGATGGGGGCATGAGGGCGTTGGAGGGGATGAGAACGTGTGAGGGTGAACGTCTGTGACTGCAGGACTGTATGTGGGCTGTGGGTGAGAGCGAGCAGCGCGGCCTCACTCTCCTTTCCTGCCTTGTACCTAATGGCCTTTCGTGTCTTCTCAGCCTGCACGTCTGGGCTTCACCTCTAAGTCAGACCGAGGAGTTTCTGAGCCCCCACCGTGTGCTGTGCGGCGGTCAGGCTTTCCCCAGGCGGCCACCGGGAAGCGCAGGCACATCCCTGACTTCTCGCTGACCTGTGCCAGGACCACTGCTGCGTGTTGGAGGCCTTACTTCATTCTGAATCACTGTTTAGTCATTCTGCCTGGCTCCTGTCACATCCTGCACCCCGGGGAGAAGGGAAAATATGCGCGCAGTCGCTCACTTCCTCCACGGCTGGAGGCCTTGTCCGCTGTCCTCTCCAGGCCCGCTGCTGTGCGGCACTGAGCACGTGCACATTCAGTGCCTCTGACATGTGGCACGTCGGTGATTAGTGCTCGATGCCAAAGTGCTGGGCGACGGCCCGGGTACCATTTATAATCACCGCCATAGGCTAGTCCCCTCTGATCGGCTTTCCACTTTTTCCAACATAAATAACCTGGGAAGCCAAATTGCAAGCATGATTTCTCTTCACGCTCTACCTGGCTATTTATAATAAGCTGCAGTGTGGAATCTGATCATGATAAGCAGGTAGCCTGGGAAGCCACAATGTGGTCAAGGCCTTTGTTTATTTTTTTTAAAAAAATCAGGAGAAAACTAAAGGTGAGCAGCCACTTATTTTTTTGTAATAGTTTCTTGAAGACAAGCTTATGTGCAGTTCAGAATGAAGATACTGTGGGTAGACATAGCTGTTCAGACACTCGGAGGCAGCGTGCCAAGCGGCTCTTGGCAGACGGCGGTGAAGGACAGGTTACCCTAACAGCTCTGTTGAAAATGCAGAGGCACCTGCTGGGTGCGTGGGCACGCTCCCCTGGCGATGCAGGGACTTTAGTTACAGAACTAGATGCCTTTTGATATGTTTGAGACTGTCCTTATCTTGTCCATATGGCTAAATGCTACCCCCTACGAAGAGAACAGAAAGTTGCGAAGGAACATGCTGATTGAATACCTGCCAGAAAAAGGATAGTTTGGGGAGAAAGACTTCAATTTGCTTCAGAAGATTGTGTGGGATCACTCCTGACGCGGTTCCATCCCTCTCCAGGCTTGGGTGGCTCGGAAGAGAACTGTGACTTTAAAAATCTGAGGGAACAGTGTCCATCCATTCTCCTGGGCCTCCAGCAGATCTCAGCACACAGCCCAGAGGGGCCCAGGACAAGTTTTGTTTGCTTGGCCCAATATCTGTTTGTTTAAGGAATGTGACCATGGTCATGTTCAGGTGGCCAGGGTCCCACTCCCCGCGGGGCTGCACCAGCTGGCCTCACGCATTGTCCTCAGAGGAACTGGCGTTCCAGAGCTGTGGGCTGGGGCTGGGGGCCGCACCAAAGCTTGGCATCTGCTTTTGCTCTTCCTGCCCCACCATCCTGTGGCTACAGGACGCTGGCCACGCTGGTGTGTGGATGGCAGGCAGCTTCCTGAAGCTCAACTCCGCTTCGCGAAAAACAGCCAGAGCTCCACGGTGCTGACAGCAGGCCGCAGACCCAGCCTTCTCCCAGGCACACAGTCCTTGGGGCTGCCACTGGAAGAAATGTCCGGCCCAACCTCAGTGACCATTTTCTGACCGTGTTCATTGCAGTGAGTACTGATGTGGCAGAAAGTTCTGAGAAACCCTTTGCGACTGCCCCACAGTAGCCTGAGCTGTGGCTCTCGGCTGGACTGGGCCCAGCGGGTGCAGAACTTGGACTCGGGAGCTGGACTGCTGGGTTCCAGTCCCCTTGCTGCCCCTTCCTGGGGGTGTGAGCTCAGAGGATGGGCAGCTTCTTAGGGGGAGGCACGGTGAGTGGGTGACAGGCTGATGGAGGAAAGAGGAATGGCAGCTGGGATGCCCTTGACATTAATAAGTTCCATTGGGGGGGGGGCGCAGGTGAGTGCCAACCTGGCGTTTGGATTAGTGACTTGATGGGGACAAGAGAGAGGTGCACCAGTTAACCTGAGTCAGGGCCACAGGGAGGGAGGGGGGATGGCGAGCACAGCTAAGCACTTCAGACCATCTTCTGGCTTGAAATTGTTTCCGTCTTAGGGATTAAAAGAAATTAATGATAGGGTTTTCATTTAAAAAATAAAAAGAGACTAGCGTAGTCCAGTTGCAGCTGGCACTGGGATGGTGTTAAACAAAAGCCTTCGAGGCTGAAAGGTTCTCTGAAAGAAAGGGTTTATTGAGCGACGTGCTGGCTGAGTGAGGACCGGGTCCTGGGGCCTGGAGGCCAAACACAAGCACGTGGCTCCATGGAAGAGACAAAGGTGGTGGCCATCCTTGGCTGACGGCCCTTTTAGGGAAGAAAGCTGGAACTTTTCATTGGCTGCCGATATGGGGGTGAGGACAAGGGAGGTGGGGAGAGTAGTGGGGTAGGTGTAGAGAAGTAGTTGTTGCTTTTGGATTGGTTGTGGGCAGCAATCTGGGAAGTTCCTGAGTAAGCAGGATCCGCTGGCGCTGGCGCTCAGCTATTCATTTTATACAAGTGCTGTAGCGGCCTGGAGGTTGATTCAAAGTTTCAATGAACATTCAGGAATGTGGGCAGTCTGTGGTTGGTATGGGCCTGCGGCTGCTAACTAATTAACTTCCTTGTCTCTTCCTCCCACCCTCTGGCCCACTGTAATTAATCTGGGACATCTCAGAATTTTTTTCTTGTCCATGGAGATGAGAGACACACGGGCCCTGTGTAGGGCAAACTGTTAGCAACTCCAGGGATCTGAGCGCGCTAGACTAATGCTCCATCTGGCCTGTCCTCCCTGTCCTGAAGGACACTCTGCTCTCTGCTTTTTGTCTGTGGAAGTGATGGCCGTAGCAAACAGAAATTACTATTTAAATTGTAATCACAGGCAGGCTGCCCGAAAGCTCACAAGAAGCCTGCCTCCTCATCCCTTGCTTCGTTATGAAAATGAGTGTGGTATTCCGGTTTCCTGTTCGCCTCTGCTACAGGCCACGTGAGGACCCCTTGGTGCTGCCTGCAAGCAGGACAAGAAAAGGATATAAGAGCAACAAGGAGGCAAACTTGTGTGGTATGGTGGGCGGGACAGGCCGTTTTCTGCTTACAAATGTGTTGCATTCCAAAAGTTAGTTTATAAACTCTTGGTTTAGAAACTGGATTCATTTTCCAGTAGAGACCTTTCCGTGTCCACATGCATGTCTTCAGACAGCAAATGTTTACTCAGGCCTACGTGGAGGGACCTGGGAACACCAGGAAGAATAAGACTTCGAATGTCCTTCAGGGTGAGAGCCGTCTGTGTTTAACACACCAGAGCAGTGGCTGGTAGTGTACACATGAGGGGGCCAGGTGGGGGTATCAGGAAGGGCCCTGGTCCATGGAGTAATTAATACACCTGAATTACTCACTTTTTTCTTCTTCTTCATCAGCTTCAAGCTTCCATTTCTTTAATTTAGCTGTTTTGATAGGTGTTAGGAGGAAAGCAGCTTGTTTAAACTAATTTAAATTTACACCAAGTAGGACTCCAAGTGGGGAGGGTGTTGGCCATCCCCTGAAAGGAAATTGTCGATGTTCTAAGACTCAGCTTCTCCAAGGTTTGGCCCTAGAACAGTGGTTCTCAACCTTGGCTGCACATTAGAATATCACCTGGGAATCTTTTTAAAATCCTCCGGATGAGGCCCAGAAATCAGGATTTTAAAAAGATTCCCAGATGATTCTAATGTGCAGCCAAGGTTGAGAACCACTGTCCTAAAGGAGACTCTTCCACAGAGGAATGTCTCACCAGGTGCTTTGACTCCATCTATGAATTTCACCTGCTTTTCTTTTTTTAAAATATATATTTAATTGATTTCAGAGAGGAAGGGAGAGGGAGAGAGAGATAGAAACATCAATGATGAGAGATAATCCTTGACCGGCTGCCTCCTGCACCCCCCCTACTGGGGGTTGAGCCTGCCACCCAGGTATGTGCCCTTGACTGGAATCGAACCCGGGACCCTCCAGTCCACAGGCCGACACTCTATCCACTGAGCCAAACCAGCTAGGGCTCACCTGCTTTTTGAGATTTTGTTTCAATCCCCATCACACCCCCTCTGAGACTGTTTCTCCTTAATGGTGGAGTTCCCTCTTTTGTATTTGGCTTCTAAAGTCATTATAAAGGCAAAAGGGCAACACATTGTTGACCAGATTACCCTCTTTTGGTAATTCTAACCAAGCCTCTTTTTTCACTCTGTGTTGGAACAGGCCATGATTGCTCAGGTGGAAAGCAGGTGGGAGAGTTGGGGAGGATAAACAGGAGAGTGTGAATCTTGAAGTACAAACATTAGACTCAGAATGGTGATGGCACATGGGCTTAGAGGCAAGTGGTGGCCAGAACCTAAGGAGACAAGTGTAGCTTCCCACATCCCCTCTCAGACCCTTCCGAGCCGCACGGACATTCTGCAGTTCGGTCCTTACGTCTGAACCCCAGGGGTCCCAGCCCAGCCCCGGGCTTTAGAAGGCCCTGCATGTCACAAACACACACGGAACTCAATAAGCCCACAGATGCTCTGCCACTGGGGCCTCATTCCCACCCATAACTGTAAACAGCCGCTCTCTTGACTGGAATCAACACCACTGGGGTCCCAGGGAAATGCTCCCCCACATCTCTTGCCACTGCCCTTGAAACCCAAGGTGAGCGCATCTGACTCGGTGGAAGTTGGGCTGCAGGCAGCTGCTGCTCCGATGTACAGGGAAGGTGTGCGTGGCAGACGTGCTTAGGTAAGAGGGGGAAACCACTTAATTATCTTGTCAAATTCTTCTCAGAGGGCGGAGGTGCGGCAGATTCTCATCTAATGAATATTGGCTTCCCAGCGGTGCTGAGCACCCATTTTCTTGCCTCTTTTCTCTTCCAACTTATGGTTCCGGAGGTAATCGTGGGCCCCAACAGCTGCACGTGGTGACTAAGGCACATCTTTCAATATTAAAAATTCCACATCGCTCTGAACTCGGTAGGTGTAGGTGGTAATGGATGCTTTACACTGGCAGTTAGAGAGGCACTGGCTGCTACAGTTAGGGGTAGTCTTATTTTTAAATATTTAATCAGACTTAATTTAGATTAAAAACTAAATTAAAACCAGCTTCATTTAAATAACCTCAATATGAATTGTTGGTATGCTTTCTAATTTTAATCGAAAAGTTAAATTTTTATATGTACTATAGTTTAAATTTTTGATATAAATATGTTCTAATTTTATAGACTGAATTCAATCACATTGCATATTTTATAATTTAAATCACTATTCTCAGTAGAATACACATTAAAAAGTTGATTTTTAACAATGTAATGAGCACTTTTTCTGAAATAAATACCCGGTAAATAAATTTCACGTAACAAATGTACAATGATTTATAAATTACTTACGTTTCCATTGCGTCACTCATTAACATTGCTGGAATACGCACAGAATACTCAGTCATGTGTAAGCACCGACACATTTGTTTATCTCTGATATTTTGCAACTTTTGGTCATATAAAAATCATAACTTTAAACACATTACAAATTTTGTTGTTACGAAGGTGTATTTGTCAAGGAAGGAGGCTGGAATACATCTTATTGAATAAATTGGTAGCTTGATTCGTAACTTTAAACTATTTATATGGGCGTCCATTTGTCTTCTTGTATTGATGCCAAATCAGAGTTACGCAAACTGTTGAGTTATCCCCTAGTCTTACAGCAAATAGTTGAATTCTATTCGTTACTAGTATGTAGGGTTATGTATGTTCAAACTCAGTGCTGGAATTGGGCTTCTGGCCTCACCCATGTGCTGGAGTCTGGATTATACCTACCTGTGGAATGCAGAGAGAAGGTGTTTTGCAGCTGCTTTTGAACACTTGTTAGGGCTGCCAATTGTTTCAAAGCTGCCTTTATGAAGTGTCCAGAGCTATCAGCTGAGAGAGCATAGGAGGAGGAGAGAATGGCTCCGTTTCTCGTTTCCTTTGGTGTTGCTGTAATTTAGCTCAGAGTAGCAGGGCCTCCAGATTAGAATAAACTGAGTACATCACAGAGGACCTAGTGAACCAATGTTGAGGTGGTCCAGTTCTTACTACAGGAAACCAGATCTTTGAGTGGTGACATCCCATTTACTGAGAGCCCAGTGTCTTGCACATACGTAGCTCTAGTCACATCTCCAAGGTCCTTCTAGTTGCTCCAGGAATTCACTCCCCATTCCCCTCTTTAAAGTTGGATGGCGACATTATAGTTTTTTTACATTATAAAATAGTCATTTAAAATCATTCATGATTCATCATCCTGACACATCTGTTTTTATTGTGACATTAATTTCCACACACATTATTGCATTATTCCAATCAGCACATGTATATATTATTTATATTCTGCTTTTTTTTTTGTTTTAAATGTCATGTCATATTTTTTTATGAGCTCCCATAGTCCCCATAATTTCCATTCTTAGAGTCTGGATAATACAATGGAATGATTTTAAATGGCTTTTTGTTACATGGAAATTTGAGAGCAAAAGAAGGGACTAGTTTATACCCCTTAGAGAGCTTTGAGTTTTATTAGTTCTGTGGCCTCCAAATCACTCCTGAAAACCCCGGCTGACTTCAACCCTGGCAAGGAGATGATTTGGTAATCAAAAGTTTAACTAATTAATGCTCATGTTAGAGTTAGCACATTTATTTTAGGTCCAGTTTTATGATATAATAGAGTTAACCTTGATGTATGACACCCCCATATAACTGATGTATACAGGACGTATGGGCCTGCTTTCTAGGTCTTTTTTTCTTCTTCATTGTTTTATGAGGCTTTTAAACTGTATACAGAGATTTATTGTTTTTGCTTTTATGACAAATTTTGGTCCTATCTGTGATTTATTTGTCACTAATTTGTTCTCAGAGAACAACCTTGAAATGTAACTCTCCAATAAATACTCCCCTATGGGGAAATGAGATTTGCTCTGTGATGATGGGTCTTCTAGAAACGTCTACATTAAAAAGTAGCCACTGCTGGTATTTGTATCAGGTACCAGTCAAGGGAAAGCCTCCCCCCCCCCACCCCCCGGTTACTGATGAGAGGTCCCGGGGAGACTCAGGAGGAGACAGGATGGACTGGTGAAGCTCACTACTACAGGTATTCATTCCATGGCAGGGGGCAGCGCAGGGAAGTTTAGGGGAGGGGTGGCAAGCAAGTCATGGTGGGGGTTGCTTTGAGGAAGGGAGGTACATGTTATGACTCATTTGAGAAGCATGTGGGCAAGGATTGAAATAATAGGGAAGGCACAGTTACTGGATGAAAGCAGATTTTTAAATCAAATTATCAAAAATTTCTTAATGGGTGTAGAGACCTGTAGATTGGAGCAATATATACATTTTTTTTATTGGGACTCTGTACCAAGTGCCCAGCACAGGGCTGACATACTGTGTCACCCTTTTATTCACTCTGCATTACTGAGCATTCTCAATGTGCTGCCTGTGCTGGAGTTCTGAGACACAACTAGATTAAGAAATGGCCTCTGTCTTCTATTTCCTTCTAGTTTAATGGGACAGGTAGACACACAGGCACATAAACCAAATGTTACAATTCAGACCAAAAAGTGCTAACAGAGCTTAATGGCGAGGTGCCATGGAAGCACGCACTCACTCAGCATGTCTACTGAGTTTCTTGTGCAGCAGGCATTGTGCTAGGTGCCAGGGATATAGGAGGAAATAAAAATGGACAAAAATCCCTGCCCTGTGGATCTTACGGCCCACTGATGCCAGGATTCCCCCAGAGAAATGATTTTGGTGCCTCTGCCTGGGCCCTGGAAGACTTCCTGGAGGAGATGCTGCCAAAGCTAAGTTTAGAGGGAAGTGGGAGTCCGGCAGCAGGAATGAAGGTGGGGTGAGGCGGGAATAGAGTGGGGGGTCAGACATGGGAGAGGGAAGAAGTGGAGGTGGAATGGGAATTGCTAACAGCAGTGGGATGGGGCAGAGGAGGAACAGAGTGGAGTGGAGTAGAAGATCGGGAAGGAGGTAGGGTCAGGGAAGAGGGAGGTGGACGGTTGTGTGGGCAGCAGGCGCTTCCCATTACAGGGTGTGTAAGGGGATGGAGATGCAAAGCCAATGGTTAGGCCTGAAGACACCTTTCATTTTTAAGGAAAGAGGTGACCCGACCCTGGTCCCCAGGGGTATATGATAGTGTTGGGTAGGCAAGGTGGACGCATAAAACAGATGAAGTACTGCACAGCCGGGTCAAAGGAGGGGCTGAATTTTGCACATCTGGTTGTAAATTATTCATTGGCAGATTTGAGTACCCAGACTGTTGCAGTAACCTTCAACCTGGTCTCTATACTCAGTCCTCACCCCTGCCTGTCCCTCCAGGCATTCGTTAAATATCTCCTAGCACCTCCTAAGGCCAGGCACAGGAGATTCTGCCCATAGAAAGATAAAGGTAATTAAAGACAAAGTCTGTTCTTCTAGGGCCTCCTAACTATTAGGAATCAAAGGAGGTTTGTATGATACCGTGGAGTTTTTTCAGAAGCAGAAGCCAGAGCCAAGTGGAGCATGGAGCTGGCTAAGGTTTCCAGGAGAGTTGTTACTAAAAATTTTCATTTTCTAATGCTTCAGGTGTTTCCTTTGTCCTGGACTGTCATTTTCCACTCCCTTGCTTATGGAGAGCCTCAGCTGTTGGTCTGACCATAGTCTAGGGCAGTGGTCGGCAAACTGCGGCTC
>NW_005366486.1:1267839-1334960 GCF_000412655.1 Myotis brandtii | reverse complement strand
TACAGTGCGATTGAAACTTCGTGGCCCATGCGCAGAAGTCGGTATTTTGTGGAAGAGCCACACTCAAGGGGTCAAAGAGCCGCATGTGGCTCGAGAGCCGCAGTTTGCTGACCACTGGTCTAGGGTCACACATTTCTCAGAAGATTTGTATTAGAATAACTAACTGAATGTGTTCCAATTAGCCTGCAGGCTGCTTGAGGACAGGAGGCCTCTTTCAGAGCCTTAACTAGCACATCACAGATGTTCTAAAATATTTGGGCAGAACTGAAGTGGAGAAGAATACATTACAAATCTTTAGAAGATCCGAGTAAGAGGAGTATGACTTGGCTTTTTTGATAAAGCTATTGACCCTTCAATTTGTTTTTGAATGCCTGCTCTCTAGATATCACCAACATAGTGCAATCTGTTGATAGGACAAAGCTGAGTCTTAACATTTATGCAGTAAGGGGGAGCAACCCCTCCACAGTGTTGGTGGTGTCAGAGAGCGGAAGGCGTGGTTGCTGAGAGTGGAAGGTTGGTTTAAGGCAGATCTAGATGTTTCTAAGGGGGGACTTGGTTAGCATGGGTAAAGATCCTATAAGTTAAGGATTGGTGGAAACAGCAAGGCAAGGATCTTTGAGGCACAGGGTCCAAAGAATTTTAGGTTGGGAACCGTCTGTTGATGAATGCTTTTGATCGAAGAGTCGATGGGTCCTTCAGGAAGTTCTTACAGTGAACAACCAAGTTGCCTGCCTGAGCAAGAGGCCCTGGAAGAGTCGGGCATGAGTGTAGCGAAGGGATAGTAGCACCGTGCTCACGTAGACAGAAGCCGGATGTAGGGCGGGTAGACTTGGTCTCATTTAGCCACGCAGGAGGAAATAGATGGCAGGAAGACAAGAAGAAGGAAAGCCTTTCTCTGAAGTTGTGCTTGGGAGTCTGGATTTTTGCTCAGGCAAAGGAGGCCTCCGTCCCTGAAAATGTGCTCCATGGATGAGATGAGGTTTGTGGGCAGATTGCTGGGTGCCGCCCCCGCGGGCTTGTCCCATGCCCGTGGAATTCTGACTTTCCATCCTCACTGAGCTACGCAGGCCTTTCCTGCCATTCAGTGGTGCAGCCAGTCTGCCTTCCCTTGCTCCTGTGTTTGCTTTCTCTTGACATTTCTCTCTCTGGAGGTGTTCGCTAATGCAGAGACCACCAGATGAAAGTGCCTGGTAACGTCGATGTACTTTATTTCACATTTCATTAGGTCAGAAAGCGGCATGCTCTTCCATTTCATGCCGACTGCCACCAACTCACCTCTCAGTGCACTGCGGGAATCATCCCTTGTTTTAATCATGTGGCAAAATCTCGCCCAGGGAATCCGAAATTGATTTTTCTCCCCTCTGTCCAGACAGGGCAGCCGCAGACACCTTTTTGGTACCATCCACGGTGAAATGGAAGGCAAATCCTTTGTTACATGGAGTGATGCAAATTTCAGGAAAAAATAGGTTTACCTCTTCCAGCCAGCTCTCTGCAAACCCCCACCGGGCTGCTGGCAAAATGCAGCTTTCAAATTCCACCACAGATGGTATTAGACTCTCTACTTGCAGCATGAGTTGAGCACTAAATAGTCAAAATAAGCGATTGAGTTTCTGAGGGATAGCAGGTGGGCAGTGACCGGGCCAGGCTGCCATCAGCACGCACAGGGCTTCTGCAAAACGCCTTCCTCCCCAACCAGCAGTTTGTCCCGGGGCTCCCTTCCTTCACGGGGCTGTGTGAATATCCACTTGGTTATCTTGGGTTCAAGGGCTTCTCATCAGCCCTCTTTTTGTTATTTTTGCGTTTCAAAAACATGCCACTTCAGTGCTCATCATCTCTGGTCCTCAGTTGCACCGAGAGTGAGTTTTTAATGAAGCACCGATCCTTTTTTTAAAAGTGCTTTTCAGGGGCCTAGATAATTGGCGCATATTATCATTTTCTGTCGGCCTCTGTGTAGAATATAAAGGACTCTTGGAATTATTTCTCTTCTCCTAGAGGCCCATTTCCCCCCCACATACTCCCCACTTCTCTTCCTTCCCTCAGCCTCCTAGCACCCCCGGGGCTAATCCTTTTGAGGAGGCCCCTCATAGCCCCTGAGGCAGTGGCTGCTGGGCTCGTGCAGGCAGCTTGGGAAAGAGAGAAAGCACCCAGGTGGAAGGATCAATGGCAGAACTTTGTCACCTTGCTGCCCTTTGTCAGTTTCAGCATCCGTTGCTCATGGCACAGGTCCTGGCAGGTTCAGGAGGGCCGAGGTGACAGCCTCTGGACTGATTCCAGCAGGGGCGTGCTGGAATCCAAGCTGTCTGATGGGTTCAGATGGAGCTCCTGGGTCCCCGGGCTGTCGCCGTGCTGGCCCAGGCCTCCGCCACTCCTCAGCACAGGATTCATGAGAGCAGGCGGCTGCGAGTGCCGCGTTCTCTGCAGCGTCCCCTGGCGTGGTGTCTCATAGAATCCCGGAGTAAGTGGGCCGGCCGCAGCTTTCTGCTGGCCCCCACTTTGTAATGGGCATTTGATTACAGGAGCTCAGCTGTGAGGTCTGTGCCTTTTGTGACACATTAACCCTGTGAACGCCCATGTTCTCACCTGCATTATGGTTATTCCCTATGCCTGGGGGTTGTAGAATTCTGTTCGGCAGGAAGGCATTCATAGATACCTGGCCCGGTGCCAGGCATTTGTCAGCCTCTATAAGTGTGTATTCCTCCCTCCCACTTCCTTTGCCTGTACCCTCTGAAGCCCCTGCAGGCTGCTGGGTGCTGGTAGGTGCCTAGGGAATAGACCAGAGCTGAGTGCCGGGAGAGGAGAGACAAGAAAGCTGACTGCATTGTGTTTGAACTTCTTCCCTCTCTGCCACCCAGCTGAGCTAACATAAGATCAATAACCGCCAACCATTTCCCTCTAATTGGTAGTTCCAATTCCGAGGCTTCACATCGCTCTAGCAGACTGTAGGGTCTAGTTTTTAGTTTGCTTATAAAATGTGGAACCAATTTGGTGAAAGGAACCCAAGATTTCTTTGGCAATCTGACTCGATTTGCCATATGTGCTGGCGTTTTCTCTGGTTTTCAGCCTTTTCGTGTGCTCACAGGTAGAAGCCAAAGGCAAAGGTCCGTGAGACCTTAAGCTGCCCCAGGGGCGTGGACACAGATGCTGAGGCCTGAGTGGAGGGGACCAGGAGGCTGCTTCTCAGAGTGGGGCCTGGAGGCATGGCAGGTGAACTGATTGCCTGTGGAGTGTGTGTGTGTGTGTGTGTGTGTGTGTGTGTGTGTGTACGTAGTCGCAAGGGCTAGAATGTACAGTGGTGAGTAAACACCGTGTGTGTGTGTGTGTGTGTGTGTGTACACGCGCGTGCAGTCCCAAGGGCTAGAATGTACAGTGGTGAGTAAACACTCCCTACCCGGGAGGACAGAAACCAGGCTGTGTAAGTTCTGACCTGACTCACTCAGACACTTGCCAGACCCTCCTCAGCCTCCACGTCTTTGCTGTGTATCTTCCCAGAAGGCTTAGCCTCTGATTGTTACAAGGCTCACCATCCTTCTTTCCTGGCCTCTGACCTTCTCACCACTGCCCTCCTATTACTCTGTCCCCATTCTGCTTTGACCTTCTTCAGAGTACTCACGACTCTTGGCATTGCATTACATGGCTATTTGTTTATAATATGTCTCCCCGACTAAATGTCTGTAAACTCCACGAGCAGGAACCGTGTTCATTTTGCTGGTTGCCCTAGACTCAGCAATGACACATCTTAGTTACTCAGTGAATATTTGCCGAATGAATGATAAGTGGGTGGGTAAACATTTCAGTGCCTGGGGCAGGAAGCAGCTAGGTGAGAGGTTATTATGTGAGATGGGCTTGTCAGCAGGCCCAGTGGGAGGAAGCTATCAGATTCACCCTCTTAGTGTACTCTTCCTTTCCTTTCATCCCCGCTATTTCAGTGGTTATACTATTTTTCTGAGGATTTACCTTTGTGCCATTAAGTAAATATTTTTTTTATCAGCTTTGAATAATATCTTTTTACCTCTCAGGTACAAAAGATAAGGAATGGTAGCTTCTCCCTTCCCCTCCCCTACCCTGTTAGTTATATTAGATCTACACTGTCAGTGTTTATAACATTTACAGCCCCCCTTTTTATATCATAAATCCCAATTTGTTTTAGTCTTAGACCTACGTTTAAATAGATTCAGTGTTCCTCCCAAGACCTTTGCTACTGTTTTTTTATGAGTTTTTTTTTAATTTATTGAATGTATTGGGGTGACATTGGTAAATGAAATTATATAGGTCTCAAGTATAGAATTCTATAATATGTATACAATTCTATAATATGTAACCTGTGTACTGTATTGTGTGTTATCAACATCCAGAATCAAGTCTCCTTCCATCACCATTCATTCTGCCTACATCCTCTTCTACCTCCCGCAACCCCTTGTCCTCTGGTTTTCATTGTACTATTGTCTGTGTCTTGCTATTGATTTCCATTCATTTCTTGGGTAGAAGGAAAGTTTTTCCTTTAATAGTTTCTTCAGGATTGGCTCATGGGAACAAAGTGCCTTACATTCTTGCATATTTAAAAATGTTGGTTCCTTACCATTATGATAACGGATAGATTTCTGGATATAAAATTCTTGAGTCACACTTTGTTTTTTTGAAGACTAGCTACCAAACTGTCTTCTGGTCGTAAATGATGCAATGGTAAAGTCTGAGCCGATCTCTTACTTCATCATAAGTGAGGTGTGCTTGGCTGCCCAAAGATTCTTTAATTTTGAAGCCTTATAAATGTATCCAATCATGTTTGTCAAATTTTTTCTCCTCTGTGACTTTCCATGTACATAAATCTTTTTTTATTTTGGGAATTATTAAATAACATACATAAATACTCTTTTATGTTTTTGCCAGTATTTTTTTATCTATCATTGTCTCTTTAGTCCCTTTGTGCTCTTTGTTTCCATTTCATTCTTTTCTCACTGTTTTTTCTTTTCTCACTGTTCTTAGGAATGTCTTGTTTTTCTTATGCTGCTTTTAATTTTTGCCTTGATTTCTATAATATTTTTTTAAGATTTCTGCTAGTTTATGTTTCAAACTCTTTTGTCTTACCACATTGTCCATGAGCTCTTATATATCTGCCATTTGTGTGTGTGTGAGGTGAATGTGTGTGAGTGTGTGATCACTTCATTAATTTTTTAAAAAATTCACGGCAAACTGTCTAGTCATGTTTTTTGTATCTACTGCATGGCAATGTTTCTCCAGCAAATAGCCTTTGCCATTGTATTTTCTGTTTGTTTTTTCTTATAATATTTTTTATAGACCTGGTACTAGTTCCTTTTTGATGATTTGGTTTTGAATTAGTTGAATTTTTTCCCCAGACGAGCCATTTATAATTTGTAGGAGGTTTTTATAGGGAAGAGCTCAGTATTCAAGAAGGAATTTTCCTTTTTTCTAGCATGTCCTGCGGGTCCTTTCAGCCTTCGCCAAGTCTGGCCGGTAGGGACTGGCCCTCATGGAGCTGTTCACAAGGCCGGGTGTCTCTCTCCCTGTCCTGCGGGAGGAGGGCTTTCTGCACACAGGACATGTCTGTAGCTCCTTCTTCAACCTGCATTTGCTCCTCGGAATAAAACTTGGCCCAGGCTCAAGCTGACAGCATTTTGCAACTTCTGTCCATTGTTCAGAACTAGGGATTTTGATTTCCTCCCTGGGTGTGGTCCTCCCCTTGGTGGTTCCTTTCTTCTCCATCTGCAGCGGCACCCAGGTGTCCCCTCTCTGCTCTGGTCTCCTTTCTGACTGCTCTGCACTCACAGCTCCATGGCTCCTGGTTTGTCAAAGGTAGAATTCGTGTTTGTGTCTCTTGTTTCACGGTGGTTGTTGAGAAGAAAAGAATGAATGCGAATTGGGCGCTACCCCATTCAGCAGGGAGGACCTCAGCCCTTTTGAGAATCCCTTTCTTTATTAACACAAAGTCTGTTTTTCCACACTTCCGGTTCTCCAGGAAGCAGCTGCTTTCTTCTCCCTTTCTGGCCCTTTCCAGGTTTCCAAGTGATCACATTCTTTGTCCCTAGAAAGCCTTACTCTGTGCCCCTAAGTCCCACAGTGCTTATAATCCATACTGAGTGCAGCATCTACTGCCTTGCATTGCACCGTCTTTCTGTATGTATGTATGCTTCATTAATTAATTAATTACAGGGCATCTGGGGCACAGTCTGGAGTTTATGCGCTTCATGTCCTCTCTAGTATCCACACAAGGGGTTCTGTGGGGTAGGGGCTGCGTTCATGCTCATGGATCGTTCCCTTAGTCTTTGCTCTGATGTTTGGAATACTTGCATTGTGCCTCATGAACTCTGAGTTTGTGTACTTCCTTCCTGGGTATTCTTCTTACTGACTTAGATAGCTGTGTATTTAGCATGTATTATACATGATTGATACTCAGTCATGAAGACTTTATAACACATGTACTGCCTCTGATAAAGAACTATGAGTAAGCACTCTCCGTGAATTTAGATGACGTTAGTCAATGTTGTCAGAAACAACTTCAGCTTTTAGTTATCTTGAGGATTCTGTAAGTCAGTGCTCCTTTTAAAACCATGTCCCTGGGTCGAGCCTTTGCCATTAAGGTGATGATGTTCCTTGGTCACCTTCCAAAGTTTCCAACCTAGAGGTGAAAGGGACACCCCAGGTCAATGATTCTCATAGGGGCCCTCAACCCTCCTTCAGTAGAGGCCTTTCAAAACCTGGAATTGCAAGGTAGACAGTTTGAAAAACAAATGAGCAAACAAACAAACAAAACACCTCCATGTAATCCTGATAAACCTCTTAAAACGTCCCCCCTGTCCACCCCAACCCCAGGCTGGTTTCGGCCAATGCAGTGCTTCCTCTGTGGGAGCAGGCACCGAGAAGGAAGTGGCTTGTTCAGGGTAACACATTGCCCGTGTGTTCTCCCAGCCTGCTTTGTCATGCTTGCCCTTCCTATGATAATCCACAAACCACAGATGGCCACGTTCTCTGATGGATGCATGTGATCTATCTGAGGGTCATCTCATGTTAAAGTCAGCCTTCGTGTCTGGGCTGGGCTGAGTGGAGGGAGAAGACACTATTTTAGGAAAAATGGAGCCATTGCAGCAGAATGGGAACTGTGCATTTGACAGCAATCGATGGGCCTGTGCTCAAGCTGAGATGCCCGAATATGATAAAGGGGTAGAAAAGCATAAATGGTAATTTCGAAACAGAGCAGCCTGTTTAACCTCAGCCAGCTGGAGACTCGCTGGAATAAACCGTTGCTTCTCCAAAGAAGAAAAAAGGGAAAGGTTAATTTCCAATTTCTGGGAAGGTATGTTTAAAACATGATAGATTTGAAAACTCTGCCAATAATTTCTTTCTCTGTCTTTTCTTCCCCCCCCACTTTTTTAACTTTAGCTTCTCTGTGGCTGAAATACTAGTCTTTTTAATTTATTTAATATCAGTAAGGCACCTCTCACTGTAACCCCAGATATGAAAGAGATGCAATAGCTACAGAGCACAGCCAACCCTGGGTAGGGGCTTGTGGGTTAAGGCTTTGGGTGTACAGATGAGCAAAGGCAAGAAGGGCTGCCAGGGACATCCTGGAACTCCCTGGCACAGGCTGTGCACGCCTGGGAGGGGAATGGGCTGGAGAGAGGGATGGAGCATCTGAGAGGCTTGGCTTGTACTGTGGGTTTGGGGATGGGGAGCTGGGATGATGAGGAGCGGAGTGGGTGCTGACCCTGCCAAGAAAATCCCAGAACCATCTGGCTCCTTTTCTGACTCTTGCCCTGGAATAATAATGTAGGACCCTTGGGGCATTATTCTCACTCTGCAGAAGAAAATGAGATGCTGATAAATGGAGTGGCTTGACTACAGTTACAAAGTAGCTCTGGACAGAGCCCAGTCTAGGGCCTTACCGCTGGGCTCACCTCATGGTCCTTTCCACAGTATGTCAGCACCCTCTGTGTGTATGTGTGCTACTGCTAGCAGGTATTTAATGAGTCCTTCTAAATGCCTGCTGTCGTGCTGGAGGTAATGCCGTGGAAAAAGTTGTTATGACATTAATTCCAGCCTGAGAGGAGTTTGCTTAAAACTATTAGTAAGTACATTTTCGATTTTGAAGGTGACAGATCACATTGCAGAAAATGTTGAAAACAGCAAGAATAAGAACGTTAAAATAATCGCAGCCTGCTAACACAACTGCTCTAATTATTTTGGTCTCTGGCCTTCTGGTCATTTTCCTCATACATTTAGCTTCTTAGAAAATCCAGTGAAAACTGCATTGCACATACAATTTTACTTTGTGCTGTTTTCACATAGCTCTTTTGTTGTAAATAATTTACCCCATAACCACTTTCATGGCGGCAAAGAGCTTAATAATCAAGCACTCACTAACCATAGAATTAAAGCATTTTGCTATATTAATTCAATAAATGTTGTAAGCTCCCTGTGCTCAGGCTCTCCTGGCAGCCGTTGCCCTGGTGATAGTCACGTTGACGTGCCAAGGGATTTGGAAAATTGGGAACCACGTTAGCAGGAGCCCCACACAAGTATGGGAGCGCCAGGCTTTTCTCTGGCCCTTCTTACATTAGGCGGCCACCTGATGGCACAAACCACAGTCAGGCTGGCGGGGGCCAAGGTGCAGGGGGGCCAGGTCATCACAGGTCCATCCACCACTCCCTTCTGTGATTGATCCTAGGGACTGTTTTAATCATCTCGTGTTCACCTCCTTGGTGAGGGAAGTTCCTGAAACTACACAGATGAGAGCAGCAGCAGTTTATGGTCACCTGCACGCACAGCCGGCGGGAGGAGGACACTGCATGCCACTTAGGGCCACACAGGGGTGCACTCAGGAACAGGAGGACAACCAGGGGCTGTGGAGGCAGACTCCATAATACAATCATCCTGCTTTATCTGCAGCACAAGTTGCAAGACCCTCAGTGGATGCCTGAAACCGTGGATAGTAGCAAACCCTATGTACAGTATGCATTTTCCTATACATAATGCCTTTTCCCTGGAAGGAAGTCCTTTATGGCTTCTCTTTGGCATACCCAGATTGCCAGCATCACTACTCCTGCACTTGGGGCCATTATTAAATAAAATAACGGTGACTTACCATAAGCACTGCAGTACCATGACAGTGGGTCTATACCCAGACAGCTACTAAGTGACTTAAGGACAGAGAGCGTATACAGCATGCAGATGCTGGACAAAGTGATTCATGTCTCAGGAGGGACAATGTGAGAGTTCATCACGTTACTCAGAACACTGCACAATCTAAAACTTGTGAATTGTGCCCTGGCCGGTGTTGTGGTCAGAGTGTCGGCTGTGCACCAAAGGTTCTCTGGTTCGATTCCCGGTCAAGGACACATACCTGGGTTGTAGGTTCAATCCCTGATCCTCAGCACCCAATCAATAAGTCCCTTTCACATCAATGTTTCTCTCCCTTTCTCTCTTTCCCTCCCTCCCACTATTCCACTCTCTCTAAGAAAGCAATGGGAAAAATATCCTTGGGTGAGGATGAGAAGAAAACAATTAAAAAAAAGCCCTTGAATTGTTTATTTCTGGAATTTTCCACTTAATATTTTTGGACTGTGGTTGACCGTGGGTAACTAAAACTACAGGAAGTGAAGCTTCAGATAAGGGGTATGACTGTATCAGGAAAGTGGGGTGCCCCTGGTTCTTGCGGGAGGATGCGATTGGATTGTTAGAATAATTTTGGTTTGAATAATTTTGGTTTGAATAATTTTGCAGCTGGCACAGAACTGAGACCCACGACTCAGGGATAAACAGGGACTACACCTGGTCCGTTTGATAAAGAGGATTGTTTGGAGAGAAAGTCACTAATGTTGAGCCTTGATTTTAGGTCTTACACTACCATGGCAAAGACTGCTCCCCTCCGTTTTCTCCACCTCTTCCCACCTATGTGTGTGTGTTTATTTTTTATACTTCAGTCTTGCCTGACTTTCTTTAAGAGTCTGTGTCATACGTGGCTAATAGCACAGACTGTAAGACAGCCAGCCTGGCGTGGCCATGCATTAGCTGGGTGATGATAGCCAAATCACGTTCCCTCTCTGTGCCTGATTTTCTCAGGTATGAAATGGAGATGATATTAAGAAAACTACCTACCTCATCGGGATATTGTGAGGAGTAAAAGTTAATGTGGTAAAGCTTTTGGAACAGTGCCTGATGCGTGCTGTGTCAGTACTAATATTAAGATTGTCTTTATTTGGGTGCAGTCTATAAGTTTAGAGTAAGGTTTATATCAGTGATGTTATTCTGTGTGCTTTTTTTCAGCTTTTTCCCCCCTATTTTTTTCTCTAAGGCTAAAGTTAGCATAGGCTCATTTCAAGAAAAGTACTCTGTTCATTCATTCATTCATTGGTAAGCTCATTCATTTGTTCACCATTCAGCCAACACTTACTTAGAAGCCTCTGCTGTGTACCAGGCACTGTTCCAGGTGATAGAATCCTTGGTGAAAAAGGCAGGAGCTTAGGCTTACACTCTATTGTGGGGGTGGCGGGGGCAGAAAACAGGCAAATAAACAAAAAATATAATTATGGCTGGCAAAAAATGCTCTGAAGGAAGACAAAGAAATGAGACCATCAGAAGGTTGACTTAGTTCCCTTATGCAAGATAGCTGGGAGAATGTGGGGTTTCTCTTTTATTAGGGGGTGTTGGTGGTTCCTAGAGGACTTCAGATTCTCTGTTTCTTCTTTTGTTTGGTGATAGTGACAAGATCGATTGATATTGACTTCCAAAGAGAATGTATGTTTTTTTTTTTTGTCTTCTCTGGTTTCCCTCTCCCGCCCCATTTCCCTCCCGCCCTGCAAGGAGGGTCTTGTCTTATTAACTGAGTTTATGTATCATTTTGGTCTAAAATACAGAAAATAGGCAGAGAAAGGGAGGGGCAGAGACTTGAAAAGAGGAGGAGGACCTACTTTGGGAAGTTAAACTTGGTTTATAAAATGAGAAGCTTTGCAGGAGTGCAGAAAAGCTCAAGAAAAACAAGCCCCACTGTTATCAGTTATTTATTGCTGCATAACAAACCACTCCAAAATCTACCAGCTTACAACAATGATTTATTATTTCTCATGATCCTGCTGGTAGCTAGTTAATTGCTCTGCTGGTTTTTGCCGGGGCTCTCTCATTCAGCTACAGGATGGGCAGGGCTGGAAGAACCCAAATGGGCTCACGTGCCTGGAAGCTGGTGCTGGCTGCAGCCCGGGACACCTTTTTTCTCCTCCTTCAAGAAGCCAGGCCAATTCCTATACTGTATATCGTGGACTCAGGAAAGCTCAACATGGTGAAGGCAGAAATTGTAAGACTTCTTGAGTTCTTGGTTCTGGAATCCATACGGCGTGGCGTCTCTTCTGCCGCAGTCTATTGGTCACAGGAACTCACAAGGCCACCCCAGGTTCTTGCTGGTGACATAGATGTTAAATAAAAAATGACATAGTTCTTGTTACTGAGGCCTTGATAAGCACACCTTACCAAGTGAGCATACCTATGAGGAGTGACATGTTCAGTGTCAAATCATCAATGAGATTGCTTTTCCTCTCCTTGGTTGAGACCACCAGGCCTGTATATAGACATAGGCTGTTAATGTTCAGTTTTGCAGGAGACGTTTCACAAAGCAGGCCTCAGTCTGCTGTCCTGAGAAAGGCCTGTGTGAAATTTGGTCCTTAGCTGGCCTCTGGGAACTTGGATCTCAGTAGGGTTCCCACTCTCCCCTAATTGATGAGGATGGTGTGCTGTGTCTAGAATACTTGTTCAAACAAGATGGTTTATGCTAAACACCTGCTCTGCTTGTGGAAGTCTGGGGTTTTGGTAAATACTAGACAGAGGACACGCCTATTACCAGCCCCCAATAAGAACCTTGGATTCTCAGTCTCTCATTAGCTCCCTGAGAGAATCCTGGCATGCATGCTGCTGCATGCCGCTGCATTCTGTTGCTAGAGGAAGAGTGGACTCTGTGGAGTCCAGTGGCTGCTGGGACATGGAACTATGCCGGAGGGAAAGTCAGCCATGGAACTCTTCACCCTGCCTCCCCATGCCCCACCTGTAGCTCATTGTACTGGTGTTATTGGCAATGAAGGTGAGAGCCACTCCTCTGTCAGCTATCACTAGTCTTTTTGTTTGTTTGCAACCATAACTGTTTGCTGGGGAGTGAGGATCTCTGAGTAGCAAAGAACTTGGTGGCTAAAGAGGAGGCATATGAATCTCTGTCAGCTGGTTTAAGGTAGAGTCCATCCAATACGCTATGATAGTCACAGCTTTTGAAGGAGCACTATTAAATGTCTGAGGATGAGAAGGGGGTTGTGTAAAAAGGGGAGTATAGGACTTAGAATTTAACAGTGATGGGTTCTCTTTCTTACCTTGCCCTTAATAGCTGTGTGCCTCAGGTAGATTAACTAACCTCTCTGATTCTTAATTGCATAAACTCAGAGCAGTTGTGCAAAATAGAATGAAATAGGGCAGTGGTTCTCAACCTTCCTAATGCCGCGACCCTTTAATACAGTTCCTCATGTTGTGGTGACCCCCAATTTCATTGTTACAAATTGAACATAATTAAAGCATAGTGATTAATCACAAAAACAATATGTAATTATATATGTGTTTTCCGATGGTCTTAGGCGACCCATGTGAAAGGGTTGTTCAACCCCCAAAGGGGTCGCGACCCACAGGTTGAGAACCGCTGAAATAGGGTATATAATGTATTCAAAATGGTGGCTTGCATAAGGTAAATGTTTCTTCAATTGAGTCCTTTTTAGGTGATAGAAATCTAAGTGACATGTTTTTCTTTTTGTTTGATATATATAATATTGGCCAAATTTCCTATAATAAACAAGTATTTTCTTTATTATGAAAAGAAGGAGATTTAAAAAGAAATGCTTAAAGTTTAAACCCATTTCCTTGCCACGCCTGACATGTTTGTTGAGCGGCACTTTTCCTGGGTCACTGATGCTGAGCATGCTCTTGAACTTGGTTTCTAAGCAGTCATTGCACATTAACATCAAAAAGGGCTTAGAAGGATCCATTTCTTGACTGAGCGACTGAAGGAAGTTTTGTCCCTGCCATAGGTAAAGTACCTCAAATATTTTCTCCATTTTTTTCAGTAATTATAATTTGAATGGATTTTTCATCAGAATCATTTTCTCTTAGCAGGGTCACCTCCAGAGCATTTAAAAAGAGGAGCAAACGTCTATTCTTTCTATAGGATTGTCCTTTTTTCCAACTTTGGTTTCCTTGTGATTTAGTTTTTGTTTTCCTCCCACCAAGTAATAAAATGCACTTTGCAGGAAAGGTCAGGGAGGGCTCTATCAAGCTTTGTAGTGCTGAGGACCATTTATGGGCGAATCAGCTGAGGTCTGTGGAGTGAGCTAAGGAAATCTCTGGGGTGCTGGGCTACGAGGCTGCTCCTCTCTTGCAGGGTAAGTATAGAGAGGGCAGCAAAACTCCCAGGCTGATCGTCCTGAACATTTCTCAGAAAACTCAACACATAGGCAGAGTGAACTTAGTGAGAACTCCTACTGTGTGCAAATTAGTTGCTGAGTCTCCATTGGTATTCTCTTCAAGTCTACAACACTCCAGGTGGAGAAGGACTGGTAGAGGATTTCAGAGCTTTGCATTTCACGGAGTACTTTCAGAATGCAGAGGATGGTGTCTGTATTCAGGATAGCACTTGCCCTCTCAACAAGTTCCTTGAGCCAGCACTCCCCGACTTGCTCTATTATTATTTTAGGCATACAGGAGTTCTCCCTCCCATATTAGACCATGCGATAATTCTGCCTGCATGGCAAGACTGCCTAGACCTTCATGGTTTGTATTTTTTAATGTCTTGAAAAGTACTTGTTTATTAATTGACAATGAAACCTGAATAGGAGCTGTAGGAGTTGAGTTGGAGAAATATTAAGCAAGAGCAAACATGACAAGAAATCTTCTCCAACCTCTTTTGGAGCCAAGTGGAATTATTATAGCATCTCAGTCTTTATGGGAAGCCCAAGAGGAGTCAATCAGTCCATAGGTGACTATTGAGCACAGCTCATATTTAGCAGGACGATGGCCACAGTGGGACATTCAGAAGCTTCAGACTTATTCGCTCCGTAGTCAAATTGGTGAGATATGGGTACTACCCATGAAACTTTAATAGATAATAAAGGCAATGTATTATTTGGCACTAAGCCATATTGTACTAAAGTCAGTGATGGCAGGGAACACAGTGGTCCAGAACAGTTAGAAATGTTTCCTGCAGAAGGCAAGGATAAAGCTGGGATCTAAAGGTCTGGTGTGTGTACATTTACTAACTCTTTATACCCCATTAGAGTGAATCTGCTTCCACTTCCCCTAAGCCTCAGAGAATATCCCAGGAGAATTTAAATGATTTACCGAGTAGTCCTGAACTAATAAAATCTAGCTGTTAAATTCCACCCCTTTCTCACCCTCACTTACATATCTTGTAGTATCCCTCCCATTTCGCAAAGCCTCAGCTCCTGGTATATTCTCCTTAGAAGTCCTGTCCCCCAACACTCACTCCAATGCTTGGCATAATGGGGAATTCTTTTCTGTGCTAAATAAAGCCAGTCCTTGTGCTAATCCCACAAAAATTAATCTTAAAATTTAAATTCTACCCAACCAACATTTATCAAGAATCTATGGTTTTTCTATATGTATATAACTCAAATGCAGCAGTGAATAGTTTTCTGCCCTTAAAAGACTTTACCTTCTGGATTAGAATAAAAAAAATAGCTATATTGCAAGACATGAGAGAAGCTGTAACAAAAAAGGACAAGATTAACCCGGTGGGGGAAGGCTTCATGGACATAGTAGGTATGGGGCAAGTCCATAAGAAGTACGTGAAATTTACAAATATGCAAAGGCAGGATGAGGCCAGGAGTGGGTTGGGCATTCTCTCCTGAGGCCATGTTGTGAGTGGAGACACAGAGATGACAGGAGTAGGGTATAGTTCAGGTTTGGCTGAGGCTGGAGACAGGAATGGGAATATGAGATTGGGGCCTTTCCTTGGGGCAGGGGAGATGCTGGAAGAATGTTGAGCAGAAAAGGGACATGAACTTTTAGACTTGTTGTTCTGTCATATATTAGGCATGTGTGTGGAGTGGAAGGGGGATGCTTGTGAATTGAGGATGGGAGGCGACTGGCATGGGCAGGACAGGTTGGGGCTCCTTCTATCTGAGCGTATTCTGGGCAGACCTTAATGAACACTGAAAATAGGGTAGTGCCAATGGGCCTAGAAAGGAGGAGATAGGTGAGAAAGAGAAGGCAGGGAGACCTTTTGCTTATCTTTCCTCCTCCCTAGGTAAGCGAACACTGTCATTCAGGCAGTCATTTTAGGATTGTAGGAATCTAATGTTTTTGCCCACAAAGAGAATACTGATCCTGATATTTGACAATGAGGGCAAGAGTCTACCTGACTGGGAGGTTGTTGAGTTGACTAAAAGGCCTTGGGGAGCTTGTCAGGGACTGTGTCTCAGCTGCTCAGTTCTCCCTGCGCAACTCCTCTAGGTGGCGCTGCCCCCTCACCCCATTCTATGGCCCTGCAGATGCAGGGAAAGGGTAGTCTCCCGGTTTTTTTTGAGAGCACTTTACAGCCCCTCCTGACAGATCCTATTCAAGCTAAAATGAGTGGCTGGGGGCAACTCATACATAATTTCCCTCTATTTAGTGACTCCCTACACCATGGGGTCTGCATGATTTCTGTTCATTTAATTAAAGGTTATATTGGCAAATTGTTATCCTCAGGAGTGTGGGTGTGCAGGGAGTGCTTTTGGAATACATTGCAGGGTAATTTCCCTTGCCCTTTATTGCCTCTGCAGGCCATGCGAAATTGAATCACAAATAACACATTTCAGAAACAGGCAGAGAGACTGAGGCCTCTGCTTCTTTTGGCTTTAAAAAGACAGTGAGCACGTGTATGTAAACGACCCTCTGGTTATACAAGGGAGGTGGAGGAGGCAGAGCTGAATAACTAATGGAGAGATTTCTCCACCCCACACAGTGAGTTCAGCAGCTTACACTCCTGCGGGGAGCATTGGATCCTGGAGCTGGTTCAGCCTTTGAAACGTCCAGAGGGCCCATTGCTGTTAATGGCGCCTCTTCTGAGCACCAGCTAGAGACGAGCCCCCCTTAGCATGCAGATTGGAGGAATGTCAGTCAATGCCACCTTCCCCTTCCAATCTCCCTCTCCAGAGCGGCTGCAAACCCCGAAATTCCTGTGCATGCCTGAGGAAAATGCCAACAGGTAGGCACTCTTAGTCAAAGCTGCCCCATCTCAGAGCAGGTGGCAAAGGCGTGTAAAGTTCAGAGGATGCAAGGTTAAGTATGAGGCAGTGATGTGGTGGGTGTGGGCTGAAGGTAAGCAGTGACCACTCGAGATGGTGTGGCTTCCTAGAACACTTAGAATACTCACCTCCATCTGGACAAGGCTCTAATTGATGCCCCTTCTCTAGGATGCATTTGTTTCTGAGGTTGAGGGACTAGGTGTTAATACCTTTGTGCTCCATAATATTCTCACAGTTGGTGAGCATTTATTTTTACAGAAATGAGGGGTAGGGCTGCTTTCTTGTTAGCAGTGGGGATTGGGAATGCTGGAGAGGAAAGGGATGAAGGTGAGCAGGAGTCAATATTCAGTTGTGTAGTTAGGGTAACCTCCCAGAGAAGGTGAAATTGAAACAAAGTCTTGAGGAGGCCAGGGAGCTAGCAATGAAGATGTCTAGGGAAGACTGTTCAAGGGGGAGTGTGCCTGGATGATGAGGAAACAGAGAGTGTGACGAGCAGAGTGGGCAAGGAGGAAAGGTCAGAGGGGTGGGGTTAGGGACAGATTATAAAGTGCCCTGTTGGCCGCTGTAAGGACTTTCACTCTAAGTACAATTGTTGAGCAGTGGACTGATATGAATCAGATATGAAAACAGACAATCAAGTGTAATGAGGCCAATGTACAGATCCAAGTATGTAAAGGAAGCATAAGTAAGTGAGCATAGAGAAGCAACATCTTTTCCAGCACAGGAAGAGGAGACAGAGGGGGCAAGGGAAGGCCTCCTAGAGGTGGTGTCAGCATTTGGCTTTAAATGATGATTTAACCCGTAGCCTCCTAATTCCTCACCCTGACTTTCTTCATGTACCTGTCACCCAGGCACTAATGGATCATAGGAGTCCCCCATGAGGCCATAGATACGGATTGGGAAAAAACATGTTGGTACCACAGATGTAAGTGACATGGTAGTCACCTGACCATGAAATTTATATTTTCATGCGATTTACTTGCGCTTGCTAGGTTTGCTTGAATCTGGTACCAAAGGCACCACTTTAACCATATAAGGAGGGTATCTATTACACTAGCTTGGGCTTAAACTCTATGGATATAGGAAGGCTGAGCTCACAAGGTGTTCTAAATTCAGATATTAGTTTCATCAAAGACCCAGTAGCACACAAAGAGCTATTTTTCAGAGTAGTTCACTTCTGCAGAGGCCATAGTCTTGCTTAAGAAATCTCGAAGTCTACACTACAAATCTGATCTTGGAACTGGCCCAGAATTTTCATCTACCATGGATCCCTCCAGCACCATCCAGCTTGCTGTAACATACAGTTCAGGTGGTGGAGCAGCTTGTGCCATAGCCTGAACCTACTGCAGCGTCTTCTCTTCCTCTGGCAGCCTTTTGATAAATAAATTTGAAGAGTTTTTCCAAGTGTGCTAAAAGTTACATTAACATCCGAAGAATTCTAAGTCCTGTGCTGCTCTCCTAGTAGCAGGTGTACAAATTGCAACTATTTCTTCTTTACTTTAGAGGGATGTCCAGCTATTAGAAGCTCTAGAAATGTTACTGATTTGGCAGACCTCAAGTATTTGTGGAGTTTATCTCCATATTCCAACATGTGTGTATCCTCTTATTGGAATCTCTAAAGTACCTGCTACTTCCCACCCTTCAGGGCAATGAGTAGGGTGTCACCGAAATAATGGGCCAGAGTGTTGTGCTGCAGGATGTCAAGATAGTCCGCAGAATGTCAAGTTCCCTGAGGTCTAGATTACAATAAGAGAATTAACAGAGCCCTAAAGCCATTACAGTAAAGGTGCACTGTGGTTAAAATTACTTTTGATTCTGTCTCTAATGGATATCGAAAGAATAAAAGCATTCATCTATTCAGTAAGTACTGGAGTCCACGCTGATCTGTTTTTGTAAAGGTATCCGTTGCTATTGGGGCTAGTGCTTGGTTACTTTTACAGTAGCGTATGGTCCCTCTACCGTGATAAACCTGGATCCTGCAGAGGCCAGTCAGGTGAATTGGGAGATATTGTGTGGACCTCTATCCCTGCCTTTTTAAAGTCTTAATTGTGGCATTAACCATTTCAGCTCCTTTAGGAATGCAGTATGTGTTATCTTGGCAAAAGGGGGCAGTTTCAGGGGACTGTATGTGGCCGGCATTACCATAATGGCTCTTACTGCACAAGTGAGGCAACAAATGTGAGGATCTGGGGTATCTATCTGAATTACGCACTTAGTGACTGAGGAAATAACCCCAGTGCTCATCGGTGGGCTCATTAGGTGCTTATCGCGTGGCTTCAGTAAGCCTTTACTCTGAGCAGAGAGGGGCATGGTGCCATTTTTAGATCCTTTGCTATTAGTGTCAGCTCACACCCCATATTGAACAGTTTTTGAAATTTCTGGATTTTCCCCTTTCTCAAAGGCTGAGTTACCTTGGAAAAGGATCAGAAGTTCCTTTGGGAGAAGAACGAGGTATATTTTGTGCATACTTACACTGGCGTTGCAGAATTCTTCCTCAAGGAGACCTAGCCTCCTCTTCAACCTGCTTCCTTCTACCTCTAGTGGCCGCCAGGCCAATAATCAGAGCCAGGACTCACCGCAGTGTGAGCAGGGATAAGCAAGCCCTATTCTAGGAAGTAATCGACTATACATCAAAGAAATTGGAGGACTTTGCTCATATATACATTGGGTATGGAGCTTTGGGTCTGTGAACTGACTTAAATCTGGAAAACAGACAACTATGATTTTCCATTGTGGTTGAGGTGACCTTTTGTTCAGCTGTTGTGTATATCAGCGTGTGTGTGTGTGTGTGTGTGTGTGCGCGCGCGTGATTATACAAATCAAATGACACCCTAGTTAAACTACCCAGCTTGCCCCTTGGAACACCATTATCTATTACCCAACACCATCCCAAATGCTACTTCACCCTTGCTGCACTTTGTGGTAGCTGTGTTCACTCGCCTATCATGTCAAATGCTGTTTTCTGGCCTTTGCCTTTTCTGGGATCCCAACATCCCTTTATATCAGGGACCTTGGTTCCATGGCAGCATATTCATGGCACCTCCTGCCTACAGAGGGCCGCCACCATCAAACATCTCAACGCTTTTTGTGCCCCTTTATCAGTACAGTTCCTGTAGCCTTATTGAAGGAAGTGCCCTTTGAGCTCTCCCAGAGAATTTAATCATATGGGGGAGTCTCAAGTTTTACACAGTAAATCCATTTTAACAGTCCCGCCTCTCTGAGTCTTCTGCCTCAGAACTATGCCAGGGAAGTTGCAATGTCTGCAGCCCATTGTAGGCCTTCAGTGTGCCCATGTTCCTAGGAATCAGCTCAGTGTTGTGTTAGGATTGGCTTCAGGTGTATTATCAGCTCATTGAATCCTGAGTCCGAGGTGAGTGCCCTCATATCAATCACTGTCCCTTCTCTCTCCTTCCACTCTGCCCTGTGGTCTGTCATTCTCAAGATTCACTTTTGCACTTAATACAAAGTCCTAATTCCTTTGGTGTGTAGCCTGTTACTTCACAGAATAGGGCCTGTATATATCTGCTCACACTGTGATGTGTCCTGGCCCTGGTTGTTGGTCTAGAGGCCATGAAGGGTAGTGGGGATCAGGTCCTGAGGAGAATAAAGGCCATTTTGCCATGCACCTGTTTCAGCTGAGGTCAGTCAATGCTCTCTAGACAAGCTGATAGGGGGAGGTGAGAGAGAACAATTTTCCTCTGACAATGGGGGTTCAAGAATCCCAGGTTTAAATGTAAAAAGGTCCCCAGGTATCATCATCTCACTCTTACCCATTAAGGCTCTGATTTTGATGCAGGACACAGCTTGAGATGCACACTTAATTTCCTTTGCAAATATGCCATATGTAAAAATCACATCCTGGGCTTGATTTTCAGCGCAGTCTGTCCTGCAGTTGTAGGAGATGAGAGTCTCTTTTAAAATGACATGAAATCTTAACACTTTTGAGTCATGCCAGAGGTGGCAATTGGGTGGCCGGATTTAATTCCTTTTTTTTTGCCAGGCCTCAGATGCCTTCCAAAACAACTATTCACACAACCACCTTTTTAGTTGGCATTATCCCTATCAATCCAAGGATGCAGCATTTGACTTCTCACTATCTTGCACTTTACCTACACCTCATCTCAACCAACGGCCAAAGCTTTGCTAACTGTGATGTCACTGTATACCAGGGATTACTACCGTCAGCCATCACGAGCAATGGGCTCATTCTTTTTTCAGACAGGTGGGTGTTGAGAACTACGGAGAGTAAGATTATACTCTAGTCTGGAGCCAACAACTTAGCCTGACACAGTTTCATGGATGCTGGCAGAAGGCAAACTCCCTTTTCTTTGTCCCAATAGGGACATGCCTTCTGTAAGAGACTCATGGACAATCTCTCCCAACAGTGGGCATTTCAACTCCAAAGTCTTAGACTGAGGGTCTCAGGTCCCACAGCTTTTCAGCTCAAGATCCAAAGAAAACAAAGTCTGAGGCAAAGTGTGTGCCATGTGTTTTATTGAGGAACATAATCCCAGGGCACTGAGAATGCAGCGGAAAGGAAGCAAGGGGGCGTGGAAGGGAAGCATCTGACGCTTTACCAACCTGGCCATCATGTCACAAACAAAGACAAGCACATGTAAAGGAATCAATTTCCTGTGTAGGATGCGCTGTTATGCCTTAGGACAGTGATGGCGAACCTATGACACGCGTGTCAGAGGTGACACGCGAACTCATTTTTTTGGTTGATTTTTCTTTGTTAAATGGCATTTAAATATATAAAATAAATATCAAAAATATAAGTCTTTGTTTTACTATGGTTGCAAACATCAAAAAATTTCTATATGTGACATGGCACCAGAGTTAAGTTAGGGTTTTTCAAAATGCTGACACGCCGAGCTCAAAAGGTTCGCCATCACTGGCTTAGGACAACCATTTGTGGGGAGAAGGAGGGGAGAGGCTGAGCCTGCCAGTGCCTTTCCACAGAGCACTCACTGCTGCCCTTCCCAGCTGTTGCTGCCAGCCTCTTGGCAGCTCTGGGGGAGCGAGATTGATTCTGGATGTGGTGGGAAGAACCTCCACCTCTCAGGTCCCTTCTCCCCCTGTTCCGCCTCTGATCCTCCAACTTTCCATTTCAGTTTCTCATGAACCCAGTGGGAATACCTGCCTTGCCTGCTTTGAAAGTTTGCTGAAAGAGAGAAAACCATTTTGAAGACTACCAGTGCTTTAGGAAAGCCAGTTATTATTTACTTGAAGATTTCCTAACCTTGGATCAGAGGAGGGAGAGGAGGACTTGAGCCGGCCTTTGCAGCACAGGCAGAGGTATATACATTGAGTGGCCAGATTATTATGATCACCTGACATTTGTAGGCAAATTAGCTGTACACTGCATCGTAGGGGATATGGAAGCCGAAGGCCTGTTCGAACACCTTTGCTGTCTGCAGTTACCAAGATACAACGTCTCCAATTCGCACAGGAACACAAGGATTGGACAGTCGAGCATTGGAAAAAAGTCATGTGGTCCGGTGAATCATGTTTCCAGTTGCATCATGCAGATGGCAGAGTGAGAATTTGGCAGAAACAGCATGAAAGCACACACCCCACATGCATGAGTACAACCCTTCAAGCTGGTGGGGGCAGTGTTATGGTTTGGGGCATGTTTTCCTGGCATGATTTGGGCCCTTTAATTCGTGTGGAACAATGTCTGAATAGCACAACATACCTAAGTATCGTTGTTGATTAAGTTCATCCTGTCATGCTGATGGCGTATCCCAATGGAGATGGCTTCTTCCAACAAGACAATGCGCCATGCCACAGTGCTCATATTGTTTCAAGAACATGAGGGAGACTTTACCTTGCTTAGGTGGTCCCCACAATCACCAGATCTCAATCCAATTGAGCATTTGTGGACGAAGTTAAAAGAGCCATCAGGCAGCTGGTTCCACAACCATCAAATCTCAGAGAACTGCTATTCATCAGGCATGGTGTCAGATTCCTCGCATCACCTTTCAACATCTCCTGTAGTCAATGCCAAGAAGAATCGCTGCAGTATTGAAGGCAAAAGGTGGCCCAATGAAGTACTGCTGGGGTGGTCATAATAATCTGGCCACTCAGTGTAGATGAGGGCACAGGGCAGGGCCTCTCAGGGAGAGCATTTAGCAGGAGCAAAGGACAGATAGGAGATGGTGTAAAGCAGACTCAGCAAGCTCGGCCAAGGGCCAAATCTGGCTCATCATCTTTTTGTAATAGTTTTATTGGAACATAGCCACTCCCATTTGTTTATGCTGTTTTGATGCTACAATGGCAGAATTGACTAGTTTTAATAGAGATGATATGGCCTACAAAGCTTAAAATATTTACTTTTTGGCCCTTTATAAAATCCTGATGTAAAAGAAAATATACCAAGTATAATACAGTGTAGGTAATTAATATATGTGAATTGTCTTTCTCCTTTCATTTTCTTTTGTTCTGAGACAAAGTATTTATGGCATAATGGCCACTTAGTAAGTACTGATTAGAGTTATCACTCTTTTTCTGTTTTGTTTTCATGGTTTTTTAAAAAGTTGATATCAGAGAGGAAGAGAGAGATAAAAACATCGATGATGAGAATCATTGATTGGCTGTCTCCTGCATGCCCCACACTGGGGCTCAAGCCAGCAACCCGGGCATGTGCCCTGACCAGGAATCAAACTGTGACCTCAACCACTGAACCATACCAGCTGGGCTAGAATTCTCACTCTTTATAAAAATATTTGATTCCATGATTTACCAAATAGAGAGTTAATCCCAACATATTTACAAATTTAAAAAATGACCATAACCTACATCTTTGTTTATTCTGCCCCCTTTGAACTAACCACATTAATAATTGATACACTGTTTCATACATAATTGGATATAAACCAAGGATTTGAAATCTGACTGTTCTAGAAAATCCGAGTTAATTGGAACTCTGCTTAATAGTGACTCTTACTAGTGACTCTTAGAAAGCCAGAAACTGTGGAACATGAAGACTATGTTTTGCAGTCACTAAGCACAAGTCTGAAACATTTCCTAGATTCCTTGAGAAGAGGAATCATAGCATATGTGAATGGGAATCTCCAATACTGGAAAAATGCCTGGCAAATAGCAGGAATTTAATAAAGGCTTGGTGAATAAATGAAGTATCTTGAATAGCGCCTGGCACAGGGCGAGTTCTTGGTAAATGTTTGTTGAATTATCCGGCCAAGTTGTCCATTCATTTAAACGAGTGGGAATTTTCAGGCCACAGAACACAGACCATTGCTAGATCCAGGCTGAAGCTCTCTGTAGGATGCACACAAATAATTTAAAATCTACCTGTAATTTATTGGTCCGAGTGTTGTATAACCGTTGGTTGGCCCCTACTACTGGGTGAGCTACCCAATCAATGCTATCTAACAAGAACAGCAACGTGGCAAAGATGGAGAGCTCAGTTGGGAAGGACCTCATGGCTATGCTGCTTTAAGCCCAATTAACGGGTGCCCGACATCTTCCAGTAAATCTAAATGGAAGGCATTCTCCTGCATGCTAATTTCAAGTGAGTTTAATTGAACTTGAGAGGGAGGCTGCCATTAGTGAGTAAAATGAAGTAATTGAATATTTTTTTTCCAGAATTGTATTTGAAATGTGCTTCATCAAACGTTGTTTCAAACCCAAATGACCAGCGGTATGTGGTTAATATTTGGAAAGAAAGACGGAATATTTAAATGTCAGCTTGGAGCCACTAGGAGGTTAAATGCAACAGCCGGCTGGCTGTGCAATTACTAGATGTAGGCTGTACTTGGCATTCAAAATATTTTTTTTTTAGTTGGAAGTTGATTAATGTGGTCAGGAGAATTAGGATGAGTCCGGATGGCTGAAAAACAGAAACTGGTATCTTTCTTCATCCCCATCTCCCCCTCTCGGACACAAAAAATGAGAGCAGCACTATTGATTTGAAATTGTAGACATTTTGATGAGCTTAACCAGCTGATTACACATTAAAATGTTGAGTCCTTTTTTTCAATAACTATTTATTGAAGGCCCGCAGTATGCCAGACACTGTGGGAGGTAGATGGTTGAGCAGGACTCAGCCTATGTCCTTAAGGAACTTTGCATTCAGTAAGTGAGATGAGACTCAAGAAAAAATCAGTAGAGAAAAGGTAAACGTGCTGCATGCCATAAGAGCAAGCACCGAGGGCTGAAGTGATGTAGGGTTCTTAGAGGAGAGGGTATCTGAGCTATACTAGTAAATATTTGCAGGAGGAAGAGAAAGCATGGAACTTGTTTGGAAGATGATGAGGCACTTAATGTGGCTGGTGTGGAAGATTTGTAGAATGAGGTCATAGGAAGTAAGATGGGTGTGGTGCAGCTGTGGAAGGCCTTGCGTGGGTTTGTTTGTACTTTATTCGTTAGGCAGCCTCTAAGAAGGGAAGGGGTTTGACCAAAGAGAAGGAATGAAAATAAAGATGTAATGCTGAACATCGCTAATCATCAGAGAAATGCAACTCGAAACCACAGTTAATGCCTCACACCCATGAGGATGGCTACTATCGAAGCAATAGAAAATAACAAGTGTTGGTGAGGATGTGGAGAAATTTGAACTCTGTGCACTGCTGTTGAGAAAGTAAAATAGTGCAACCAGTATGGAAAACGCTATGGCGCTTCCTCAAAATCTTAAAAATAGAATTACCATATGGTCCAGCAATACCACTTCTGGGTATATAGCCAGAAGAATTGAAAACAGGGCCTTGAAGAGATATCTGTACACCCATGTTTATAGAATCATTACCCAATAGCCAAGAGGTGGAAGCAACCCAAATATCCATCAATGGATAAACAAAATGTGTTATATACATACAGTCGAAAAATTCAGCCTTAAAGGGAAGGAAATTCTGTCACATTCTACAATATGGAAGAACCTTGAGGACATTACACTAAGTAAAACAGGCTACTCCCAAAAAGACAAATACTTCATGACTCCACTTATATGAGGTATCTAACGTAGTCAAATTCATAGAAACAGGAAGTAGAGTGGTGGTTGTCAGGGGTGGGGAGGAAGGAGAATAGGGAGTTGTTTAATGGGAATAGAATTTGAGATTTGTTAGATGAAAAGTTTCTGGAGATCGATTTCACAGCAGTGTGAATATACCAAACTGTACCCCTAAAAATGGTTAAAGTGGTAAATGTCATATTATGTATTTTTAACCACAACAAAAAAGAAAGAATACAGGTGTAGCAGTGTGGTGTGAGTTGAATTGGGGCCAGAATGGAGAGGAAATGGAACATCAGTTTAGAGGTCTTTGCCTTCAGAAGTGATAATGGGACAGGGACAGGAGGCAGGGAGAGCAGCTCTCAGGGTAGAATCAGCAAGGTTGGGCGCCTGCTGGATGCTGGATTGAGCGAGTAGGAGCCAGCGTTGCCTTGGAGGTTTTCCACCTGTGCTGATAGGAAAGTGATGGAGCCTCCCCCAGAAGGAGTGACTTATTGGGGAGGTGAAGAATTTGGTGTTGGATTAATTCTGACTGCAGCCTTGTGATGGCTTGTGCTGGAGCTGATCTGATTGTTCTGTTTTAAAGATCACTTAGAAGCGGTTTTGTTTCACATTTTCTTTCACTTGTCCAGATGTTTTACTTTTGGCTTCTCAGTTGGCCTTGCTCAGTGGTTTATCCCTAACGGTTCAAATTAGCATGGGTTGCACGTGGATCTCCGATGGATTCTTTCACTGAATCCCTCAGTAAGAGGTTGAATGTCCTCATGAGCTGTGAAAATTAAGGAGGTGTGAGGCTTCTTTACTGAAAAATGCCCTTTTTCCCTCTTCAATTTTTCTCTCCTCCCTTTCAGTAGACACTTTATTTCTAAGCTGGTCAAATGGTCACGTGCCCTTGCGTTTTTCCCTCTGCATCTCATTCACCTAAGCTGGGAGCAGCCTCAGAGGTGTGAGCTTATTTTTTCACTTTAGGCATTTCACAGGGACCCGAGGCTTACAAGTGCATGCATGTCAGTGCTTCAGAAGGTCACCACCTCCCGGTTCCCGGAGTGGTGGCAGGAGCAGATTTGTAATTCCCAACTACATCTCCACAGCAGGGAATCCTGTTGAGGCTGGAAAAGGAGAGCCATGAAATAGCCTGATTTTACCCCTGCATGGACTGGTCAACAAACCTCATCACCAATGTGAGCATTGCAAAGTGTCTTCTTAATGCTTGCCATTCCGGGGTGGAGGGGGAGGACATTTGGGTATATTTTCAAAGGCCAGAATCTGGGATTGTAATGGAATGCAATTTTATGGGCTTCATTGTGTCTCCTAGGTCTGAAAGAATTTTTATTACTGATATTTGTGGATAAATGGTGGCAAATGCTGGAGTGAGGTTGAACTTGACTAACACATTGCATGGATATTTCAGTCCCGAAAGGCTCAAATTCTTAGAAAATTCACCTCAGGCTTTGGAGAACACGTTATATTCTGAGACAAGTTTTAAAACAATGTTGACTGTTTTTTGTAAATAAATATTTTTTGAACTAGCAAGTGGAATACATGTTTATTATAGAAATTTTAGAATATTAAGATGAATAAAAATGGCCCAAATTCTCACCACCCCAGGAATAACAAGTGTCACCATCATACCATCTGTCCAGTACCGTGGGGGTTGTGTAAAATAAGCATAGACAGTGTGGCGTATGAGGTGGAGGAGGAAGGGAGGAAGGGTAGGAAGCACTGGCGGTACGGGGAGCATATGGAGGTTCGCCTACAGCTAACTGGTGGTCTGTGCGTGTGAGCGTGTCTGCATTTTTGGTGCGACCATGCTGTGCATATTAGTTTGCAACCTGACTTTTTCAATTACTATTTCAGGTATGTCTTGCCAGATGACTAAATTTTCTGTTTTAATATATTTTTTAAAGGTTGCATAGTTTTTATTTTACAAGTCCTCCCTGCTGGACATTTAGGTTGATTCCATTTTGCACTACTGGTTTACACATATTATCCCCGGCTTAATGATTAATAGCATTCCCTTATCTCAAAGGTGTCCTTAAGAAAAGCTGTGAAAGCAGTGTGATAACTTAATGTTTGTACGTATCTATTAATGTTTATTTAGCATAAACCTCTTAAAATAGACTATGTCAAACGGCGTATACTTTTAAAGGCATGGGGTGCACATGACAAATGGCCCTTCAGAATGTTATAAGGCACTTATAACTCTGGCCAGCATTAATCTTCCCACTAAATATATAATGTGTGTTTCTAAATATGCACTTTCTGTTGACTTTGTTCAAAGTCATTCTGGTCTCTAGCAGTAGGAAAATAAGCATAGACAGTGTGGCGGATGAGGTGGAGGAGGAAGGGAGGGAGGGTAGAAAGCATTGGCGGTACTGGGAGAATATGGAGGTTCGCCTACAGCTAACTGGTGGTCAACAAACTCTATCACAGACTTGATGTCAGTCACCATTATCATAATACTAAGGCAGCTCCATTTGCTAAAGGCTGAACATTTTCAATGCAGTGTTTATGTCACTTCTCAAAGCAACTCTGCAAATAAATACCATTTCACTAAAGAGAGAATTGAGGCTCAGAGATGTTGGATAAGTATATACAGCTAGGAAGCTGCAGAACTGGCATTTGGACCCAGGTGTGTCCACCACCAACACCCAGTTTCCTTCCATTTGGCTGTGCTACCTCTCATGGTTCTCTGATTTCCCCTGGATTAGAGGGGAAATTATTCTGGATTTCCTTGTTTCTTTCTTTCTTTTTTCATCAAACATTAAATATGGAGAAGGAGGGGAGGTTGATAAAGGGAGCCCATAGTCTAAACTCCTTGTGCTGGACAGTTGCTGTCCACAGTTCTTTCTCGGCAAACTGGGAAATCCATTTCCTACTAAGCCTGCCTGAATTTCCTTATAGAGTGCTAGCATATAACAACTTTCTTGATAATTCTTTTTGTTGATCTTGTTAAGTCTTTAATAGCTAACCAAGAGGCACAATGTTGAGGAGAAAAGTGTTGAGGTCATTGTTTGGCCCCCTTCATTGAATAGCTAAGTTTTTCACCTGTTGGAGGACAAATTGAGGTTCTTCGCTCCTTTGAGAATCTCCTTTCTAATCAAAATATTAGGTAATAATGGTAGAGGAGACACAACAGATGTCATCGAAAAATTCAGGCATGACTGACAATCGGAAGCAAGCATTTATTAGATTCACACTTAACAGGCTGAAGATTTTGAAGCAGAGCACCAATTAGATAATAGGATGGATTTATATGAGGAGTAATAGAACATTGACTTATTTCATTGCTTTTTGATGGAATATCTCTCATGGAAGATTATCCTCCACTTACAGTCATTATTGAGTTAAATATGAGGCAGAACATTTTCAATGCAGTGTTTACTTCTCAAAGCAACTCTGCAAATAAATACCATTTTATAAATATTGAGAGGAGCCATTGAGTTGTTGTGATGTACAGAAAATGGTTGAAATAGACCCTGAAATAGGGCAAAGTTGAAGGGAAACACTGAACTGAAAGTCAGGTTACCTTTGGGTGCATCAATAGTTTGACAGTTTGACACCAAACTGTTATTACTTTTTGGGTGCCAGTGAACATATGTTTTCAAAGCTACCTATTTTATTACCCTAAATTCCATATTAGTAGTAGTTTCCTATCAGTGGGGGGTCAAAATAGTTATAAGAATGCAATTTCTCCTCTTGCCTTAACAGAATTGAACCCTGTCCACATGTCCTGTAAAAGGAAATATTTACCATGTGTTTAGTGAGTATGTAACGTAGCCCACAGAGTTATCTCACATACAGCATTCAGTTCTGCAAGAACATCTCGGCATGGTGCATGGCTCCACAGGGTAGCAAAGGAACCAGCTTGCCCCAGTTTGAACATGACTCCTTTCACATATGAGGTATGTAACCTTGAATAAGTTTCTGAAGTTCTTTTTGACTCCATTTCTTTAAATGTAAAATAACACAACCACGTCGAGTTGTTATAAGGATTAAATGTAGTCAGAGCCATTGTAGACACATAAGTAGCATGCGGGATGTGTCAACTCTTGTTGCTATGACACAGGCTTATCAGCACTAGGCATTTAGGGCAGGGTGTGCGTGGGACAGTGGAGCAGCCAAGGTACAAGGTCAGCTGTCATCCGTTAGTGGAATCCCATGGTTCTGGCCCACACGGGGTCCCATCCCTGTTGCCTCATCCAGCTCGCTGGTGGCTGCGTAGCACATGCTGGATAGTCCTCCTTGTTAGTTTCTCTTGCACTAACAAGGATGGAGTGCTCCTGTGCGTCTTCCACGTTGTGATGAGAGCAGCCCATCTGTATTGTCAGGCTGCAACAGGCAGTTCTGGGCTCATAGTTATATGATTGATGTAGTCTTTTGTGTTACCCCAAAGCCCACTAACAGGCTGGTACATGTCTCTCAAAAAGATATCTGGCTCAGCCAGCATGGCTCAGTCGTCGAGTGTTGACCTAGGAACCAGGAGGTCAGGGTTCAATTCCTGGGCAGGGCACATGCCCAGGATACAGGCTCAATCCCCAGTGTGGGATATGCAAGAGGCAGCTGATCAGTGATTCTCTCTCATCATTGATGTTTCTATCACTCTCCCTCTCCCTTTCTCTTTGAAATAAGTAAAAATATGTTTTTAATTAAAAGATATCTAACCCACAGCTATTGCTGGCCTTGTTTTACTTCAGGACTGGGTTGCTCTTTTCCCTTTTCCCCACTAGATATCACCAAAGACTCCAAACTGCACCCATAGAGAGCTCTGGCCTTGCATTCTCTCCCAGGGCAGATGGCACAAACCTCACGGTGGCTGAGGGCTGCTTCTGTGCACTTTGCATAGCGGTTACTGCAAGATTCTCAGATCAGACGTGGCTGGGAATGTGCTGTCCTGAGAATCCGAGTAGTTCATCAGCTGCTCTCCTGTTGGTGGTGAATCAGAGTGTAGGAGTTTTTCCTGACCTTGATAGGAATATCTTCACTCAGCAGCGTACACTTAACCCCAAGGAATTGAATATAAAATGCGGGCCCTGGATCCTGCCTGGGTTAATGACCCACCTTCAGTCCCTTAGGCAACTCTCTAAAGCTCAAAGTGTATTTTTTAGTGCAGTTTCACCTTCACTCATGAGCACTGGTGTGTTGCTCTAGCTACAGGCGTGTGGCCAGCTCCAGAGGCCCATATTCCAGTGAACATGCCTAAGGCCAACTGTGGGATGTTAACATGTCCCTGGGGCTACACGGCAAAGACAATTCTATGTCTCCCTTATCCAGCTGCTCAGCAGACTAGAAACCCTGACTACAATTTTTCTGCTTAAAAGAAGTAAAAAAAAATACTGGCTAAAGCATTTTAAAATATTTCAAAAGGCATTGATGAACTGGCAAAAATAAGAACGTTAGAGGCCACAAACTACATGAAAATGGGTATCAGAGAGGTTCTCTGACCCCTTGTGGGCATTTGCCAGATGAGGTGAACTTGACCACTGGATTGTCTAGCCATGGGTAATAGACAAAGAGGGCCCCAAATGGGAAGTCCAATTGGTCTGTCTAAAATGGGAAGTCTAACAGGAGACTCTGCCTTTCCCAAACGACATGAAATTAGGACCCAAAGAGCCATAGCCTCAGCATAAGGAGGGGGTAGACATAAGCGCCAGGGATGGCAAAGAACATTGGCTGTCTCAACCCTTGATTCTGAATGGGAGATACTCTTCCACAAGAGGTCATGCACGGGAATGTCCTCACATGGATTTGTAGCCTGAACTCACACTGTGTGGGTGGTTCGAAGAACCTCAGGTAGAAAATGGAGTTATAAGTTGAAGTCCGGGTTGGTTGTGCCTCAGGCATTGGGCAGAAGGAAACAGATCCCTGGAGAAATTCACCTGTAACTTAAGCCTCAGGGAATTCTCACAGATAATGTTCTGGGGGGAACATGAGCTTATACTCTGAAAACAAATTATAAAACACTGGGAGTGAGAGCCTGAGAAACAACAAACAGTTGCAGCATATCCATCCTCAGGGATTGCAGACATTGGCACTATAAAGCACAGATGAGAAAATAATACGTTTAGAGAAACAAAGTGACTTAGAAAATAAGAAAGGAGCATGAGGTTTCATACGGCCGGGCAGACTTGACAAAGGACCACATAAAAATTTTTGAGATGAAAATTATGAGTTAAAGTTTAACTATTGCATTGAACAGATTTGACCGCCAATTAGACCTAGCTGAAAAGAAGATTAGTGATCTGAAATAAATTTAAAGAAATTGTTCATAATGCAGTTCAGAGAGGCAAAGAGACGGAAAAAACGAGAAGCTAAGAGTCATGGAGGACAGAGTGAAAATTTCCAAAGGAGAAAAGAGAATATTGGGAAAGAGGCACCATTAAAAGATATCATTGCGGAGACTTCCAAAATTGATGAAAGTAAGCAGATTCAGGAAACCCACTAAATCTAAACAAGGTCACATATAAAAATATTCATACCTAGACACAGCCCAGGGAAAATGTAATACCAGAGACAAATGTAATAAAACTATAGAAAAAAAGGGATACAGTGTTCTAAAAATCAGCCCATTTTTATGTGCTATTGCATTCCATATGGACCAGCAGGGAAATTAATGGTAAGTAAACAAATTACTCCCTTCTTCTGGACTTTCTTGGTTGTGTGGTTACAGTCTTTATTTTCCCAGAGGGTTCCTGCATGGGCATTTAGAGAGCACCATGAATTTCTCTGTAGCTAATTGCTGTGACTTGCATGTATTGGGCGAGGGAAACAACTTGTGTGGGCATGGGAAAGTGGTGGACAGGAAAAGGGGGCACATTTAATTGATCAGTAACCATGAAATAGGAGTACTGTTACCGGGCGGACCAAATCTCTGCCCCTTTTCTTGTACATGTGTACTACAATGCAAGAAATCCTGCCGTGTTAGGAATGCTATATATCTTGTCAGTTTTTAATACAAATGTAAACCTAAACTGTAACTTGAAGCTGGAAAGCTACTTCAGAAGGTAGAAGAGGCTCAGACCCAAATTCCCTTTGGGCCCAGGCCCAATAGCTTGAAGGCAGAGGGCTAGCTCTGATGAGAGTCTGTACTGAGCTATACTAATCAGCAGGTGGCCCTCTAGGCACCTTGCTTGTAGCTGCCTACTTACCTACACTCTCTTCTGCTGTCTGACCCACTCAGCAAGGCATGCTGTTACACTAAAGTTCAGCTCACTGAGGGTGCAGAGGTGTGTGTGTGAGAGAGAGAGGAGAGAGGAAGAGGAAGGCAGGAGGGGAAGGAGACAGACTGTTAATACACATCTACTTTTCTTTGCTTCATCCTAGCACTGGGGACAGTAGGGAGATGGAAAGGGAGTTGGGGAGGAATTTATTACAAGGAAAAACCCACTAAGAATGAGATATCCTTTATAATATAAAGAAATAGAGTTTTCAGGCCAAATCCTGCTTCGCCTTGGAGATCTCTAATCAGAAGCTCTGGATTTAGATTGAGAGGTTTATTCAATATTTAACATATATTTAATAGATCTCCATTATATTCCAGGCACTATTCCAGACAGTGTGTGTGTGGGGGGGGGGGGGGGCGCGGGCAGGCAGGGTACAGTGAAAAAGATAGACAAATATCCCAATCTTATGGAGCTGACATTCTAGAGGGGTGGTGGGGGGGAGGTAGACCAAAAGCCAATAGAATATAGAGTTGGCCAGTTGCTGGCAAATGCTATAGAGAAGAATAGAGCAGGGAAAAGGACAGAGTGGAAGAGTGGGAGGAGGGGAGGGTGGCTATTTTAAGGATGTTCAAGGGAGGCCCCAGAGGCAAGGTGACATGAGCAGAGGCCTCAAGAGGTGAGGGAGTGTGGGTCTCATGGTAGTGAGTGGATGGGTTTGCTTCATACTGGACAGAAGCCTCCTCAGCTAAGGAGAAGCTGGTAGGCCCCAGCCCCAGGAGGTACTGCTGGGCTGGGAGTTCCCGCTCATCACCTGGGGTGGAGGGAATGGAGATGAACGGTGAGGGCTGGGTGGCTGGAAAGGCTCTGTGGACGTCCATGACCAGGGAGACCAGGCCCCAGAGCTGAATTCATAACTGGGTACCAGCTCAAGGGTGAACCACAGCTGGAAGGAACTACTCTAATCTGCAAACCTTGAGCCAACCTGAGCCCCAAATTAATCTTTTATTCCTTACAGTGAGCTAAACAGTGAACCAAGGATTTTTCAAAAACAGTAACATCTAGCTGCCAGTTTGAGCCAAACCAAGCCTATTCATTTGCTAAAAGTACTGAACTGAAACAGTATGGGATTATTAAAGTATCTTTCAAACAATGTCAGAATTTAACTGACCATTCACAAGTGCCAGTTAGAGATGGAAAAAAACATCTTTTAGGACAGACAGTCTGTGTGTGTTAGATGTCTGCTTTGAGAATCTGCCCTCTTCACCACTGAGTTATCCTGCCTTGTGACCTTTTTTCAATTGAAATCGTGGGCTTACTTTTTATGTTTAACTTTTCATTTGTACATTTGTTTGCCTGCTTATTCAACATTTTCTTGACAATAGGAGCTGTATTTTGTATTGCCCAGGGATCTTAGAACAGACGGGTGTGTGTGTGTGTATGTGTGTGTGTGTGTGTGTGTGTGTGTGTGTGTCAGAGGGGAGGAGAGGTGGTCTATTGGCATGAAATGACTTCACTGAAAGTTTATTTTGAAAGCCAGTGGAGACCACAGAAGGATTTTAAGCTGGGGGCAGTGAGCTCAGATCGTGGTTTTGAAAGATCACACTGGGGCAGCAGTGCAGAGAAGCGGGTAGGAATGGAGGCAGGAGATTACTGAGGAAGTGATTGCAGTCATCAGGTGAGAAGTGATAAAAAGCCATGGTGGTGTCAGAAGGATGTCAGAAACTGTCTGGATTCAAGTCCTGGCTTCACATTTCCTTGCTGAGTGACCTAGGGAAGGTCACACAACTTCTCTGTGCCTCATTCCCCTCCCTTGTGGAGTGTGGAGGCTAATAATGCTTGCTACATCATGTGCTTGTAAAGTTTGCATGACACATTAGATGCCAAGTATAGAGCCCTTAGAACAGTGCCAGACAATAGTAAGAACTCAGTTAATTGTCATTAGTGAGTATGGAGAGAAAGTAATAAATTGGCGGTATTTGTAGATGTAGAATCAACAGGTCTGGATATGGGAAAGAGAGAAGGAGTAGTTAAGGATGAGTGTGAGGTTTCTGATTTGGGCATTTAAGTAGACAGTGGCCACACGAATGTAGGGAATTTTGGAGAATAACCAAGTTGGAAAGGCAACATTTGAACTTGTTGAATGGGAGGTGCCTTGATCTCATAGGTCTGAGTGCTAACAGAGCAGTATAGCGGGTAACTAGATACAGACGTGGGAGTCGGGGAAAGGATGTAGAGTGAGAAGACCACATTCAGGGCATGTCAATATTTAAGAAGCAAATTAAAGAAGACAAGGCTACAGAACTGATGGAGAAAGGGTGGCTGAAGAGGTAGGAGGGAAACCAGGACCAAACAGGGGTCACAGAAGCCAAAGGAGGGACTCCAAGCAAGGAATGATCAATAGCAACAAATGCACCAACACTTCCTATCGAAAAAGACTGAAGGGTTTCTAAGTGGCAGTGTGGCTACACTGGCCCCATGGCTGGTGTGGTTTCTCTAGAGAGGGGTGGGAGAAGGCGGGTACAGGGGCTGAGAGCCGCTGGGAGGTGAGCGAATGGAGAAAGCATGGTAGGCCATTCTTCCCAGAATCTGGGGCATGAAGAGGTGGGACAAGATACAAGCCCTCATAAAGTAGCTTTCCCTGAATCAGGTTTTGGATTCTCTGGCCAGAACAGGGGATGTTACAGAAGTGGTCCAAGTCTTTACCTGGCTAGTGCCTCTACGTCCTTCTGAGGAAGACCTTCCCCTCAGCATCACATATCAGGCACCCCTCTCCCAGTCTCTCTATTGAACCACTAGGACATGAACATGTTTATTGTCCCTCTCTTCTAGTAAAACCCGAGGTCCATGAAGACAGGCATCTTTCCCATCTGTTCCTGTCTGTTTCCCCCTCACTAAGTAGTGACTAGCACTATGTTGGCATTAATTCCTGTTATTCACTGTGGGCTCTTTTCATCACACAGGGATCCCATTAGGAGACCCAGAGGAGAAGTTTCCCCCAGATTTTGATTCCAGCCTGATTTCCCTGAGCAGTGTAATTGTTTTCATCACAGACACTATACTGTCCCTGCTTCATGCGCCCCCTGATTCTGCTCCTCTCTTCATGTTAGGGTTTGCCGGTGATGTGGGCTGTGAAAGAATTCACAACTAAAAGAAGACATGTAGAGAGGAAGTTTATTTTACTTTCCATGAAGGGAAAGGGCTGGTGCATTGCTAATCAATACAGGGTAAGAAACAAATGGCGGCCTGCTCTTTTAAATCCTGGCTGTTGCTAAGTGACAAGGAAGGGAGGGGAATTTTGGGCTGAAGTTGAGCAGACATCAGGGGGGTTGTCTTGAAAAGTTTGTTTGCCTTTTAGGAGACAGTTGGGCAGATGTCCTAGGGAGGTGTCTTATCAGTATTTTCCCAATCCTGTAAAACATGCTTAGAGCAAAAGTTGTGAAAGTTCAGAAGAGGCTTGTTTCAAGGGGACTTTCTACTAACTAGAGACTCCTTGGTGTGAACTATCCCTGTGTTGTAGGAAAAGCAGGGAGGAGGTGGATTCAAGAATGTGGCCTTGAGAGTAGCTTATCTTGTCCCTCAGTTTGAACAGAGAGGCTGTTTGAATCAGAGGAGCTAGCAATCTTGGAGTTTAATTACCACGTACTTCTCATAAATTGTGGAAGGCCACAGCAAAGAAAAGGAAAGGCCTTTTTTCTGTCCTTACACTTCGGACGCCAGAAAACAGGGTTGAATTTACATCCTGTTTAGCAAATGATAGAATATATTCAGACTCATGTTTTTATGTGAATTCATTCAACATACCCCTAGCTTTAGCTTAGTTTTCCTCACTTTATTTTCCATTTTTTATAATTTCCACATTTCCTAATATTTTTCTTATCATGAATGCATTTTTCTAAGTTTCTTTAAATACTTTTTTTGAAACAAAGTGAGCTTTCATAGCAATAATGTGAAAGATGGGATGGTAACTATAACTAGAGGAAACTGTGTGGAATTCATTTTTGAGATTTAAGAGAAGTGAAATTGGGAAGAGGCTGAGATTACAAGTAATGGGAGGGGGTAATTCACAGCTCTGTTGGGTTTTCAGATTTCAGCCTTGTTGGAGACAAATCACAGACCCTAGGAAGAGAATAATGATATAACAAGGAGAGACAGCACATGTCACCATAAATGGTTCAGGTGACGAGGTGTAGGGATGTCAGAAAGGAGAGATCATCATATGTGTTGGCATGTTCTAGAACAGGGGTGGGCAAACTTTTTGACTCGAGGGCCACAATGGGTTCTTAAACTGGACCGGAGGGCTGGAACAAAAGCATGGATGGAGTGTTTGTGTGAACTAATATAAATTCAAAGTAAACATCATTACATAAAAGGGTACGGTCTTTTTTTTTTTTTTAGTTTTATTCATTTCAAACGGGCCGGATCCGGCCCGAGGGCCGTAGTTTGCCCACGGCGGTTCTAGAAGCTTCATAGAAGACTTGGGGCAGTTCAGCCTTGAAGAGGAATAGGATCTAAGTAGTGCAATTAAGTCTCATCTTTGTCAAGAAAGAGTTGAGAGTGGCAGTCGCCTCTGAGCCAGGTGGCCGGACTTCTGGATCAACCCATGCTGGGAAGGAGGCATCAGCTAGAATTAAGACTGCTGTAGCCTGTAGAGGTCAGTTCGTGGACCACCTGTTGGAAGCCCCGGGGTGGGGGTATCTTCACCCAGGTCAGGACAGGACAGGACAGGACAGGACAGGACCTGTTCTCTCTTGCTTGGCTGCCATGACCTGACTTTCCTGGCCCTGCTTTCTGGATAATAAGCATGCTCCTTCCTGCCCATTCCAATCTGCTGCCTTTGCTGACCTCAGTGTGAGTAGAGAGGCCTGGCCCTGTTGAAATTCCACTTAATGCGCACGCAGCACACCTTCCTTGCCGACTCATCAGCCAGCAATAAATGGAACTTCTTGACAGTTTAAAATTTCCTGCCAGGGGGCAGCTGGTGAGTGTTCCTCTGGAGGAGCAGTCTTGTAGAAGTTTATCAGTGTCTGGCTAGAGAATGTGCTTTCCCTCCCTCCGCCTTCCCCTCCCCTCCCAGGCTCTGTTGTCTTATCTTTAAAGACTTTGCTCCTCTTGGGTCCCTAGCCACTGAAAATTAATTTAGGGACAAGGCTCTCTCTGCACAGCCTGCTGAGTTTCTCCCCCTCCTCTCTTCTCCCCTCCTCTCCCTACCTATCCCCTCCCCTCCCAGGCTCTGTTGTCTTATCTTTAAAGACTTTGCTCCTCTTGGGTCCCTAGCCACTGAAAATTAATTTAGGGACAAGGCTCTCTCTGCACAGCCTGCTGAGTTTCTCATTACTATCTTTAAAATTCAAAAAGCAACCTTCTTTTCCAAGGTTCTTTTAATGAGCCATTTCAGCAATGACTTCCAGTTTTCACCCCTGCCAGACAACAGCCTGTGGGAAGGCCTGGGAAACCAGTCTCGCTTCCAGAGACTCACAGCTATTGGGCTGCAGGAGCAATATAATTACTCCCCATTAGTGCTCATGAAAAGGCAGGGTGTGGCGGAGCCCGGATGCTGTCTGCTGGCCACTTCCCCCCTCGCTGGAGCATTTGGGTTTACACCCCTTCATTTCAGAAAATAAGGGTGTTTCCCAGTCTCCCCTGCCAGGCAGGTCAGTATCAAAGGGCAGTGCTGTCAATTTCCTCTATGAAACCCACAATTACTTGTTGTGTATCTGGACACATGAAGATGGATGTTAGCCTCCAGCAGGAAAATGTGTTAATCAGAACTCCCTTTGCTGCTGCAGGAAGTACAAGTCCAAAAATAAATAAATAAATAAATAAATAAATAAATAAATAAATAAATAAATAAATAAATAAAATCAGTTACCTGAAAACAAAGGCAGCAGCCTGAAAAATACCCGGGTGGTAATTTTATTAGTGATCATCAACAAGGCAATTAGACCAGTGTAGCTGCCCTCAGCGGGGAGGTTTCAGGTCCTTGCCCAGCTCTGGCATCCTCTCCACCAAACCCGTTTTGCTTTCTCTCTACTTGTCCCCAGCTCCACCTCTGTTTGAGATTAGAAGTGATTTCCAACATGCTGTGCAAATATGTGCAAATTTGATGTGAGCGCTTGTCAGCTGCACTCTGCCTGGGGTGGCTGGGCTGCCTTTGCACTGGGCTGCGGGCCTGGCCTCCTGGAAGTGAGGCAACACGGCCAGCAAGGTGCCAGGAGCCATTAGCAGCCTTGATGAATCAGATTAGGGAGCTCTGACAGCTCTACGGGATCCGAGTAATATGGGGGCTCCTACGGTGTGGAATAGCACACAGAAGAGCAGCAGTAACGTCAGAGGCAGGAGGGGAAGAACTGACTTCCACTGATTTAAAAATATCTGTTAGGTTTCTGAGTTTTACCTTCATGTCTATGCAGCCATGTTGAAAATTTGCTATTCTGACGGGAACAATTGTTGGATGATGGCCTCACTGTGATGAGTTTCTCTCACAGCTGGTCTTACAAGCCAGGGCTCACTGCTGGGATTTTCCGGAGAAGTACATCCTGCTGTACGAGTGGTCAGATGGAGAGACCCGTGTATAGCTGCACATTAAGAGTGTTGTCATCACAGGGCCAACATCTCAGTTGCATATAAATTCCAAATAACCATTATGTGGCTCCTGAAGTAGACAACCTCAAGCAAGTGGAAATTTTCTTGATTTTCTTGACGTTGTCATGGGCCCTCTTCTCCTTTCCTCTGAGGTCTTTCTCTCCCCTCTTCACTCACCTATTGCCTGTTCTTTGTAGGATGAATGTGAGAGAAAGAGTGAGTTCTGGTTAGATGGGAGGGACCCAAAGGAAAAGGTGTGGGCAACTGAAAGATAATTTTTTAAAAAAATATATGTTTTTATTGATTTCAGAGAGGGAGAGAGAGATAGAAACATCAATGATAAGAGAATCATTGGTTGGCTGCCTCCTGCATACCTCCTCCTGGGGATAGAGCTTGCAATTCAGGCATGTGCTCTAAGCGGGAATTGAACCATGACCTCTTGGTTCATAGGTCGATGCTCAACCACTGAGCAATATCAGCCAGGCTGGAAGTAGATTTTAAGAATCCATGTGACTACTGCCACCTTCAAAGAGAACTCTTCTTTTTTAAAATGTGTTTTTATTGATTTTAGAGAGAGAGAGGAAGGGGGGGGGGAGAGAGAGAGAGAGAGAGAGAGAGAGAGATCCGCTGCTTCCTGCATGCGTCCACCTGCATGCCCCCCACTGGGAATTGAACCAGCAACTTTTTGCTGCACTGGATGATGCTCCAACACCAGGCCAGAACTCTTCTTAAACCACCCCAGGTGGAGAGCAGAGTGTCCTTCGCTGGAATCTGGAATCTTACTTTCCTTGCCCACATATCATTATGCAAAAGGTAAAACGATGCACGTTGGATCCTTTAAGACTTTTATGTAATTGTCATAACTAATTAAGAGTCATAATTATTTCCCACTTCGGAGCAGTGCTCTCTCTGACACTCTGCTTAGTCTGCTGCGGCCCCGAGTGCAGATGAAAGATTCCTGCCGCCACCAGGAAGGAAGCTGCGCAGCGGGGAGCTGCTCAGACAGACCTTACCTCCCGCATCCAGTGTCTGCCCTAATGACGGTTACTGAGGAGAACAGGTCCTCTCTGCAAAGATCTGAAAGAGACAGGGGTGGTTTGAAGGGCTCGGCAGGAATATAGTAATAAGATTTCTCTAAATTACGCCCTGTGAAATGCACAGCTCTCACCTGGAAAATGTCCTGTATTCTGAGTAATAGGCTCCCGCCTGCCTTTATCATCAGAGCAGCATCATTTAAGCTCTCTCTTCAATTACGGGTGACAGTTCTGTCTATTTTTTTTAACATTAGATGGATGCAAGATTCTTTAGCAACTGAGTCTAAAACCATCACTTATTTCCTGTTGCCAGGGCAGCTAAATATGCATTTTCTAGGTCAACTGATTGGCAACAAACTGCCCCTCAGTGGAACTTTGGCTTCTGTTAACTGTGGAGGAGAGCAACCCATTCCCAACTGGTGTCAGTTGGTTCCAACTTGGGCCCTGGTTCCAGCATCTCTGGGCAGCAGCTGCCCGTCTTCTGGGTGCTCAAGTGCGCCGTGGGCTGGACACCCTCCAGGGACCACTTGCTTACCCGGCGGGCTTCCTACTCTTCCTGCAAGTGTCCTCCCCTCTCCAGGGAAGAGCCTGTCTTTCCCACTGGCCCCGCACAGAGCGCCTCCCGTGCTGGCTACAGGATCCTCGTCCTTCTCAATGCTGGCTCTCAAAATGGCATTTTGTGGGTGCATTTTCTTTGTTTCCACATAAAATAGAATGAAAGCAATGACTTAAAAAGTTAATGACATTTGGTGACACCCTGTCACACCTATACAATTCTAGCATAATTAAAAACTATACATAGTTATTGCATTTGTTTGTTGAAATGTTCAAAATAACATTTCTTGGTATAAAAGGAAAACAATCAAAGTGCCCCAAGGGTCCCCCAAAGTGAAACTGTGTGTGCACTGCCTGCCTGTATTTGTAGTGAGACTACCTCCAAATTCGGTGAAATACTGTCCAGCTTTTTCATGTGATAGGCTCATAAATAGGTACACAAATGGAAAATAGTTTCATTTACATGTAGACACGCGAAACAAATGAATAACTAAGGAATAATATTATGCAATACTCGGAGGGTGAATGGTCAGGGTTCTAGCAAGTTCCTTAAGGAGAAAATGTAGATTTCTGCTGCAAAGATCAGAAGCCACTCATTTGGTCCGCAAACATTTTTGCACATTTAAATGGAACCCACGTCACAAGGGCTTGCCCCAGAGACCAAGCACAGCACTTGTTGTTACTTGCAGTAAAAATCATATTTATGTGCCCTGGGGCTGCCACCTGCTGTCAGCTGCTGGGGGTCAACGAGAGGCCAGGGGTTCGCCATTTCAGACAGAAATGCTGCTGAAGGAAGATGGGTCACAGATGGTCTGGATGAGAATTGCCTGCTCGCATCTTATGTTCCCACGGCCCACCCATCCGTACTCGCTGGGCCATGGGGCCCCGAGCTCCTGGGTGCAGTGTGTGCAGGATGCAGGGATTAGCCATTGTATCCCCAGGCCCCTCGGCTTCCCAGGAGAGAGGAGGCAGACATGGAGGCAGGGAGGAGGCAGGTCAGAAACTCCGGGGGAGGGTCTGGGAGATGAGAAACCAGAGGGAACTGGTTCCCAAATCTTTCCTGATCGCTCCATCTTCTCCCCAGCACTATTTCTTCCCTCCGCCTGTCATCCGGGGTGGCAGGCCGACTCTCACCTCGCTGTGAAGGGGCGTGGGGAATGAGCAGCCTTAATATGTGCTGCTTGGATTTACAAAAAACCTCAAACTTTCTGATTGTTCAGATAATATAAGTGCACTAGAGAGAAAGTGGAGAGAAGTCAGAACAGAAAACACAATAATGTCCCTAACCACAGCCTATTCTATAGCTAAAAATAACCACTTGATAAATTTGCTGGGTTTTTTTTTTGTATTTTTTCATCTAAAACCAATGCCAACCTAACCCCAAACATCACACACACTTAAACACACACACACACACACACACACACACACACACACTTGTGCATGCACACGCACCTCTCCATGTATGTTTACACTCATGTGCACACATACACTCACACTCTCACAGTGTGTTCCCTCCTGTCTGATTGTCTCAACTTGGTGACCAAATAGATTTGGACATGGAGACGTGCCTGTAAGTAGTATTTGAAGAATTTTATTTACATTGTATTGTAATTATGTTTTCATTCCTTATAATTCTTTGAAAACAAAATTTTGGGTAGTCGTGACCTTGAGCAAGTTTTCTAGCTGCTTTCTGTGCGTAGGCATAGTGATCCCTACCTCACAGCATGGGCGCATGGACGGTCTCCACGGGATGAAAGTTGAGGAGGAGCGGGCACTCTGGGTGGTGCAGCAGGTGGCTGTCACCACTAGTTCTCTCTCTCTCTGACTCTGTCCCCTGCCGTGGCTTATCTGTCTGTAGACCTGTGCCCAGGTCCTGAAGCTTGCAGACGGAAAATGCTGGACCATGTGCAGAGGAAAGGGGCCTGTGTGTGTGGCTGGTGGGAGGGGCTCTCAGGGGGCTGTCTGCATCGGCGGAAGGAGGGGCGCCAGACTGGGTAGGAGAGAGGTGTTTCCCAACGAGTAACTTTAATTTGTAAAAATCCATATATCCCCCATCTATGACTGAGAGGTCCCAGGGCCATCAGTGTGGATCACATGAATAGACTCGTGGCCAAGCTGTTTGCACACACAGTCTCGACAGGTTGCGTGACTCCTTGCAGGTTAGCCGTGATGGTGGCTTAGGCTGAGCTACAGTGCTAAATTCTTTTTGTTCTTGGTTTCATTGTATTTTCTTTACTACCACAAATAGATGTGATAAAATGGCTAAGGAACATTGATGTTGAAATATATGAAATGAATGAAGAGCATAAACATGGTGATAATTCTTCAAATGTGCCTCAAGATGATCTTTATCTGATCGTACATTGCATTCATTTGCTCATCACGAGTGCGCAAAAGAGATAGTGGGAGTAGCTCCCGACTCCAAAAGCCATTGTGCGAAAAGAGAAAATAGAGCGATGATTATGTCCAATTTAGCTTTTCATTTGTTCAGAGTAAAGAGTTTCTTTACCCCAAAATGTGTTGTCTGCAGATATGCTTTTTAAAAAACCTAAAAAATAAAGCTCCTTTATCTCATCATATAAAAGGAAAACACAAAAATTCTAAAAATTAATGAGTGTCCCTTTGCCGGGCACAGTGTAAGCATCCCCCCACGTTGCATTGTGAAAGCAGGGCTTGTCTGTTTCAGATATGGCAACACATTTTAATATCTATTCAGTCCCTGAACCAAACCTGATATATTATAACATTTTTAAATTTATTGTCAGCAGATCATATTTTTCTTACATAATTAATCTAGAGTCAATTAAATTGTGTGCATCATTTGGTAAATGGAAATACATACACATTTAACTATATATTATGAATATTATTAAATATAATTAAAAATAAAATTTATAATGCATTCTTTAGTGCTGATATGAATGAAATATTTTACACTTAAAACCAGTTCTGCATGGTATTCTAAAGAAAATGACAAAATAGTGTTAAATTCTGGAGGCATTTGTTAAGATCACGTGTTTCTGTGAGCAGGGCTCACAGGTCAGAAGGGGAAGCACTGAAGCAGGGATCCGGGACTCCTCTGACAAGCTTTGGACGGGCCAACCACAGCAGTGTTACATGTGGGGTGGTGATGGGGATTAATTTTCCCTAAAGTAGCACATTAGGGTCAGGGGTCAATTGCTGTCTTAGCTATTAACAGCAAGCACAAAGCAAAGTGCTTACTATTTATGTGCCTGGCATCATTAATTAAACGTGTCTTAGCATTCCCTGTTTAACCCTCCCACCCACTCTGAGGCAGGAAGCATTAGTAATGCCATACCGATTTTACAGATGAGGAAACCGAGGTGTAGCGGTCCAAGCAAAGTGATGACTCAAACCTAGCCTGTTCGGCTCCAGACTCATGACCCACTGTGCCGTGTGCTTACAACAAAGCACACAGACTCATGGCTGACTGCTCATTTGTGTGGCTTGTATTTCTTCATTCTCGCCTCTGTGGTTCTGCACATGTAAACTTTGTGGGAGCAGCTGAGCTGTGAGGAAATCGAAAGCATACAGATATTAGAATAAGTAGTGAACCATTTGCTGGGAGAATAGGCCTCGGTTTCCTGGGGCTGGCTCAGCACACTGCCCCACCCAGCAGCGGGGAAGATGGAAGGGATTCTAGAAGACATACTCGTACAGAGACAGGGCACCCGTAAGGCTAAGGGTGGGCATGGCTCTCTCTTTTCTGGCACTTTCTAATGTCTGCTCACCCCTAGTTCTTTCTAGATGGATGTGTTCTGGCTGTCCTGGGTAGTCATGGTTTGTCTTTGTGAAACTACCTCAGGCAGAGCAGAAGTTGGGGACTCCAGTTTAGATCGCAATCTCTGCTCTTTATCAGCTGTGTGACCTTAGGCAAGTGACATGACCTCTCTGAGCCTTTGTGATCTCATCTGTACTCTGGAGTTAACAGTAGCTTTCACCTAACAGGGTTGTTGTGAGGACTGAGTGAAGTTTTGATTACAAAGTACCTGGAGCCTGGCCCAGAGTAACCGCAGAGAACACTGTCATACACTGTGCCCTGCACTGAGGGGCTTGCTGTTTCTCTCTATTGTATACATATAAACCACTCACATATATTCATCTATGTATGGGTCATGCATGCATGCATTTCTTCTTTTGTATCCCCCTGGATGGCTAGAAACTTAGACATGCCAATTAATATTTTTGTCATTTATTGTTACTAGTATGTAACGAACCACCTTAAATCATAATGGCTTCAAACAACCACCATTGCGTTATCTCTCGCGATGCTGTGGGTTGACTGGGCTCAGCCGGATTGTTCTGCTCCACATGAAGTCAGCGGGGCTTGCACTCACCAGGGTTTCAGTGGGACTTATTCTGTCCAAGGTGGCTCAGTCCCCTGGCTGCAGCCAACTGTGGCCTCCATGTGGCCTGTGGCTGGGCTCCAGGCAGAAGCATCTAGAAGCCAGCATTCCAAAAGTCCCAGGTGGGAGCTGTAGGTCTTCCTATGACTCGGCCTCAGAAGTCAGCAGCTCTGGCTGCACTGGCCAAGCAAGTCACTATACCCTTGAAGCAAGGGGACATGCATTCCACCTCTCTCTGGTGGAGGTTCTCTCACTGCGTGTCTGGAGAAAGTGACAGTTTGGATGGGTACAGACTCCCCCACACTCAGTTGAATGTGTCTACATCCCTCCCACTTGACCCCTCTGTGAGGTGTGGCTCTAGGTCTTTGATACCCACCCGATTTCTTCCTTCCGGCTCCCCACCACTGTGCCTCTCACATTCCCTGACCCCCAGGGACAGGCCTAGGCTTTGCAGGCTCCCACAGCCTCCCCCTAGCAGGCATGCGTGAATGGCATCTCCTCTACACAGGGAAGAGCTGACGACCTCGCTCTCTAGGCTGAGTTCTGGATATAGTAAATAAATGCCAGAGAAATTTAGAGAAGTCTTTGTTCCTTGACAGTATCTGGCAGTCAAGATTAATGACTCAACAAAAAACATAGAAATCCTATTTTGGTGGAAAAAAACAACAACACAAAACAAAACCCAAACAACTCTTTCTTTCTCTCTGAGTCCTTGTATAACAATTTTAATGCTCCATCTCTATCTCCCATGGCCCCTTGCATCCCCAGCCCTCCAGGGCAGTATGGCTAGCTCTGGCTGCTTGACCTTTCTTACAGAGAAATGCAAAATGAAAAGTCCAGAGCCCCCAAAACATGTTCCATAAACAGGAGCGGCCGTGGAGGTCATTCTCCCATCAAGGTCATTCACTCACTGCTTGGGGGCAGGGACCAGCCCTGTTCACTCTGATATTAACCTGCCATGTGACTTTGGGAGGCCACCATTGAAGGCGATGTTCTGCTGAGGTCTCTACCACATATGTCCCCAAGGTGCCTTCCAGCCTGCTGTTCCTCCTTCTGTGACTGTCACCTGGCCACAGTGACTGCCTGTGGGCAGTGGGCGAGCAGATGGGAGCCGCTCACCAGCTGCCACTTAGCAGAGCTCTTCTTTTGTTTATTGATTGACTGACGATCTCTCCAACTAGAATGTAACCTCCCAAGGGCTAGGACTGCCACTGCTGTAGCCCCTGCAGCTAAAACAGTGCCTGGCACATCGTGTACCCTCACTAAATGTTATTGAATATCGAGCTACTGTTGCCTCCCTCCCACTGGTCCTCCCAGGCGCCTGTGTTACCTGTGCCGTTGTTTCTATTTCCTGCGGCCAGACCAGCCTACAGATGCTCACTCCTATGCCCACTCCTGCTCACCAGGCATTCCTGGGGAGTGGCATCTTCAGTGTCATTATCACTGGTTCTCTGTACAGGCCTCCTCAGCAAGATGTGCGCCTTGTGCTGGGGTTGAGGGGGAGACTCCAAGGAGGTGGCACAGTGTTTGGCTAAGTCAGAGCTTCTCAGAAGATGGCTGGTCTCTGGGGAATGAGCAGTGGGTTCTGCACAGGCTTTGTTAGCAGGTGGGTGCCTGGAATGGGCCAGAATATGGAATACCACCTCAGGCTGTGGGTGGGCGTCCGGAGGAGGCGGTAGGGATCCATTTCAGGGAAACTACCTAAAAATGATCAAGGGTATTTTGGAGAATAGAAGGTACTACAGGTGATCGTCATTTCCTTATCTGAATATTTCTCTACATATTTCCCAGGCATAGGATATATAATGTCAGTGCTGGCGGCTTGTCCAAGGCCAAGTAGATGGGAAATGGTCTAGTCAAACTCGAGGTTTAATGTTCTCCCATCAGTACCTACAATTACAACCAGTGTGGGTTGTGAGTGATTTGCTCTCCATCTTCACATATAAGTCTATCCTCCTCTCTCCGTTGGCCTGTGATGGGCCAATGTGACGTAACCCTCACACTCCCCTGGGGCAGCTCAGTGCAGCACCTGCACAGGTGGACACACAGTGAATGTTTGTGGAGTGAATGAGTGGATGAAGAAAAGAGAAGCGAAGGTGGAAGGGAGGGAAGATAATTATTTTATATGGATGCTGGCATTGCTGTTTCAGAAGTCCCTGGTTAATTAACTCCATAATGACATCAATGCAGCAGTTTAAAGAAATGCTGACACTTTCTATGTACTGATATGAAGAAATTTCCAGGATACTAAATGTAAAAAGCAAAGTCACTCTGGTATGTGCACTAGACTGCTTTTGTGAAAAAAAGGAAGAAAAAAATAAGACTATATGTTTACGTTTTAAGTTACAGAGGTGGCTCGAACTGTATTTATGTCTGACAGTGGTCTGGACCACAGGATTCACTCAAAAGGCAGCCGTCAAGGATGAGGTGGTGGGGAAGCCCATCTCGGTGCACCTCTAACAACCCATTAGATGTTGGTCCTCCAGAGGACGGTGGCATATAAACAAAAGAAACTGAAAGAATACACAAGACCCTAATAAAAGTTAGTTACCTTTCTGGGGTATGGGGAGAAAAGGAGACATAGAGGGTATATACATATATATCATATATATACATATATGCATGTATATTTATCGTGTATACATATATGTGCATATATATGTATGTATTATACATACATGTCTTATGTCTTTTATAATTTTTGCACCTGGAACACGTATTACTCTTCCAAAAAACGTGTGTAAGTCCCTCAAGTCAGGGGAGCATTCCAGCTGAGCCTCTACCCAGTGCTCAGTGTAGCGTGTGACTGGAGCTCTCCCTTGATCACGACAAAATTGATTTCAAATAGAATCTGATCCTTCTCATTCTGGCCAAATGTAGCTCATCTGAGTCGTTGCCCGCCGTTTACGAGGGAGGAAAGAGAGAATGGCTTGGCTTGGAGGAGATGCTTAGATAGTGACAGGCCATTTTACTGTTCAGTTGGGGTGAGCTATGTGCTTGATCTCCAAATTTGTGGCAGTTTTTACCTTACAAAGGTTTAGTTTTATAAGTAAATGTTCTTAACTGTGAACAGAATTAGTAAAGTTCAGGTATGGGTATCACTTGCCTCACCTGCCAAGATGGCAAGTCTAAAATCAGCCTCCGTTTCAATGCCTCCTCTGTCTCGCTCCCTGAACAATATCTGTCTTCATGGGTGAAACTTTGGGTAAAGAAAGTCAGTTACATGTATGTGTATGTGGAAACCATATGTCCATAGGAGCCTTTAAATTTTTTTTGCTGTGCTTGGGGAGGAATGATAAATCATTATTGCACTATAAATGTATTGGCATAAGTGGCTTATATTCTTAACTTGAATCACAATTGGCAATTTCCTGAGTCATTACAATCAGGCTTTAACATATTAACTCGGTGACTTGATCGATGTCCTTATTGAGAAAATATGTTCTGACCTAGCACATTGCCATCCGTTATAATGTCCTTGGTCAATAATCATCATTTTTACTGTAATTACTGGAAGCTGGCTTCTCCTCCGTGTAGAGCATTGTGAATGCAGAAGGGTGAGGTTGTTCGGGATCAAGGTGTCATCCATAACGGCATATTCACCTGGATTTATGTCCCTCTCCAATTAGGGGACAATCAGCTTAGATTAATTTAGCTCGTAGCTACTAATGAGCAACAGCAAAATCAGCTCATTATAAAAATTGTTATTGCAGTTTATTTCCTTCACCTCGATGCACCTCAGTGCACAGGGAAACGATGCCAGCTTGAGGTCTGGGGGTGAGAGACCTGGGGGTTGTCCTTGGACTTCATGACAGCTCTGTCCCCTGGTTGGCCAATGTCTAATGAGTTGTTAGAGGTCCACAGAGATGGGCTTCCCCTGCCAACTCATCCTTGACAGCTGCCTTTTGAGTGAATTCTGTGGATTCTCTGGTCTAGACTGCAGTCTGATCTATATATAAAAAAGCCTAAGTGACCATTACGACCGAACGACCAGAACGACCAGTCACTATGACGTGCACTGACCACCAGGGGGCAGATGGTCAATGCAGTTGCTGCCCCTTGGTGGTCAGTGTGCTCCCATAGCCAACCTCCTGTGGCCCCTCCCCCCCACTGGCCAACTTCCTGTGGATCCCTCTTCCCCCCCTGCTGGCCAACGTCCCATGGCCTCTCCCCTGCCCCCCTTACCCCCTGGCCAACCTCCCAGGGTCCCTCTTCTGGCTGGCCAGCCCCCTAATAGGCCTCGATCGCCGGCCAGGCTGAGGGACCCCACCTGTGCATGAATTCGTGCACTGGGCCTCTAGTATAAATATAATTTGAGCTACATCTTACCTTAAAAATTTCCAGTAGCTACATTTGAAAAGGTGCAATTAATTTTGATATAATTTATTTAACTTAGTATATCCACAATATTATTTCAATGTGCAAAAAATAGAGAGATATTAATGAGCTAGTTTGCATTCCTTTTTGGTACCATGCCTTCAGTACCTTTGTAGCATTCTTCAATTCAGTCCAGCCTCAGTGTGAGTGAGCAATAGCCACGTGTGTCTGGAGGCTGCCGCATTGCACAGGGCAGGTCTGGACCGAATTTCTTCAGTTCTAACAAGGTTTCACTCCCCTCTGCTGGGCTTGCAGGTCGGGGTTAGGTGGGCATGGACTCTGGGTGCTCAGGGGCAATAAAGAACATGCAAAACATACAAGCAGGAGAAAATACATTTCCTTTTTACTGTTAGTCTTGCAAGTCATTGGTAAATTTACAAGCTCGATGAATTGGCTTACAGCTCCTGTCACCATCACCTTCCACACTAATAAAGGCAGAACAGCCGCATAAACATGCTGCCTCCTCATTACCAGAGCTCGGCTTCATCAGTTGTGGCCTCATAGAAAAGAAGGGCTTTCTTATATTATCATTATTTGTTCCCATGAAAAACACACATTTTTGGAAGCCTGACTCTAGCATTATTGCGTTGATATCAGACAGAACAGGAAGCATATTGTCAAATATATGTTTGAAGACCAAGGAGCCACTGAATATTTTATTTCGCTGCACTGTTTCTGAAGACAGCACTGACTTAAATCAAGGAGAGTATTTTAATTGTTTGATGTTATGAAAGTTTAATAGGAACTCGAAGGCAAAGACACCATTTGTCACTGAACTTGCTTACTGAGTACTAGGAGATGTGCGATGTGATGTGAACTCTGTTATTTTCGTCACTTGGAGACCCTCACACTCTAGTGAAATGGGAAGAGAGGGGGAGGAGGAGGAGGATGGCTGCTCCATCGATGTTCACAGCCGCGGCCGCTCAGCAGTGCAGGAGGCCCCCTGACCCCTCGGAGACAGACCTCCACCTGGCGGTCTCAGACTGCTCCTTTACCCTCCTTCCTCTCAGGCCCAATAGGTCGCTGTGGATTCCCGACTTGCCTGCCCATGTCCAGCCGTGTCCTCCGTGTCCTCCTCCAATGCACCCTTCAGAGAGCTCTGTCTAAAATGCAGACCAGAGTCCATCACTTGCTGCTAAAAATACTTCAGTGGCTCCCTGTTGCCCATGGGTTGGAGACCATATATTTTTGACAGTGGCTTCTAGGCCATCCTATGGTCTGGCCCCTGCTGACTTCCCTCTCTCTCTCTTTCCCTCCCTGCTTGCCTCCCTCTGACTTTTCATCACCGTCCCTGCATCTCTGCAACCTAACGCTCTCCCCCACTCCCTCCTCAGGCCTGTCCTCATGGAGGATTTTTGCCCAGCTCTTCGCTAAGACCCTACTTAGGCTCCCCTCCTCCAGAAAGTGTGCCCACGCTTCCGACTCCACTGCAGGCAGGTCAGAGGCCTGAGCTCTTCAGCGCTGTGATACCCTCAGCAATTTCCACGCATCCCTTCCGGTGCCTGTGCGTGTACATCTGCCATCTGAAGACCTTGCCTCACTCGCTTTTGAGTCCTGTGCCTGATGCGCAGCGGTGCTCTGTGTGTCGGCTGAGGGGCTGGGCCTTTCCTCTCTATGACAGATGAGGCCTGTGGCTCAGTGAGCTCTTAAGACTGGGCTGGTGATGGCTGAGAGGTCGGCCCAGTGCCTGCTTTCCCCGGAGGCCTGACTGCATATGGCACATGGCAGTGAAAGGGCATTTGGTTCCGTGTGATGAGGTCTCAGGGCCCCGCCAGGAATGTAGTGTTTAGCGTGGAGGGGGCTGAGAGATGGCCCTGGGAGGTCAGGAACTCAGCTCCATCTTGATGGCAGTGGGAGCCATCCAAGCATTTTAGCAGGAGGGGGAGGGTCAGGTGTACTGGACAAAGGCTCTGGGCGCCCAGTTTCCACTGCCCATGTGCATCTCTGCCAGTCTCCCATGTGAGGAGTGCACAGATGGGGTGGAGATAGGGACTTGTGTCAGGTAAGACTCGCCTTACCTTAGGAGTAAAGGGAACTTGAGAGAGCCGTGGCTTGACCGAGATTGGGGATTTTGTTTCTCTCACCTCACAAGAAACCTGGAAATGGGCCCTTCGGGGGGACCACAGTGTTCTCTATCAGCATCTGCCCTTCTCTGCTGTTCCTAGTGCATGGCCTTTGTTCTCTAGGTCACAGGATGGCTTCACCTTTCCAGCAGGAACAAGGAAGAAACGTGAAGTTCAAAGGGCAAAGACAAAAGCTGCCAAGTCTCTGTCCTGACTTCTGGTGGCACCTCATTGTCTGGGTTGTATGACATGGGCACAATTGCATGGGCATCATTAGCTATAAAGGAGCCTGGAAAATGTTGCCCCAACAAAATTGGGGTTCTGCTAATAGTGAAGGAAATAATGGATACTGGGGGCACAACTGCCTTGCAGCATCTTCCTGTATCTTCCTCACAGCACTGAACACTCTGGTGGTCTTGCTGATTTATTTACTTGTTGGTTGGCTGTTCCCACCACTAGAATGTGGGCTCTATGTTGAAAGGGGACTGACTCAGCATTCTTACTCATTCCTGCCCATTTTGCCTCTGACTCATACCATAGAGGTGGGTTTCTTGTACATCCACACCTCCAGATTTGGAATAAAGATCCTTAACTCAAATCCTCAGTGGAATATTTGGAAGTATCTCCTAGAAGGTCAAGGTCTTTCTGACATTTTGCACACAATTGATTTCACCAGGCTGATTGCCTATCTCCATTTGCGGGGCCTTTATCTCTTTTTGTTCTTATTGAACAAATTAACTAACATGACGCTGGATGCTGATTAGCAATTTGTATAGCAATTTTTTAAAAATTGGAAGAATTCCATTGTTTGCTCTTTAATTCTTAATTTACATTTTTAATGTACTGTGTCCTAATTTATATGATGGGATTTCCTCTTCTGTGTATGTCTGTAATGGAACAAAGGCTTCTTCCCACCCTCAAATAATTATGAATATTGAACAGCTACTCAAATTATTGTCATTTCATAATTCGAGCTGAGAATATTCATGGCCATTTCCCTCTTTTGTTTCAAGTTAATAGTTGCTGGTATAAATGTGGCTCAGAATGTGGAGTGGGGTTCTGCTACCCCAGAGCCGTCCCTGGGCCTGCATGCTGGGCATTTAGAGTCGCTATGCCTTCAGAGGACACCCTTAGCTGTTCAGTCAGCCCTGTGCCGTGATGTGAATGGTCAGCACATACGTCCTCACCTGTCAGAAGCCCTCGCTGTGCCCATCCTCCGGCTCCATGAACTGCACACACAGATCTTCCCCTATAATGAGCTCATCCACTTATTGGGAACCTCCAATGGAGATTCTGGAGAGGAGAGACTTTCTCCTACCCATCTCTGTCTCCCTAGAGCCCCTGAGAGGGTGGGGGGCATGATCATGAAGAACTGAGTTATTATAAAAGCCAACATGTACACGTGCTCTCTGTGACAGGCGCTGTTCTTAGTTGCTTTAAATGCATGAATGGATTTAAGTTTTACAACTACCCCGTGAAGCAGACACTGTTTCCCAATTTAATGTGTGAAGGAGATAAACCAGAGAAGACACCTAGTGCCCGCCTAAGGTTACCCAGCCAATACAGGAGAGAGCAAGGCCTGGCCCAAGGCCTGTGATGCCAGAGCCCACCTGCCGATACCCACACTGCACTGCTTTCTGGCTTGAAACCACCCTGGTTTACATGGCATTAGGACCAGGATGCAGAGCTTTCCTCCTCTGACTCAGGGGCCTCCAAGTGGGGAAACCAACCCACTACCCGGGACTCTAACAACCATCTGAGAATAGAAATAACTGCAAATTTCAGGAAGCTGAATTATATGGGCCTTTCTTTTTCTAAACCTTTTCCTTATTGATTTTTTCTTCTTTTTTTAAGAGAGAGAGGAAGGGAGAGGGATAGAAAGATAGAAACATTGCCCGGACAATGTGGCTCATTAGTTGAGGGTCCACCCAAGAACCAAGAGGTCAAGGCACATGCCCAGATTGTGGGCTCGATCCCCAGTAGGGGGCATGCAGGAGGCAGCCTATCAATGATGTTCCTCTCTCTTGTCAATGTTTCTAACTATCCTTTGAAAAAAATGTTTTTATTGATTTTTAGAGAGAGGGGAAGGGAGAGGGATAGAGAGTTAGAAACATCGATGCGAGAGGAACATCATCGATCAGCTGCCTCCTACACGCTCCTTACTGGGGATCAAACCCACAACCTGGGCATGTGCCCTGACCAGAAATCGAACCAATGACCTCTTAGTTCTTGGATCGATGCTCAGTTGCTGAGTCACACTGGCCATATGGGCCTTTCTTAATGCCTGAGGACTGCCTGGTAGATGCCAAGTCAGGATGTTGGGAAGAAAAGAGTCCTCACACTTCCCCAAGGCCTGTGTCTGTGGCTACAGTAGCCCTGGGAAAAGGAGGATCTGCCCTCCATATGGCACAGGGTCCTCTGAAGCACCTGCAATAGGGCCAATGGGTAGAGGACTGGCCGAGGGGCATGTGGCTCTCCACCACCTACCCACATGACAAGTTACTTTGGTCCATCGTTACTCTGTAAAGTGTAGGTGCCCTGGGAGGCAGTGCGGCAGTGTGCTCCCAACCAGGAATTTCACAGATCAGCTTTTTTTTTTTTTTTTTTTTAAGAGACAGGACTGAAATTAGGTCTTCACCTATTTATTTTGCCAAGTAAGAACATTGAAAAAAGGGAAAAGTAAAAGAAAAAGACCATTTCTTGCCACCATCCTATATAATAAAAGCATAGTATGCAAATTGTCCCCTTGACCGGGAGTTCGTCTGGGAGTTTGACCAGGGGCGGGGCCGGCTGGGGGCAGGAAGGGAATATCCAGCTGGCAGCGGCAGCCCCTAGGAACCCTACCAGTGCATGAATTTTGTGCACTGGGCCTCTAGTCCTTCAATAAAAGCACTTTAACTTCCTAGAATATAAATGGAATTATCTTAGAGCCAAAGGAATAGTCCATTACATTGAGTTCAGATGGTTAACATAATGAACAACTCACATTGCCTTTGTTTTGGTCAAGTCAGCTTGGACCTGTGAGAGTTCTACGGGCATCACTGAGGGCCGGCTTTTGGGAACAAGTGATGTAGAAAGGAAGTGCTCAGTGCTAGCCCTGCGGCCCACTGCTGTGTGCCCTCACGCAGTTCATCTAGCACCTTTGAGCTTTAGTTCCTCCTCTAGGGACCGGGGGTTGTTTTCCAGGGCCCTTGTGATGCTTAAAGGAGGTGCATGTTGAGTACCCATTACCAGGGGGAGGGGTCGGACCATGCTTAGAGTTTTTAGAGCAGTGATTCTCAAGGAGGGATCTCCGGCAGGTGACATTAGCATCACCTGGGAACTTTTGAGAAACAGAATGCTGGGCCTTACCTGGACCTGCTGCATCCCAAACTATGGAGTGGAGCCCAGCAACCTGTATTTTAAGCAGCCCTCCAGGTGGTTCTGGTGCACGCTCAAGGTCAGGAGCCAGGGCTGTAGCAAACACAGCCATCTCGGCAGCTGTGGCAGCCGCTATGGAGAAAGTTGGGCTCTGACAGCTCCCAGAGCTCCCATGCGGAGGGGACTGAGAGGGCCTGGGTCTGCCTGGGAATTATCCCGCTCAAGCTGTACTGTCCTCACCAACCCATTCCTCCTGGAACGAGGCATTACCTGGATGTGTTCATCGTGGGTCACCTGCCTGCCTGTCCTGTTAGGTTTCTCTTGGGTAAGCTTGTGACACCAGTACCCACCTTCCACCTAGCAGCTGAGCATAGCTCTGCAGGGGTCCCCCCTTCCCCAATCTGGCTGCATCTGGCTTCTGTGTGCCCCTGCCTAGCTCCTCCCCACATGTCTCTCATGTCTTCCGCTGGGTGGGGCTTGCAGGTGGTGGTGTGGCTGGTTTGCCATTCTGCACACTCTCCACTCTAGTCCGCAGCTGCAGGGAGTGTCACAATCTTCGGCCCAAGGTGCGATTTTGACTGGGTCGTGCTCCCAATCTAAATGGTCCCCTCACAAGGCACCCACAGAATAAGCCAAAGTCTTTGGCCTTGAACACAAGTGCTCCATAATCTAGTGCTACCAAGTAAATTAAAAAAATTTAAAGTTCTAGAGAATAGTATAACACATACTCAAATCGACAGGTTAATAGGCTATCAGGTTTTTAAATCTGTGTGTGTGTGTGTGTGTGTGTGTGTGTGTGTGTGTGTGAAAATATTACAGAGAAAGTCTCCTTTCCCCCCACTCTTTAAAACCGTTATGGCACTTTCCTCTGCAAGTCGCCGTCACGCAGCCTGCGGTTGAGCCATGGAAGCTGGTGCTCCCGTCCCCCTGCCTTTTCCTGGACGGAACCCCTGACTGGATGCGCTCCCCTCCCACCAGCTGCCTGTCCATGTCGCTCCGACCCTTCTTGCCCTTGAAGCCGCAGTACAAATGCCCCGCCCTCCATAAAGTTCGGGATCTTCTCTCTGCATGTCTCTCACACCCACTCACCCTCCGCTGGGAAAACTTCTTTCTAATCCCCACATTGAGCACAGGGTGGTGGGCTCAGCTTGGGCCTCTTGTACCCCCATCCTTGAGGTGCTGAAACTCTGCTAGGACATGCAGAAAGTGCTTTCTTCTGCTGTAGAATGAAAAGTTGTGATTTAGTATTAAGGCTCGCTAAAGCTCTGGCAGTGGCTCCCAGTGACAGCTGTGAGGACAGCTGGCAGCAGGCCCCAGGCCCTGGAGGTTTAAGGAAGGGAAGAGGCACCCCTGGTGGAGGGAGGTGGTCGGTGGTCGGGAAGGAGAAGACCTAGCCTCCCCCCTCGCCCAGGGGCACCGAGGGGGCTTGCACTGGCAGGGCTGGGTCTGCTGGCGCCTCCGCTTCCCTCTCCGCACACTGTCCTCCCTCCTGTAGGAGTCACCACCTGCCTCTGGGCCTCAGGATTGCCGATGTGTGTGAGCTGGAGGCGGGGCGTCCAGTTCCAGAAGCTTGGCTGGATTGATGGGCAGGAGGAAGCCTGCCACGGAGCGCCTTCCTGTGGGCATGTGAAAGCAGCAGCCACCGGGACCCCTGGGCTCGTGGGTCTGTAATTTCATCTTGCCTCTGCCCATCACTGCGAGCGTGCTATTAAAGGCAATCTCGCTGCCACCGCTGTGAAATGCCAGCTGAGAGCTGCCAGCTTCCTGCTGGCCAGTGACCACATCCTTTCACTCCCGTGTGTGGTGTGAAATGGAAATTGAGCTGGGACGGGATTCTCTCCTCCAGATGAGCTGTCTTTGATGGGGAAAGAATCCCTACATAACCAGGGGGTCCATCCGACAGTCCACACTCCCACGCAGGTGCTTGGTGGCTTCTCGGAGGCGGCCATCCTGACTCGGCTGTGCTGCCTGTCAGCTCCTCCTGCCCCGCCCCCCTTTTCACTCTGTAAACTGGGGTCAGTTAAAGAGACAGGGGATTTTTCTCTAACAAGCCTAAGCCTGAGTAGAGATAATAGGCCTTCCGGAAAATTAAAACCATATTCCAGATTCCCAGAGCAAAAGAAACACATTTGGATATTCCATCGTTTTCCATCATTTACACCCTCTCCATCATTGGCAGCGTTCGACATCAAAGGAAAATGATGCGGGAGGGCCAGCTCTGCAGACGGACAGGCCCAGGGCACAGGGCACGGAGCGGAGTGTGGTGACCCCAGCAGGAAGCCAGGGGAGGCTGTCAGGGTGATTTGGGGGGTGGTGTGGGCAGAGGGCTTGGATTTCCCATCTCACTGATTGCCGCTGCCATCTGTGGGGGCGGGGGGTGGGGGGACAGGTTCCACCAACTCTAGGCATTGGGTTCTCATAAGCAAAGCGCAGGGAAGAGAAGACCCTTCCTCACGGGGCAGATCGGAAGACTCAGGGAGACGATATGCGCAAAGCACCAAGAACAGTGCCTGGAGGTAGCGTGTTCACTGTCTGATGGAGGAATAAGCGAGGGCAGTGCGGTGAGTGAGTGCGGAGTGTGGTGGGAAAGGAAGTCTGCTGTGCCACCTGACCTTGGGCAACCTTGGGTCCTGATCCCAGATTCACCAGTAGTTAACATGTGACCACATCCTTTCATCTCTCTGCGCCTCAGTTTCCCCTCCCGTAAAACAAGAAGACTGGAGCAACTAGTTTCTGAGCCCCTCCTGCTAGAAACATTATGAACCTTCTGTGGGAAATGTAAGATCAAGTAGGGCTCCTACCACAGACCTGGAGGGAAGGGACTGATCCGAATAGGTTTGGGAGGGGAGGTGTGAAAGCCAGGCCCCCTGGGGGTTCCAGAGGCAGCTGCTTATCTCTGGAGCTCTGTGTGAGTGGTCTTGGGAGAGATGGCCCTGTGAGGGAGTGGCCTGAGCTGGGGGTTGTGGGGGGTCAAGGGGACAGGGTAGCTGCCAGGGAGGTGTCCTCAAGTATAAGCTGTCACTACAGACTGTACAGTTGTTCTGAGATGCTTTTAAAATGAGCTTGAGCCGAACCGGTTTGGCTCAGTGGATAGAGCATCGGCCTGCGGACTGAAGGGTCCCAGGTTCGATTCCGGTCAAGGGCATGTACCTTGGTTGCAGGCACATCCCCAGTGGGGAGTGTGCAGGAGGCAGCTGATCGATGTTTCTCTCTCATCGATGTTTCTAACTCTCTATCCCTCTCCCTTCCTCTCTGTAAAAAATCAATAAAATATTAAAAAAATAAAAAAAATAAAATGAGCTTGATTCATCTGGTCAGGAGTCTCCTCTCATTGAGCCGTGAGTGCTGCAGGTCTTTCCTCCAACAGCCCCAGGGAATGAGCTGGTGCATCATTCCTCGTGCAAGTTGTACATCTGAGACCCCAGGCTAGACAGAGAGACGCTCGCCCCAGGCAAAAGGTGGTGGAGTGCCGGGTCTCGTAGTCCAGGCAGGAGGCCAGAATGGGAATCCCATGGTCAGAGAGGTCATTGATGCCCAGCGTGGCCTAGAGAGGTCTGCTCACGAGAGGGAAGAGTGGAGGGGACTTCATGGCTGGAGGGGCCCATGGCTTTCCCACCAACTGCCGTGTCACCCAGATGGGAAACCTGAGCCCTGAGTGTGGAGAAGATTCGTAAATCTCTGTGTGTGTGACTGTGGCTGTAGAAACAACAACATTTAGTATTTGTTAATCAAGGTGTGATGAGTTGTATATGCAGGGTGGTCCACTCCTATCATCTCTGCCCTGCTCTCCCCACCGCCTGTCCAGGCCTGTCTCTCCATTAAAGCATCAAATAAACAAGCAAACAAAGAAGCAAACAACCCAGGGACACCAGGCTCTCAGGTGGCCTCATCTGCTAGAGGAGCATGGGCTGTGGGTGGAGACTGTCCCTCAGCATCCACTCCCCGCTCCTTCCTGTGGTTTGAGCTGCGCACAGGCCACTGCGTTGGAGTCTGCATTTTCCAGCCTCCCTCACAGCTCAATAAGGCAAGCAACCGAGTCCCAGCAGGTGGACGTGGGCAGAAGTGCAGTGTGCAGCTATGGGCCCCGTCCTTAGAGGGAAGCTGCTTGAGCTGCTCGCCTTCTCCCACATTGTTCTACCTTCCCACGCTGGGCCCCAGCAGGGCGGAGAAGGTCCAGTTTCCACCTTGTGCATGAGATGATGTCATAAAGATGGTGAGCCTGGGTGACCACCTGGAGCAGAACCGCTTTAACCTCTGCTTGCGTTTCTTCAAGAATACAAATGTTCCTACTATTTGGTCTTAGGTTATATCTTAGCAATGACACAAATATGAATACGGGGCGATGTGGGTTGGGTGGGTAGCAGGTAGGGAAGAGGAGTCTGTGCTGGGTCTGAGACAGTGCTAGTGCTTAAAGTATAGTGTAGGCCAGAGGCTGGGTCCCAGCCCCTGACCTGCACTCGGAAGCCTGGGGCAGGGGTGGCAGCGCATTCACCTCTCAGATCTGCCCCCTCACCTGTGACATGGCAGGGCCTGCCCCGGGACCAACGTTCCCCAGCTCTCTAACTTCGCATCTCTCCAGATTCCACACCAGCCACTTTGCAGTTGACAGCCCCTCACTCCCTTTCCCTCCCGGCGAGGCTGACAAATCAGCCAGGCAGTCCATGCGAGGCGCTGCTTTACAAGCTCCTAGTAGCCGGTCGTTTGTAATTGGGAGTGTGACGCGATGGAAGGGCCCCCATCCATAACCATGGGCAGACTCCACTGCACCCCGTGGGGCTCAAAGCACACCATGAGAGTTTATTCCTGGGCTTAGTCATTCGAGTCTTCATACGTCTCTTGCTGAAAAATAAGGCCTTTGTTCACACTTACCATTCACTCTCCAAACACGTCCTAATGCTGAAAGTGAATGTGTCTGGCCCTGCTCTTAGATACCAGACTCAGAGTTGAATAGAGCTCAGGCTGTCCTAAAACCACGCCAGAATCCAGGCGTGTGCTCGTGCGTGTGCACGTGCTTGTGTGTGTATGTGTGTGCCTGTGCCTATGCAGAGAGCACCCTGACAATTCTCCAGCCCCAGTGAGCCCACAGTGAGGATCCACAGGTCCAGGTGTGGGGCCCGCATTTCTAAGAAGCTCCCAGGAGAGGCAGGTGAGGCTGGTCCAGGACCACACTCTGCATAACAAGGGACAGTGAGACTCTACGATGACTCTTGTCACCCAGGGCTGAGGGCTCACCTGAGACAGGGAAGGACAGTTTCCCTGGTCAGAGGCTGGAGGATCAGGGGAAGGTTCCCCCAGCGGTTCCACATTCATGGAGGATGAATAGGCCATCAGCATCAGTACTGGCCATGAAGAATAATTTATCAGACTTCTTACATTTCCCCCCATCAGCATTAACAAGACGTAGCCAAGAGTCATTTTTCCTTGGCAGTTGGCATGTGAAGAAAAATAGAAGACATGTATAGCAACAGTTCTCAAACGTGAGTGTACATAAGTGATACTGTTTTAATAAACCCAGTTTTCAATGAACAGGAAAGGAGCGAAGGGAAGGCCAAATATTCCAGTCATTTGTGCAGCTTTGCCACGAAGCTGCAATTTAGCTGCATGCCCGGTGAAGTCTGAGTGACATAGAGAAGGTACTGTCAGTCCCACCTGACCTGGGAACAGGTGATTGGCCACAGTAGGCGTGGCCACTGCAAGTGTGGGAAGACTGGAGATACTTAAGCTCCTAAACAAAGGCTTTTGCTCTCTTGGGACTCTTGTTGCAGGGGGCACGCTCCCCTGCATTCGCCCACATGGCCCACAGCCATGTGAACCCCACACAACAGACTGATGGACTGTAAGTAGCCTGACGCTGTCCCAGACCCAGCTCCACCATGGGACGGATGCTGACCTGGCTTCCAGCTCTGAGTCCCCAGCTGCACCTCTTCCAGGACCGGATTAAGGGAAAGGGGACTTAGGAAACTCAAGGATATAATTCCACAAGAATAGAGCTTCCTACAACATCTCATCCTCCCATGGGCCCCTCTGGAGATGCTTATTCCAGCAGCACCCCAGGAACCCCATTCCCACCAGCAACAGAGAAAGACCATACATGCATTTCTCCAGTAACATCAGAACCACTGGGAGGGCTGATGACACCCGGATTCCTAGAGTTTCTAACTCGGTGGGTCTGGGCTGGGACCCAGGAATTTGCATTTGTAAGTCTCTAGTGGTGGTGCTCCCTGTGGGTGGGCGTGATTACTGGGCACATCAGGGGGCCAGCAGGCAGAGAACTTCAGAGAAATCTGCCAGGAGGGCTGCTGGAAGGAGTTTTGTTAATTCTAGGCCGAGACTCCAGTCTTGGTCTGACCGAGCTGGTATGGACAAGGCACTGAGAACTGACCACTGAGCTGTAAGCTGCCTAAGAGTGGCGGACTGTGTATCCACCCACGTGGTATTCCTACCATCCACACGTGGAGATGTGGTAATCACAGCCAAAACTACTTTTCCATCCCCCCACTCTTTCTGGCTGTAAAAATGAAGACCCCATCCACTCCCACCACGCCTCAGTGGACGCTGGCAGCTTGGAAGCTCATTGACAGCTTAGGGGCCTCTGGAGCTTGGGCAGAGCCTTCAGTTTTAGAAGTTTGGAGACGGATGGTTTGCAGGATACAGCAGCCTCATCAGCAAGAAAGAGGACTTCTATACAAATATCAAATGAAGGGGAGGAGTAGGGAGTACTGGCTGACATTTTGTTTGCCCCAGAATCCTCTGAGGAAAAAAAAAAAAAAACTACACACACACTAGTGCTTGAATTAATGTTAATTCAATGCAATATTTTCATAAAGAGGTCCTAGGAGCAGCAAGACGATGTGTTTCCTATTTTTCACTGCCTCTGGCAAGCCACACTAATGGAGGGTCACTGGGGTTGCAGAATGAGGAATGCCACTAATTGCATTATAAGGGATGTTTGCCCATTAGCTCAGATGGAATTGTCTCCTAACACAGTCCTTTGGGGAGAGTGCTATATCTGGTGGGGGATGGGAGGACAGGGAATTGAAAAGTAATTGAAATTTGCAAATAGCATTTCCTTGGGCCCTAAACAACACGGGTTTCATACCTCCAGCAGGGGGCAGCAGTGCACAAACATTAATTCTGGTCATGTGAACGGGAGCTTCCAGTTGTCTCTGAAATAGCAAAGCAGTGAGGGTGGCTGAGGCGGCTCATAAATGATGTCTAGAGCTGGCAACGCTGTGTCTGTCACACCCACCCATCCCCCACCAGCAAACCTCTGATTTTCCTCAGTCTGCTGAGAAGTCAATAAATGTTTGGGTCTGCTGGGTTTTCATTCTGGAAATATTCTTTTAATCTTTTGGCTGCTTTGTGTAATTTAGAATTTCTGCAGTCTGACTACAAATTATAAGTAAACTGGTTTTAAGAAGTCAGCTTTATTAATACGGTAGTTCAGTTGATAGATGTTTAAAAATTGTAACGCAATCCATCACCTTTCCTGGGTTGAAATTTTATTAGAGCTGTAATGGATAGGACGCCCTCACACCAAGTTGGGTGACTTACTTGTTGATAACCATTTTGAAGTTGCGGAAATGGGACTGACACAATGCAAGAAGACAAATCTCAAAGAATAGTCAGATTTCCCCCCAGTTTAGGGATAAAAAAACACACCTGTTATTTTGTCCATTCCTAAGACTGGGCATGTGGCCCATTACATATTTTCTCAGCAATTTATCAAGTTTGCTTGTACATGACTTTAATGATAGATGGCTTTGCCTACCTGGCTGGGCTGGAAAATTCTATAGCCCAGCATACTTCTCTTTGGAGAAGCTACTCTCGTCTTACATGATATTTCCCCCACCCACCCTCTGTCATTACCCACACCCCAAGGTCAATTTAATCCTTTTGTTCTTAAATGAAACACCCTAATCCTCCTCCCCCCCCTTTCCCTGTCGTTCTTCTCACCGTTAAACCCTTCCAGGGTGTAATAGTCTGGAAAATATTTCAATCATCGTGTCTCCTTTTCAGACGGCCGATGTGCTCTCTGCAGCTTGTGCTGAAGTGCGTTTTTTCATAGCATTGTTTTTAGTTTAAATAACATGCAGTGCACAATTGCTATAGGTCTTCTGGAACAGTCCACTTGGGGTCTTGCCATTAAATAATATTTTGATAGAAAACGATCTCAACCTTCCATAGGAGGAAATGCTATTGCCTCCCAGCACTAATTGGCTATAAATTTAGCTAAAGGTTCATTTGCCTTGGGAGTTAGACCATCTTCTCTGAGCTTAGAGAAGTGCCCAGTATCAGGCACTTAATGGATAGACTTAGTGAAAAAATACGTTTTATTTGTAAGTGCATCATTCCAGTCAAGTGAAAGGAGTTTAACGATGCTAAACCAGCAAATATAAGTTTTCTTGTTTCTCACACTATCTGGCCACATGTCAACGCCTCAATTTACCAGCGCTTGCATATATTACTCAGCCTTGCTGACTCTCAGTTTCCTCAATTGCAAAATAGGGGAAGCAAGATCTACTGTACAGGTTTGTTTTAAGGATCAAATAAGAGGTGTATCGCCTTGGCCAGTTTTGCTCAGTGGGTAAAGCATCGGCCCGCAGACTGAAGGGTCCTGGGTTCAATTCTGGTCAAGGACACGTACCTTGGTTGCAGGTCCCTCCCCCCAATCAGGGTGCATGTGAGTGGCAACCAATGGATGAGTCTCTCTCACATAGATGTTTCTCTCTCTCTCTCCCTCCAGCTCTTCCTTCCACACTCTAAAAAAAAAAATCAGTGGAAAAATGTTTTTGGATGAGGATTAAAAAAAAAGAGGTGTTTAGCAGAACATCTAGTAAGTCCACAAGACACGCAGTGAGTTTTAGCTGTGGTGGTTACTCCTGACATTATTTAGTCGAGCCCATGCCTGGCTGTTCTTCAAAGATTGGTCTTGGATTGGGTGGTAAGTTTCCGGGCTTTCAGTAAATGCCTTACAAGTTGCATTTATGAAATTTTGGGGTACATATTAAATATTATATTCTAAAAGATACTAAAAAGGAAACCTGAACCATGGATATTGTAATTAATTGTTTTCTGTCTCTGTCCTCAGTTAGAATGTGAGCTGCATGAGGCCAGAGGCGGGTCTATCCCAGTCATCCCTACAGTAGCAGTGCTGGAATAGCGTCTAGCCTTTAATAACTGGTTGTTGTTTTCTGTCTCTGTCCTCAGTTAGAATGTGAGCTGATAAGGCCAGAGGAGGGTCTGTCCCAGTCATCCCTACAGTAGCAGTGCTGGAATAGCATCTAGCCCTTAATAACTGGTTCAATGAACAGATGAATGGATGAATGAATGAACTTGAATCCTTCATTCTAGTCAACTGGGCTCCTCCCTCTCCCCTGAGTATGTCATGTTCAGCCTTTTTCCTGTATCGCCATCCTCAGAACAAGTGCCCTTTTCTTCCAAATCCTACCTATTCTTCAATCTCAGAGCAGCTCAAGTCTCCTGTTCTCTCCTAAATAGCCATGGCAAGTGTATCTTCATATCCCAAACTAGCCTAGGGGGTCTCTCAGCAGGAATCGTGGCTTTCCCTTCCGTGGAGCCTAGGTTGCCACACTCAGAAACGGACGTTCGGACGTTCGGCAAGCCGCAGTGTCGCCTGAGGGACTGTCAGAGGGGGAGCGCTTTGGTTCAGGGAAAGGGCAGATCATCTGTGGCGCCCAGAGCATGTCACACCTGGAGCCTGCACATGGTGGGCAGCCAGCAGGGGTGGCTCTGTTGATGAGGACTGTGTGTTCACCAAGCTTTGCCCCTCCTTTCATAGAAGTAGGTTTCCTTAAAGGCCCAATGCTACTTCACTATTTAACATGACTGAAAAGCAGCAGGACCATGTCCCCACCTGGTTGTTTTGTCATCTCACTTTGTGGACTATTTTCTTAATTAATGACTTTGAAGTCACTTGCTCTAAGCATCTCATGTAAGAAATGGTCTGGAGCATGGCTTCTTTTTTAGTTAACTTACATCGATGCCAGGAAATTAGTGTGTCTTTTTGTGATGCTCACAAACAGCCTGTTTAATAATCCGTTTTACAATTTTAAGGAGGACGTAGGCCAGGGTGAGCTGCCTGCGCCTTCTGAAATCAGCCTGTCCTTCTTTCTGGAACTCGGACGTCTGCTCAACTCCTGTCTCCTGGCTTCTCTGGGAGCCCCTCGGAGTTACTAACAGGTTCTCAGAAGTTTTTTCTTGAATATTTCTCCACACGCCCAGGTGTCATTTTGCTGATCTGACTCGTGGTCACATTGAATAGCTTAATGATTTCCCACTCTCTCCTGCCATGAGGAAGACGTCAGTTGCTTCCTAGGGTCTACACTGACCCACCTTTTCATGGCTAGGGAAGACGAATGCTCCGTTGGAATCTCAATGCTTTGTTTTGTGTTACCTGTTCATTTTGCCGCACTGTGACCCATCGATGAGTCTGCCCCTTTGTTCTGTTTGCTCCAGGTATCATCAAACCATGCTTTGTGGTCTTTATTTCTCATATGAATTTTGGGCTTTGACCTGGATGCGACCTCTTACAAGACCTCGACATATTTTTACAATTCGCCCTGACTTTCACTTCTCTGTCCATCCTTTGCCCTTGCCTTCTAAACACTTGAGCTGCACAGAGAGGCTTCTGCAGAGCGTTGCTGCTTCCTTTAGAAGTTCTCCCTCTCCTGCTTTTCCTTTCTTCCTGACTCCAGTGGTAGTGTGGTCAGAATTACATTTTCCAAGCAGGGAACTCTAATTACCACACAGTGGCAGCTAGAGCAACTTATCTATACAGTCCTCCAAGTGCTTCAAAAGCAGCTGCTAAGAGGGCGATGATTGTGTCAGCAAACATGGCATTAATCTTCTCTCCAGGTGGGCTGTGTGGGAAAGGGGACAGTTGAGCATGAACATATTTCACTGGCAGGAGAAATAAAGCAGGAGAAATAAGGGAGAGCCAGGCGGAGGAGGCACAGCTGCAGCAGGTGTCATGCCCGCTCACTCTCCAAGCATGAGTGGCCCTTGGCCCTTCCCAGTGGACATAGATGGCCGGTGGGGTTTGCACTGGGCTTCCTCGCCAACCTTGGGAGGGCTTCTTGCAGACTCACATGCTGGCAGTGGCCAATCACTGGCCTCCAGCCCGAGGAGGCAGAGACATCACTCAGTCCTCCATTCACCAGCGTCTCTGCTGCCTGTCCCCCAGGGGGGCTGTTAGAAACTTGTCGATTTGAATTCTATTACCATGATTATGCCCTGGTGTCTCTCAACTTCACTCACTTTCTCACATGCTGGATGTCCCTCCTTCTCTCCCTCTTTTTCATTCTTGGTTCTGTGTGTTCTGTTTTTAATTCCTATAAATCCAGATGCTTCTCCGTGCTTCTCACCAGGATAAGGGTTGCTCAGCATGAGCAAACCTGCATCTTGGCAAGACCTCCAGCCCCCACTCTAAGAACCCTCCTCCTGTTTCCCAATCTCAGACTCTTTTTGTCTCTGTACCTACCATTGTCCTCCCGAATCAGGATCTCTAGTTTCAGAGGAGAGATGCTCCTGAAGGCTTCGATCAGGAACCATTTCCGTGGATGCATATTTTTTGTATTATTTCTTCCTCATTGAAGCTAAAATACATGCGTAAAGAGCTAGGTGGAAATAAATGTGGCAGGAGTGATAGGATTAGAAAAGCACCATTTCGCAATCCCTGGCAAAGGAATTGATTCCGTCAATGACCACCAGGGGATGGAGCCATTCGTTAAATCAGTGGTTCTCAACCTCGGCTGCACATTAGAATCACCTGGGGATCTTTTTAAAATCCTGATTTCTGGGCCTCATCCTCCGGAAAGTCTGTTTCTTTGTAATGGGGTGGGGCCACAACATTAGTAACAAAGAAACAGAATTTCCAGAGGACGAGGCCCAGAAATCAGGATTTAAAAAAGATTCCCAGGTGATTCTAATGTGCAGCCAAGGTTGAGAACCACTGAGTCAAATGTTGATGGGGAATTGATGAGGTAAGGAGTCGGCCCTTCACCGCCCAAGTGCGCTGGTTAAGAGAGGGCCAGCCAGTCATTGGGTGCCTCCTGAAATACAGGCCATTCAGCACCACCTGAGAGGGATGCTTGGCACAATAAGTGGAACCTGGGTAAGTTCCATTGCCCCAGGAGCGGTATCGGTGAAGAAACTGCTTCGGCATATGTCTGAGATTTTGCTGCCTTTGGATTCCTCTAGTATTTTTATGGTTTCCCGTCTTATGTTTAAGTCCTTTATCCATTTTGAGTTTATTTTTGTGTATGGTGTAAGTTGGTGGTCTAGTTTCATTTTTTTGCATGTATCTGTCCAATTTTCCCAACACCATTTATTGAAGAGACTGTCTTGACT
>NW_005366486.1:1251153-1267247 GCF_000412655.1 Myotis brandtii | reverse complement strand
GTCTTTTACCTCCTTAGTTAAGTTTATTCCTAGGTATCTTAATTTTTTTGGTGCGATGGTAAATGGGATTGCTTTTTTAGTTTCTCTTTCTGTAAGTTCATTATTGGTGTATAAAAAAGCAATAGATTTCTGGGTGTTAATTTTATATCCTGCTACATTGCTGAATTAATTTATTAAGTCTAATAGTTTTTTGATGGAGTCTTTGGGGTTTTTTATGTACAATATGTCATCAGCAAATTATGATAGTTTTACCTCTTTTTTTCCAATTTGGATGCCTTTTATTTCTTCTTCTTGTCTAATCACTATGGCTAGCACTTCCAGTACTGTGTCGAACAGGAGTGGTGAATTTGGGCATCCCTGTGTTGTTCCTGTTCTTAGGGAAATGGTTTTAGTTTTTGCCCATTGAGTATGATGTTGGCTGTAGGTTTGTCATATATGGCCTTTATCATGTTGAGATATGCTCCCTCTATTCGCACTTTGCTGAGAGTTTTTATCAGGAAAGGGTGTTGGATTTTGTTGAATGCTTTTTCTGCGTCTATTGATATGATCATGTGATTTTTGTCTCTCAATTTATTTATGTGATATATCACGTTTATTGATTTGCAAATATTGTACCATCCTTGCATCCCCGGAATAAATCCTACTTAATCATGATGTATGATCTTTTTAATATATTGCTGGATGCGATTTGCTAATATTTTGTTGAGGATTTTAGCATCTATATTCATCAGGGATATTGGCCTGTAATTCTCTTTCTTCGTAGAGTCTTTATCTGGGTTTGGAATTAGGATAATGTTGGCCTCATAAAAAGAGTTTGGAAGTGTTACTTCCTCTTGGATTTTGTGAAATAGTTTGAGGAGTATAGGTAGGTGTTAGTTTTTCTTTGAATGTTTGGTAAAACTCCCCTGTGAAGCTGTCCAGACCTGGGCTTTTGTTTGGGGGGAGTTTTTTGATCACTGATTCTATTTCATCAGTTGTTATTGGCCTACTCAGGTTTTTTAATTCTTCCTGATTCAGTTTTGGGAAATTGAATTTTTCTAGGAATTTGTCTATTTCATCCATATTGTCTAGCTTGTTGGCATATAGTTGTGCATAGTATTTTCTTACAATCCTTTGTATTTCTGTGGTGTCAGTGGTTACTTCTCCACTTTCCTTCCTGATTTTATTTATTTGGGTCCTCTCTCTTTGTTTCTTGATGAGTCTGGCTAATGGTTTATAAATTTTGTTTATCCTTTCAAAGAACCAGCTCTTGGTTTCATTGATTTTTTTGTATTGGTTTTTTAGTCTCCATGTTATTTATTTCTGCTCTAATCTTTATTATTTCCTTCCTTCTACTTACTCTGGGCTTTTCTTGTTGTTCTCTTTCTAGTCCTATAAATTGTAGGGTTAAATAGTTTATTGTTGATTTTTCTTGCTTTTTTTGAGGTATGCCTGTAATGCTAGGAACTTCCCTCTCAGGACTGCTTTTGCTGTATCCCAGAGATTTTGGGTTGTTGTGTGTTCATTTTCATTTGTTTCCAGGAAGTTTTTGATTTCTTTCTTGATCTTGTTGGTAACCCATTCATTATTTAATAACATGCAATTTAGCCTCCATGTGTTTGAATGTTTTTGGCTGTTTTTACTGTAGTTGATTTCTAATTTCATTCCACTGTGATCTGAGAAGATTCTTGACATGATTTCAATCTTTTTGAACTTGTAGACACTTCTTTTTGTGTCCTAACATGTGGTCTATCTTTGTGAATGACCCATGTGCACTTGAGAAGAATGTATATTCTGCAGCTTTGGGGTGAAATGTTCTATAAATGTCAAATAAATCCATCTGATCCAGTGTGTCCTTTAGAATATCTGTTTCCTTGTTAAGTTTTTATCTGGAAGATCTATCCAGTGAAGTCAGAGGGGGGTTAAAGTCCCCTACTATGACTGTATTGCTGTCGATCCCTCTGTTAAAGTCCTCTAGAAGTTTTTTTTTAAAATATATTTAGGTGCTCCTATATTGGGTGCATATATGTTTACCAGGGTTATATCCTCTTGTTGGATCAATCCCTTCAGTATTATGTGGTGGCCTTAGTTGTCTCTTGTGATGACCTTCATTTTAAAGTCTATTTTGTCTGATATGAGTATTACTACTTCAGCTTTTTTTTCTTTTTCATTTGCATGGAAAATTTTTTATCCCTTCACTTTCTTTTTCATTTGCATGGAAAATTTTTTCTCATCCCTTCACTCTCATCCTGTGTGTGTCTTTTGTTTTGAGCTGGGTCTCTTGTAGACAACATATAGTTGGGTCATGTTTTTGTATCCATTCAGCTACCCTACACCTTTTGATTGGAGCATTTATTCCATTTACATTTAGGGTTATTATTGATAAGTACTTATTTATTGCCATTTTAATGGCAAATAAAGATTCTCTCTTTGTCTTTAATTTTTGGCATTTTAATTATGATGTGTCTGGGCATGGGCCTGTTTGGGTTCTTCTTGTTTGGGGTTCTCGGTGCCTCATGAACTTGTGTGACTTTTTCCTTTACCAGGTTAGGGAAGTTTTCTGCCATTATTTCTCTAAACACCTTCTCTATGTTTTTCTCCCTTTCTGCCTCTTCTGGCACACCTGATATTCTAATATTGTTACATTTCACATTGTCCCAAAGCTCCCTTAAGCTGTCCTCCTGTTTTTTAATTGTTTTTTCTTGTTGGTTCTCTGATTGAGTAATATTTTCAACTCTGTATTCTAATTCACTGATTTGATCCTCAGCTTCCCCTAATCTCTGTATGTGTTTTTAAGATAATTTATTTCAGTTCAGTTTACATAGAATGTCAAACCTGAAGGGGACCCCAGGATGACTCAGTCTAACTCCTTCATTATATTGATGAGAAACGAAGCCCATAGGACAGTGATGGTGAACCTTTTGAGCTCGGCATGTCAGCATTTTGAAAAACCCTAACTTAACTCTGGTGCCATGTCACATATAGAATTTTTTTGATATTTGCAACCATAGTAAAACAAAGACTTATATCTTTGATATTTATTTTATATATTTAAATGCCATTTAACAAAGAAAAATCAACCAAAAAAATGAGTTCGCGTGTCACCTCTGACACGCATGTCATAGGTTCGCCATCACTGCCATAGGAGAATAATGACTTGCCTATGATAACAACAACATTAGTGCTAGTTAGAGCTTGGATTTGTGGTTGATGACTCATGTATCAGTGACTCATCCATTATACCAAGCTGCATTTCCATCCAGAATGTTTTTATAATGCTGATTAATCGGGTAGTTTTGGTGAATTTTTCCAACATTTGTCCTAGATTTTACCAAGAATAATTTTGGAAAGGTGGCTTTGTTAAATCATTAAAATATCTACTATAGCATTTTCCTCCAGTGTTAGTGGCATGTTGCTGTGATACTCTGTGGATGTAATATATTGCCATTGGTATTATTTAGGGATGCCTTTGGTTGCAAAAAACCAAACCTGACCACACTGCTTGAATGAACATGGGTTCATTTTTATGATATGACAAGAAGTCTGGACATAAGACGCTTTGGCTTTACTTTAGCAGTTCAGTGATGTAAGGACTAATATTCGATTCTCTTGGCCTTTCCCTCCTGGTACCAGTTCACAGGTGATTACAATGCTCTTGATCCAGGGCCACACTTTGAGACCCACTCCTAAATTTATCTAGAGATGCTAGTGGTTCTTAAAGAAAACCTGCTTCAATGCAAATACACCCTTGGTCTCTTAGAGCTGAATACCAAACAGTTAAATTCTTTAAGCATACCATCTTAAACTCGGGGTTCACTGAGTGACACTGAATTAATGTAACAAGTCAGAGAAAGGGCAGTATATAGACAGCTCTAAGCAGTAATTTGCTGGCAAACTTACCCTAAAAAAAAGAAAAAAGGAAAAGCTTTGAGCTGTAACTTTTGCCAGCTTTCATAGCACCTGTGCTCTCATAGGCAAATGCAAAGTGGGAATTTTCACATCCTGCCCCTCCACACATGGCACCCCACCCCCCTTGTATGGCCCATTCTAAGGAGGACTGCAGGCCTTCTGTCCTGATCAAACTCATAGAGACTGTGCCTCATCAGAGCCCTCTCTGGACTTCCTCCCCTTGAAAACGTCCCTTTCCCCAAGCCCGTTTTCTCAGGGTGGGTGACAGAAGCTACTTTAGTGAAACTCTTATTTGAGCTGCTGGGATGCCCTTTACCGGGATAATGTCTAAGGGCCCATAGAAATTGCATAGAAATGTATTTGGCAATTCACCCTGTAGGGGGCTGGTGACATCTATTACCACCCAGAACTGTTGTTTAGATTTGAAATTGCTACTTAACTTGTAAGCTTCTTGAGGGCACAGGTTTTTGTGTGTGTTCCTCATAGCATCTATCAGAGGGCCTTGGGTAAAATAAACACTTAATAAACATTTAATGAGTTCCAAATTGAAATTCTCGCCATGGCAGAAACATTGTCATTCTAACAGCTTCAGTTGCTTTAATACCAAGGAGTGAGTGATTTGGGAAATTCAATTACCATGAGAGATCAATGTGGAATAGGTTTTTTGGTAGGAAGGCCTTTTGGGCTATCCCATAATGCTACTTTTTTGTTATGTAAAGGACACGTTCTTAGAAAAAAAGGATGCATGCCAATTTCGTGCGATTAAAAACAAAGCGTGGCTTCCGAGGTAAGCAGGACCAGGCCCCATGGGAGTGCCCTCCTTAACAGCCATAGTAGTATCACATCCTGGGAAACTTTTTCAGCATCTCTGAGCCTCAGTTACCTGGTCTGTAAAGTGAGACCAGTAATAGCCACTTTGCAGATCTTTGGTGAAGATGAAATGAGATAATCTGCTAGAAAGGAGCCCCGAGGGGAGCAGACACGTGTCAATCCTCCCACTTTATTTGAAGGAAATTCACATTCCTGTTCCAGACCCACCAAAGTCCCCATGGCATATTCTCTCTCTCTCTCTCTCTCTCTCTCTCTCTCTCTCTCTCTCCCCTCCCCCTTTTCTTTGGTGGCACCTGGTTGTTTTGTTTTCCCTTGAATTTCTTAATTTTTGCAATTTCTAAGACAACATTAGGGACGCAGAGATGAAAACCCTTTGTGACTGGCAGGTCCTAATGAGCCACAGGTGGGGGTGGGGAGGACAGCATTTTGAGTATTATTGTTTCTGGAAATGTTTAGAGCGAGAAAGAAGCTATTTTTTCAGGGCCCAACCTAATTATAAGGTGATGGGTTTAATATCCAAGGGGGTGGGTTTCTTTGCTCTCTCTGCTTTGAGGCTCCTGGGTCCCAGGCACTTTAGCAGGATAGCAGGCAGGCATTGAGTAGGAGTGATCGGCCAGGAGGCCCAGGTCTGGGAAGGACAACTCACACGACAGGGGCAGACCTGGATCTGGAAGGAAGACGCAAACATTTAGCAGGTGCTCAGCAGGCTACCCCACAATTGGTATGTTTCTTGGTCCAATTTACCAGTACAGTGGTTCTCAACCTTGGCTGCACATTAGAATCACCTGGGAATCTTTTTTAAATCCTGATTTCTGGGCCTCATCCTCCAGAAATTCTGTTTCTTTGTTATGGGGTAGGGCCACAACATTAGTAACAAAGAAACAGAATTTCCGGAGGAGGAGGCCCAGAAATCAGGATTTTAAAGATTCCCAGGTGATTCTAATGTGCAGCCAAGGTTGAGAACCGCTGTACTAGTAGCTGTGAAAGGTAGTGCAGTTAAATAGTTCCTCTTCAATTGATCAGACACATTTATTAAGCACCAACTATGTGCCAAGCCCCAGAAGGGATAGAAAAGAAGGCCAAGGACCTGATTTTCATACTCAGGAACATACAGAATAGATTAAAAGGTCTTTAATGTTTGTAACTTAGTTGACCTTAAGGTAATAGAACACCTCCCTTGATGTGCTCAGAAATAAGTAGAAGGGGTTCCACACTTGGAAAACTAAGTGCTGGGTCCACTCCTGGTGGTGTGAAATACAGCATTTCTTCACAGCTACTTGGGATAGAGCCCGCCAAGGTTGGGGCCTGAGATCTGAGCTTTCTGTGGCATGTAAGGTCCTTCGAAAGAGTAAGAGATGGCTCTTTGGATTTCTAAGGAAAATAAATCCAACACTTGCCTAAGTTTTGGGGTCATATCAGGCAAATGCAAGGGGAGGAGCTTGGGGCTTAAGCTGTGGCCCTATACATGTATGCCCACATGTGCATGGTGAGGACACGGAGCTGTTTCATTCAGCGAGCACTGTCACCTTAGGGAGCGCTGGCCTCAAACCACGCTCCGTGGTGGCTGTGAAGACAGATGGCAGCAACATGGCAGCGCCCACATGGAGTCTGTGGAGACACATTTAAGGCAGAAAATGGTTCTTCCTAGCAGAGTCCTGGTAGTCAGGGAGACGCCCACATGGAGTCTGTGGAGACACATTTAAGGCAGAAAATGGTTCTTCCTAGCAGAGTCCTGGTAGGAGTCAGGGAGACACAGAGACTTAAAGGAGGAGAACTGGAGAGAAAGAAGGGAGACAGTGTTCCCAGCAGAGTGGACAGCACACACAGCATACAGCATATCTGAAAGGCAACAAGAACCGTCGTTGGAGAAGCCAGAGCAGGGGCTCTCCACTGGCACAGCCGCCGCCGTCACTGGGCCATCCTGGTACAGGGGGTCTACGCTGAGACCTGAGAGAGTACATTTCCACCAGGCTCCTGGCCAATGGTCAGGCTGCTGGCTTGAGCCCACCCTTTGGGTCGGGCGGTGGTGGGGTATGAGGGGAGGAAAAATACTGGGGGTTGGGATGGAGGAAGGGGTGAAGGGAGAGGGCAAGGGCCTGGTCCCTTGGGCTGATTGCTGCTCCCAGTAGGTTATAGCATCTGTGCCACTCCCAGCCCAGGGCCGGGCATCGCCTGCAGCCCTCAGGCACTCCCTCTCCCAGTCCCAATAGCAGTGACACCCAATTTTACCACTTTCCTGAAATCTCCCACCCTCACCTGCCATCATGGCCTCAGTGGAGCCTTGCCTTCTAATTTATAGAGAAAAGAAAGGTTACCAGATGGAATTTTCTTAAGGTATGCCCCTCTCCCAGCCCCCCCCCCCCACACACACACCAAGAACCTGCTTCCTCTTCCCTGCTTTTCCTCCTCCTCCCCTCCTCTTCCCTCTGCCCAACATTGAGCCCCATTGTGCTTTCGAAGCCACACTCTCTTCCCTTTGGCCTCCCGTGGGCCTTCCATTCATCCGTCTCTCTCTTTTGGTATCTCCACCCCCTCCTCCCCAGCTCTTTCTTCTACAGTAAACATGCCCAGGGCTCTCCTTTCTTACACCCACCCCACTGAGACAAGGGCCTTGATGCTGAATCCCCTTCTAGCTACTGCCTGACCTCTCACCCCCTCTCCCAGCTTGATTTCTTCAAAGAGCAAGTCCAGACGTGCTGCTTCTCTACTTCTTCTCACCTGTTCTCTGCACACTGCCCCCCTCCCCCCTTTGACTTCTGCTTTCCCCTCCCGCTGACATGGCTTGTCTGACGCCAGCTGTGGCCTCCGCCTGCCCAGTCCAGGCTTCCAGTCCTGGTCCTGCTTGTCCTCACAGCCCTCTACGTGTTGACAACTGGTGCCCGACACCGGGCCTACGTGGCTCTCCAGGACCTGTCTCCTGGGTTCTTTTCTGACCCCCTCTCAGCCTCATTTCCTGGCTCCTCTTCCTGTGCTCAGTTTTTATCAAATTAGATTATGTTTGGTCCCCTGTTCAACATTCCTTCGATGACTTTCCATTGCCTTTGGAAAAATTGTTGGGTGTGTTATATAAGCCTCTTTTGGGTGTAACCCCAGACCTTTTATGACTGGCCCTAATTCTCCAGCCCAACCTCAGTGGGCACGTGGGTCCAGTGACCCCCTCTCAGCCTCATTTCCTGGCTCCTCTTCCTGTGCTCAGTTTTTATCAAATTAGATTATGTTTGGTCCCCTGTTCAACATTCCTTCGATGACTTTCCATTGCCTTTGGAAAAATTGGTGGGTGTGTTATATAAGCCTCTTTTGGAGTGTAACCCCAGACCTTTTATGACTGGCCCTCATTCTCCAGCCCGACCTCAGTGGGCACGTGGGTCCATCCGAGGCACCTTTCCAGGCCATTCAGACCCACGTCCTCAGGCTTATTCAGGGCTCTCCAACTGTGCACGCTTAGTCCTCTGTCCAGGATGCAGGCTGGCCTCCACCCCATGCTGTTCACTTACAAAAAGCCTTTGGGACCCCTCAGACTAGGTCAAGTATTCCTTCTCTGAGTCTCCTAGCACCTGGTGCTGCCTCCCCTGCATCCTCTGTCCAGGATGCAGGCTGACCTCCACCCCATGCTGTCCAACTCCCCCCTCTATGCCTCAAGATTCTGTTCACTTACAAAAAGCCTTTGGGACCCCTCAGACTAGGTCAAGTATTCCTTCTCTTAGTCTCCTAGCACCTGGTGCTGCCTCCCCTGCATCCCTTTCTCTGTCTCCCAGAGTGAGCTGCCTGTTAGCAGGGACGGTCTCCTGTTAACACAGCGCCAAACCCAGCACTCAGTACATGTACAATGAATTCACCCATTGCTTCCCACATCCTTCACCTAACAGTAAGCTCAGGCAGCTAGACAGAAAAACAGAGTTGAAAGCTCATTGAATTGTTAGGGCAAAAGACTGCAATCCGAAGTGTATGCAGTTTGGACATTTCTCATCATGACCCAGATGTGAACACAACAGGTGAAATTGCCCCCTTAGAGAAGCAGCAGTGCTCCACAGAGGCCTGGCAGAGCAGCTGGCTGCTGCTCGGACTCACGGGGTGAGTGCCAGTGTTTACTATGATTCCAGAAGCAAGGCTAAGACCGAGCAATTATACAAAGGCGTTTCCACATCACTAGGTCAGAACACAGAACACAGAGCTTGAAAACAGACCAAGTGTTGAGAGTGGATGATTATACTTATAAATTACTAGAGGCCCAGTGCACAAAATTCATGCACTGGAGGGGGGGATGTCCCTCAGCCCAGCCTGCACCCTCTCTAATCTGGGGCCCCTCGGACATCCCTCTCACAATCTGGAACTACTGGCTACTAACCACTCGCCTGTCTGCCTGCCTGATTGCCCCTAACTGCTTCTGCCTGCCAGCCTGATCGTCCCCTAACCACTCCCCTACCAGCCCCATCACCCCCAACTGCCCTCCCCTGCTGGCCCAATCGCCCCCAACTGCCCTCCCCTGCAGGCCTAGTCACCCCCAACTGCCCTCCCCTGCCGACCATCTTGTGACAATGTGGAGGTGGCCATCTTGTGATGATGTGAGGGCATGAGGGTCAATTTGCATACTACCGCTTTATTATATAGGATGATTAATTTTACCAAAGACCTGTCTGCCACTGGATTCTTTCAAACAGATGCTTGAAATCTAGTTATAGGATGATTAATTTTACCAAAGACCTGTCTGCCACAGGACTCTTTCAAACAGATGCTTGAAATCTAGTCCTAGCTGGTTTGGCTCAATGGATAGAGTGTTGGCCTGTGGACTGAAAGGTCCCAGGTTTGATTCTGGTCAAGGGCAGAAGGCAGTAGGCAGCCAATCAATGATTCTCTTTCCTCATTAATGTTTCTATCTCTCTCTCCCTCTCCCTTCCTCTCTGAACTCAATGAAAATGTATTTTGTAAAAAATAAAAATAAGTAAAGTCAGCATCCAGCTTAAAATGTTAGGGCATGTGGGTGGGAACTGCCCCCCCCCTGATGGGTGGGCATGCGAACTACCCGGGGCACTAATCCAGCTGGGGGCTCAGGCTCACCCAGATAGCACTGGCCTGGCCCCTCTGTCCAGAGTCTCTCCGAGAGGAGATTCAGGTCCTGCTAAGGTTTTGGTGAGGGTGACCCCATCTGGCTGCTGTGAGCCCCTCCCTCTGGCTCAGTTCTTCTCAACCCTGGCTCCTGGTAGGATCCTCCTGGGGACTTTCAGAAACCCCAACGTGCAGCCTTACCCCAGGTCAGCTAGTGGAGAGGAGTGTCTCCAGGAGTGGACACTGGTATTGGTAGTTGGAAATGGTCCGGACGGATCCGAACGTGTAGCTGGGGGTGGGGGTGGGCAGTGATCTCATGCCTCCAGTTTACTGGTCCTCAAACTTGGCTGCAGGTAGAATCACCAGGAGCCTCACCAAGCCTCTGAGGCCGGGGCCCCGCCCCCAGCCGCTGCTGTGATTGCTGTGGGAGGCAGCTTGGTGTACACACAGGGCTTACAAAGGCTCGCTGGCCATTCTAATGGACGGCAAAGTGCTGGAGCCTCAGCTGCGACTCATCCTCCCACAGCCCCTAAAAGAGCCCGTTTTACCTTGAAAAAATCCACTGTCATGAGAAGATGAGAAACCCAACCTGTGGGGAACATATTTACCCTCCCGGCTGACCTGAGGTGTCAGAGGCAGAGTTCCCCTTGGAAAACAGCTATCTGTGCTGGAGGGAGAGGAGCTGCCTGCGTTAGTGCACAGATTAAACTTGTGACATGGAGGGTGCTGCTGCCTGGGCCACAGCTGAGCATCCTGAGCTCCTGGCTGCCTGAGTGACCCCGGTTGCCTCACAGGTGCCCATCCCTCCCTGGAAGCTTGCAGGGCAGCAGCACTAATAATAAACGGAGAGTGCATTCAATTATTGTAAATTTCTGGGTCATTGCTAATGGCATTTCCCTCCCTTCTCCTTTTATCCTGTGTTCAAAATCATTTTCTCTCTATACTTGTCTGTTAACAGATGTCAAATGTGAGTTAGTGCCTGTCCTGGGTAGGTAGGCTGCAGACTACACCCCCACCGAGCCTCCTCCTTGTGGCTTGTGGCAGATTGGTAGCTATCAGCACCTTCTTGAAAAAGACACCCAGTGTTGTCAAAAAAAGGCTCCGATGGTACCACTCACCCTCCATCCAGACTTACAGGCTTAACACGGGGGATCCTTTCCAACAATTCCATGACTCCTGATGAGGATTCTCATACGAAACCTTAAAAAATAAAAATGAAGATATTGGTTTATTTGGATCTTGAATTTAGAACAGTGGTTCTCAAATTGGGCTACACCTTGGAATCGCCTGGGGAGATTTAAAAACCATTAATGCTTATAACTGTCCCAAAGATACTCAGATTTAATGGTGTGAGGATTGACCCCTAGGGTAATGGGACTTTTAGAAGCTTCCCAGGTGATTCCAGGTTCAGCCAAGGTTGGTTCTACTGACATTTGTAAATAAGAGAGATGGAGAAAACAGGTGAAGGACACCCAACAGAGAAACATCTTAAGTCCCAACCTTCCTCCCTATGAACCACAGAGGCATTTAGATTCTCTATGAGCGCATGCGGTTGGATGAGTTTCCTAGGAGACAAAAAGCAAGGTTAGGCCACAGACACATCTCAAAACAGGAGTGTTTCCTCAGTGTCCTATCATCTCTCCAGGGTATTTTTGCTGGGGCTGCTGTCTGTCCCATTGCTCTCACTATCCCCTCCCTCTTCCGTGGCTCATCAACCTTTCACAGTGTTGTTTGGGTGCCATGGATACAGCAAAAAACCCCCAGTGCTATGGGTGAGGATGCACCTGGGAGGAGTGGGGGATACACAGAATGTCCGGTGGTGGGAGAGATCCTGAAGGAGCTTATGATAAACCCTGGGGGCCCCACACTGTGTTAGCCTCCCAGGTAGACATTCTGGGTCTTGGTCTATGCTTTCATCCTCCCTCGGGCCTCCCTCTAAGACCCTTTCCTTTCCATGAACATTCTCTCATCCTGTGCTCCATATATTTTGAGTCCTGCTGAGAGATCTGGCTGTGACAGCCACAATCAATGGCCTACCCATCCCCAACCCCATCTGCCTTCTTTCCTGCCAGCAGAATCCAGAATTTCCTCTGGCATCTGGCCCAGGGGTGAAACTTGATTAGTCCAGCTGTGGTTTTCCACCCTGGCTGTACATTAAAAACACCTGAGATATTGCCCTGGCTGGGTGGCTCAGTTGATCCCCGGTTGGGGAACATACGGGAGGCAACCAATCGATGTTTCTCTCATAATGATGTTTCCCTCTCTCTCTCTCTCTCTCTCTCTCTCTCCCTCTCCCTTTCTCTCTCTCAAAATCAATAAAAGAACATATCCTCAATAAAAAAACAAAATCAATAAAAAACCACCTGAGTCATTCTTTAAAAAATGCTGATACTTGGGCCCCATTCGCAGAAATTCTGATTTAATTGGTCTGGAGTGTGTATTCAAAGCTCCCAGGTGATTAAAATGTGCAGCCAGGATTGAGGATCATTGGTCTAGATCAGTGGTCGGCAAACTCATTAGTCAACAGAGCCAAATATCAACAGTACAACGATTGAAATTTCTTTTGAGAGCCAAATTTTTTAAACTTAAACTATATAGGTAGGTACATTGTTATTAACTTAATTAGGGTACTCCTAAGGCTTAGGAAGAGCCACACTCAAGGGGCCAAAAAACCGCATGTGGCTCTCGAGCCACAGTTTGCCGACCACGGGTCTAGATTCTGTTTCTTTGTGATGGGGTGGGGCCACAACATTAGTAACAAAGAAACAGAATTTTCGGAGGACGAGGCCCAGGAATCAGGATTTTAAAAAGATTCCCAGGTGATTCTAATGTGCAGCCAAGGTTGAGAACCACTGCTCTAGAACAATCTTGATTCAGGATTGGGCAGATGATGCCAATTTGGCCAATGACACGTGAGAGCACAGGGATAGGGGTGGGATTTAGAAAAAGGTTTCTGCCCCTGCAGGAAGGGATGTTCCCTCTTTCTCCTTCAAGGTCGCTGGAGTTGCAGGTAAGGATGAGGTGCTCGGGGCCACGCAGCGATCTTTGCCGACTGTGGGTATCAGGCCAGAGGGCTGAAACTCCTCTGAGAGAACCTCGGAGGGCAATGCTGAAAAGAACCTAGGTCTTAACAAGGCCGCCAGCTGCTCAATCAGCCAAACTGGGAAGCCCCTCTCTTCGAGGCTTCTTGCCTTGTAAGGGGCCTGTTCCACTCGCTTTGCAGCAGGCCCGGGCCCCAGCCCCTGAGGATCCCAGGCTCCAGGTTCCAGAGAGGCTCTGAGGTCTGCCCTGCTGATGCGCAGGGATGAGTGTAAAGCTCCTCCGACTCCCATGAAGCCGCTCACGGAGGTGAGGAGCCTTCAAGAGCCGGTGAGTGCTTTGTGCGGCGAGTGAAGGCCTGGGAGTGTTGCTGGAGGCGTGCAGATTGGGGCCTGGACCCTGCTCACTGATTGTGTGAATTGAGTGGGTCCAGCTCCGTGTGCCTCGGTTTTATCATCTGTCTGATGAAGTGAACGCCTGCCTCTAAGTGTTGTTGCCATTGTTCATTCAATGGCTTTAGCACAGTACCTGGCATGTTGCAAGTTTTTACCGTTAGTAAATGGGAGTTTTTACTATTTTTGATATATTCACCCTCTTTATGCTACCATGAGCAAGAGTTGAGATAAATGAAAAGAATGAGGAGAGAGTGCTTGATTCTCATAGGCCTGACTACTGCTTTAACAGTTTAGAAAGACTGAACAAGTGCTTCCTGTAGCCCCCACCCCCCTCCCCTCCTGGAATCTGCCTAATTCAGCTTGATTTGCTAAAGCAGCATAGACTCTGTGTCCCTGGAACTGAGCTCCATTCCAGCTCCGCCCGCTGACGGGCTTGATTGATTCTTGGAGCCCACGGCTGCCTGCTGCTGGCTGAGCGGGGGTCACCTCTTCCTGGGACTGCACCCCACTTATCTGGGACTGCACCCCACTTGGGACAGGAGCTGTGGAGGTGAGAGGAGGCTCGGTAGTCTGTCAGGGAGAGGGTTCTCCAGCTTTGGGGCTGAGTCCTGAAAGCCAGTGTCCCCTAGAATCAGAGTGCGGTCACAGTGGGGCGTCCCACCTTCTCCTACAATGTCAGCCCCATCTGGTGTCCTGGAAATAGGGCTGGGGAGGTACGTATCAGACCTTAGTCTCTAGTTGGTTCCAAGGGGCTTAATTGGGGCTCCCCAGAAGCCTCAGTGCCGGGGTCCCCTCCCCTTTTCTTCTTTCCTCTGAGTCTGTGGTCCATCCATGTGTCCCCCTCCCTTCGCTGGGCTTCTCCTGGCCTTGGCTCAACGATGGTATCTCCTTTCCACCATCATCTGGGCCCCAGCTGTCCTTCTCCCTTCCCCTCCTATCACTTCAGCCCCCGCTGGGATTCTGTGCTCTCCAGGAAACCGCTGCTGCCACTTCCGCGAGCTCCTCACTTCTCATGATTCTGGAATGTCCCCTGCTGCCCACCTGGTCGCTTAGACTTAGTGGTCTCCATTAGGCACCCTCTGCTCCTCAGTTTCTTCACCTGCACGTCCTCCCTCCTCCAGTCAGTATACCGCCCTGCTCACTGTGTGTGCTTGTTTTCATCATTCTTGTTTTACTCTGACATTCCCTCTAATGTCTACTTCAAACCCTATTGTTCTCCCCTCCTGCCTTTCTGGAGGCCTTGCTGTATCACTGTACCAACCATCCTCTTTGGCCAGAACTTTCCGTCTCTTTCTCACTCCTTATTCTCATTCATTTTTAAATATGTTCAGGTTTCTCCCATCTTTTCTTTTAAGGACACCCTTCCTCCGAGAATCACAGTGGGGCGTCCCACCTTCTCCTACAATGTCAGCCCCATCTGGTGTCCTGGAAATAGGGCTGGGGAGGTACGTATCAGACCTTAGTCTCTAGTTGGTTCCAAGGGGCTTAATTGGGGCTCCCCAGAAGCCTCAGTGCCGGGGTCCCCTCCCCTTTTCTTCTTTCCTCTGAGTCTGTGGTCCATCCATGTGTCCCCCTCCCTTCGCTGGGCTTCTCCTGGCCTTGGCTCAACGATGGTATCTCCTTTCCACCATCATCTGGGCCCCAGCTGTCCTTCTCCCTTCCCCTCCTATCACTTCAGCCCCCGCTGGGATTCTGTGCTCTCCAGGAAACCCGCTGCTGCCACTTCCGCGAGCTCCTCACTTCTCATGATTCTGGAATGTCCCCTGCTGCCCACCTGGTCGCTTAGACTTAGTGGTCTCCATTAGGCACCCTCTGCTCCTCAGTTTCTCCACCTGCACGTCCGCCATCCTCCAGTCAGTATGCCGCTCTGCTCACCTGTGTGAGCTTGTTTTCATCATTCTTGTTTTACTCTGACATTCCCTCTAGTGTCTACTTCAAACCCTATTGTTCCTCCCCTCCTGCCTTTCTGGAGGCCTTGCTATATCACTGTACCAACCATCCTCTTTGGCCAGAACTCTCAGTCTCTTTGTCACTCCTTATTCTTTCTCATTCATTTTTAAATATGTTCAGGTTTCTCCCATCTTTTCTTTTAAGGACACCCTCCCTCCGAGAATGTTCCCCCTCTCATCTGGGCCGCCTCTTTCCTCCATAGAAAGAGTTGTCCAGACTCTGCCTCCCTTTCCTCCCCTCTCACCCCTTCTTAGCTCTCAGCAGTGTGGCTTCTCCTCTCTCTGTGTCCCTCCCCTGGGACACTGTGAGCTCCTGATGGCTCAGCCCAGGTGTTTCCTGTGTCTACAGGGGAACGGGTGTGGCTCTGGAGTATCGGCCTCAGAATTCATGGCCCCCCCTTGGGAGAGACTGGACCTTGGCTGAATTCCTTACTTCTTTTAGGGCAGGGGCTGTTTTCCCAGAGGCGGATAATAATCATAGCTCCCATTTAGGGCAAGTAGCACAGGCAGGCCTTCTGCTCAGTGCTCTGTGGTTACTGTGGCCTCTGTGAGTGGAAGCTCACAATGTTCACTGAATGAGTAAATTTTGCCCAAATAATCTTAATCCAGTACTTTAAATTCTCACTTCCACATTCACCTCATTCTGTTCACCAGGTCTCTGGTTTATTTTCCAATTAAGAAATGATTACACAAAGGCTGTCATCCTAGTGTTCAAATTTGAGCGACCTCTGACTTTGATATCTTGCACAGTTTGAATCTATCCTGTGACTGAGCAGGAGAGGTGCCTTCGAAGTGTCTGTCCATAGGGGAGTCACATCTTGATTTGGTATTTAAATTCAGGACGGTTAAATTAATGTCACTATGCAACGAAAAGTTGGTCATTCTGGTTGTGATCAGGTAAAAAAAAAAAAAAATTTTTTTTTTTAAAATATTTTTAAAAAAAAGACCC
>NW_005366486.1:1222208-1251061 GCF_000412655.1 Myotis brandtii | reverse complement strand
AATGATGTTTACTTTGAATTTATATTAGTTCACACAAACACTCCATCCATGCTTTTGTTCCAGCCCTCCGGTCCAGTTTAAGAACCCATTGTGGCCCTTGAGTCAAAAAGTTTGCCCACCCCTGTACTAGAATGAAGATCTTTGCATAGGAAGGAAAACTACTTTGTAAAAATAAGCAGGTAGACTGAATGGACAATTAAAATCAAAATCCAAGTGTTGGGTGCATGGCTGAATCCAGGTGATCTCAGGTGGCCATAGGAGGCTGCTGTGCTCCGTCATCCTCTCGGGCAAATAGTAGCAAGAAGGGCCACCAGCAGCAACAGGCTTCCTCCCTGCCAGCTAGCCATCCTCACTGAATGAGTAAATTTTTCCCAAATAATCTTAATCCAGTACTTTAAATTCTCACTTCCACATTCACCACATTCTGTTCACCAGGTCTCTGGTTTATTTTCCAATTAAGAAATGATTACACAAAGGCTGTCATCCTAGTGTTCAAATTTGAGCGACCTCTGACTTTGATATCTTGCACAGTTTGAATCTATCCTGTGACTGAGCAGGAGAGGTGCCTTCGAAGTGTCTGTCCATAGGGGAGTCACATCTTGATTTGGTATTTAAATTCAGGACGGTTACATTAATGTCACTCTGCAACAAAATGTTGATCATTCTGGTTGTGATCAGGTAAAAAAAAAAACCATTTTTTTTTAAAAAAATTCTAGAACACAGGCCCTCCCCCACAATTTGTGAGGGTAGAAAATCAGGGGTTAAAAAAAATCCAGCAAAGGTCCTAGAATGAAGATCTTTGCATAGGAAGGAAAACTACTTTGTAAAAATAAGCAGGTAGACTGAATGGACAATTAAAATCAATTAAAATCCAACGGTTGGGTGCATGGCTGAATCCAGGTGATATCAGGTGGCCATAGGAGGCTGCTGTGCTCCGTCATCCTCTCGGGCAAATAGTAGCAAGAAGGGCCACCAGCAGCAACAGGCTTCCTCCCTGCCAGCTAGCCATCCTGCCTCACCCGTCCTCTTCCCCATAGTCCTGGGGAAGAAATCATAGAATTGATTATGATTTGTCTGCTTTGGATCATCAACTCAACCCTGAATCGTTTTGGCCAAGGAAATGGGACTGGGTCACGTGCCCAGTGGAGGTTGGACTCAGGATGTAGCGTTTCCCTAAATGAAAGATGCGTCTGTGACCAGAAGAAAGAATGCTGATCAGGCCCAAACTGGTGTCCAATATAGAAGAGAAATGGTGGCCTTTCTCCCGATGGCCACCAGCTGTCTGTCTAATCATTGCTCCCCCACTGATAGCAGAGTTAGGCTGTTGCTCTAACTCTGACACTCACTCGCCCTTTAGAGGCGCTCAGAGCCAGGCCTGAGGTTTCTGGATAGGAAGCACACTCTAAGGCAAGACACAGATTAAGTTGGGAGGGCGCTCAGAGCCAGGCCTGAGGTTTCTGGATAGGAAGTGCACTCTAACTAAGGCAAGGCACAGATTAAGTTGGGAAAATTGGAAAATAAGTTTATTTTCAAAAATTAGGAGGACTCCCCCAAAGCCTCCTTTTCCTCCTCTTTCCTCTGGTTCTCCCTCCTCTGTGGCAGAAGCTGACCAGGGAAGCGTTTGTGAGCACCCAGTTCACTGGTTGTTTCTCATTTTGTTGATCGACACCTTGGCTTCCCAAATAAGAAAAGCAATCAGGAAGGTTTCAGAGTGATGAGGAGAGAGGGAGAAGGAGAGAGGGCCAGGCATGTGCCAGCAGAACATCCGCACAAGGACAGAGTGCCAACCTCCCAGCCAGGTTGGCAGACAGGCCCTCCAGCAGGCAGAGTGACAACAGGGTAATCAGAATCACTTTCCACTCTCCATTGAGGCAGACACAGAGCCAAATGGAAGCAATGCCAGGGGGATAAATTGGTTTTTGCTCTTTTAACTTCAAGACCCATTCCCTTGGGTCCCTCCCATCTGATGGATTGATTGACAAGCTCACTGGGCAAGGAGAGGATTCCATATCCAAGATTCTGAGCTGTGTTAGGGGGTTCTCTGAAGCTAATTGAATGCGAATGTCAGCTGCCATAGAGGAAACAGGGAAAGGAGAGAGTTGCCTTTAGCCAGGGAACTTTCCGGAGCTGAGAGAAAACCAAACGGTAAGAAAAGTCTCTTGAACTTCAATTTAACTTCGTTGGGGCCCCAGCAAAAGTCAGTTAAATACCATGTTTTAATTATTTTTCAAAGTATTTATTGCTGTTTTGCAGTCCAGAAATTCACAATTAGAGTTTTTACATTTTAACTGGCATAATTTTGTATATTCAATTTTACATGTTGATATTTTTATTATATAATGAATATTGTAAACCACTGCAATTTTCAAAGGCATCATAAATGGCTATATAATATTCTAGGGTAAGGATATACCATACTACATTTCAACATTTTTTTCTCTTTGGTCAGTTTGGCTGTTTCCAATATTTTATAAGTTGTTCCAGCTTACATGTAGGGCTATGTTTATTCATTCTTGCCAGCATCAAGTATTATTTTAAAAATTTGTTGTCAATTTGATAGGCAAAACAGCTTATCTTTAATTCACCTATCTTTGATTACTAATCAGGATAAATATTGTTTTGAATGTTTTAGTCATGTATATTTCAACTTCTGAAAATTGTCTTTATGCTCTTTGCAGATTTTTCTTAATGGTGAACAGGATGTTTATATTAATATATTTAAAAATATGTTTACATATGAAGGATGTTGTAATAGTTCTTTAGTTTTATCGCTAACATTTTATTTTGTTTCTATTTAAAACTTTTTTTTGTAGAAGATATATCTGTTATTTAATAAATAATAATTTATTTTTGAAGGGTAGTACATGTGTTGTATGGCTCCAGATTTGACAGTCTAAAGAGTATTCATAATGTGTCCCTTCTATGGTATTGCTGCCCTATCACCTAGTTGCCCTCTTGAAGTCACTCATTGTTATCACTATGTAGACTTTCTTCTACACATGACAAATTTATAAACATATTTTACATTCCTGCTTCCTTTAAGCACAAATAATAAATATCTGTACTCTTCTACAACTTTTTTCTCTTATTTTCAAGTCATTTTCTATCAGTACATAAAGAGCTTCTTTGTTCTTTATATGGCAGCAGTGTATTCCATTGAATGATTCATGATAATTTTTTTTTTTACCTACAAACGTTTTGAAGGGTTTTATGGTCAGATCTAACAATCTTTCATTTATAATTTTATCTATTGATTTGTGTGCTTAAAACTTTTGCTCCACCCTTAATCATTTAAACACTCATCTGTGTTTTCTTCCTGTGTGGTTTTCAATTAGACTCAAGACAAATGTAGATTCACATGCAGTTGAAAGAGAAAATGTAGACAGAACCCTTGTAGCCTTTACTCAGTTTCTCTCAATGGTAACATCTTGAAAACTATAATAAGTTATCACAACTGGGATTGGACATTAATGCCTGAAGACAAAGCATTTCTGTCTCCTCAAGGGTCCCTCATGCTGCTCTTCTATAGCCACACCCACTACCATCCCACTCTATCTGTCCTTAATCTCTGGCAACCACTAACCTATTCTCTACTCCCGTAGTGTTGTCATTTCAAGACTGTTATATAAATGGAATCATATAGTATGTGACTTTTGGGGATTGGCTTTTTTCACTCAGCATAATTCTCTGGTGATTGGTTCTGGCTATTCTTTTTTATTGCTGGGTAGAACCTCATGGTATGGATGTACCACAGTTGTTTAACCATTTACTCACTGAGGGACATCTGACTTACTTCCAGTTTTTTGCTATTATAAATAAAATTGTTATAGACAATCATGTAGAGGTTGTCTGTATGACATAAGTTTTCATTTCTCTGGAATTGTGGCCCTCGAGTCAAAAAGTTTGCCCACCCCTGGTAGTGGGAGAAATCACCAAGTCCAGTCAAAGGGTTAAGTACTGGGACGGTGACTCAGGCAGGGACTCGGGATTCCAGGGAAGTCTCCTAGCCTGGGATGGGATGGAATGAGGGTAGGGGCTGAGCTGAGTCTTTTTAAAGGAGCAAGAGTCAGTCTGGTGACATGCAGGGGACATGGCACTTCAGACAGAGGGGAGAGCATAAGTAAAAAGAGTAAAAACAGAGGAGAGGACAGCACCGTGATGGCGAACCTTTTGAGCTCGGCGTGTCAGCATTTTGAAAACCCTAACTTAACTCTGGTGCCGTGTCACATATAGAAATTTTTTGATATTTGCAACCATAGTAAAACAAAGACTTATATTTTTGATATTTATTTTATATATTTAAATGCCATTTAACAAAGAAAAATCAACCAAAAAAATGAGTTCGCGTGTCACCTCTGACACACATGTCATAGGTTCGCCATCACTGCCTAAGATCAAGCATGTCAAACTCAAAGGCTAACATGGGCCAAATAAAGCATGTGGCCCATGGGCCGCGAGTTTGACATGCTTGCCTTAGATTGTCAAAAAATGATCACAGCCAACACAACAATAGCCGTCCAGTGAGAATGCCCTGTCTAGAGCCATAAATATATTGGTCATATAAGAAGAGTTGCATCTTATTGGTCACATTGCATAATTAAGTTGTGTCTGATTGGTTAATTATTGGTACCAGAAATCCTGATATACAAGCATAGGCACATGCTTTTTTTAAAGTCACTTTTGAGCAAAAAGGGTAGATAATGACTATGATTAGTTTTGTTTTGTTTCATTTTTATAAATCAATCAAAATTATGATTTTTGTCAGATTGGCAGAAAAGAAGTTTTGGTGTGTCACAGAATTTTAGTAATTCGTTTATGTGTACCATGAGATGAAAAAGTTGAAAATCGCTGCACTGAAGTAACATGAATAATGGTTACTTGTAGGTTCTAAGTCTTTGCAACCAGCGTAAAGGGAGGGGAAAAACACAGCATGGAGCTACAATTCCAGCAGAAGGTTGTGTGGCACTTCCCACCTGCGTGACAGCCCCACAACCCTGACCCTCCACACAGCAATCTGGTTCAGGAGGGGGTGACACTGCTGACCACACACAGGATTCTCAAAAGGGCACCCAGGACTCAGGGTTTGCAGTGGAGGTGAGAACACAGGGAAGGAAACAGCAGATCACGTCACACTCCAGAACAGCGTGCCTCACCTTTATCCTCTGGTGTTGCCAAAGCAATGTGAAGCAGGAACAAAAGTCAGTTTTTACTTTAATTTGGAGAGAGGCCATTAAGAAGTGAATTATGCCTGGCCAGTGTAGCTCAGTGGTTGAGCATCAACCTATGAACCAGGAGTTCACTGTTTGATTCCTGGTCAGGGCACATGCCCAGGTTGCAAGCCAATCCCCAGTAGGGGGCATGATTCTCTCTCATCACTGATGTTTCTATCTCTCCCTCTCCCTTCCTATTTGCCCTCTTGAAGTCACTCATTGTTATCACTATGTAGACTTTCTTCTACACATGACAAATTTATAAACATATTTTACATTCCTGCTTCCTTTATGCACAAATAATATCTGTACTCTTCTACAACTTTTTTCTCTTATTTTCAAGTCATTTTCTATCAGTACATAAAGAGCTTCTTTGTTCTTTATATGGCAGCAGTGTATTCCATTGAATGATTCATGATAATTTTTTTTTTTACCTACAAACGTTTTGAAGGGTTTTATGGTCAGATCTAACAATCTTTCATTTATAATTTTATCTATTGATTTGTGTGCTTAAAACTTTTGCTCCACCCTTAATCATTTAAACACTCATCTGTGTTTTCTTCCTGTGTGGTTTTCAATTAGACTCAAGACAAATGTAGATTCACATGCAGTTGAAAGAGAAAATGTAGACAGAACCCTTGTAGCCTTTACTCAGTTTCTCTCAATGGTAACATCTTGAAAACTATAATAAGTTATCACAACTGGGATTGGACATTAATGCCTGAAGACAAAGCATTTCTGTCTCCTCAAGGGTCCCTCATGCTGCTCTTCTATAGCCACACCCACTACCATCCCACTCTATCTGTCCTTAATCTCTGGCAACCACTAACCTATTCTCTACTCCCGTAGTGTTGTCATTTCAAGACTGTTATATAAATGGAACCATACAGTATGTGACTTTTGGGGATTGGCTTTTTTCACTCAGCATAATTCTCTAGAGATTCATCCAGGTTGCAAAAATCAATTGGGCATGTATGGGCCTATTTCTGTTTTCTCTATTCTGTTCTATTGACTATCTATATGATTATATCTTTGTCAATACTACACAGTCTTGATTATTGTAGCTATGTATGTCTTAAAATAAGGTAGATGAGTTCCTCCCATTCTATTCTTTTAAAAAATTGTTTAAGATATTATAGTTCCTTTGCTTCTTATAAGTATTAAAATGATTTTGTCTATACCAGCGATTTTCATCCAGTGTGCAGCAAGAATTTTTAAAACATGAAAATGCCTATTTAGTCAGGGGCATAGACCTCCTTTCCCTTAGATCAGTGATGGCGAACCTTTTGAGCTCGGCATGTTAGCATTTTGAAAAACCCTAACTTAACTCTGGTGCCGTGTCACATATAGAAATTTTTTGATATTTGCAACCATAGTAAAACAAAGACTTATATTTTTGATATTTATTTTATATATTTAAATGCCATTTAACAAAGAAAAATCAACCAAAAAAATGAGTTCACGTGTCACCTCTGACACACGTGTCATAGGTTCGCCATCACTGCCTTAGATCAAGTGTGTCAAACTCAAAGGCTAACATGGGCCGCGAGTTTGACATGCTTGCCTTAGATTGTCAAATAAAAAATGATCACAGCCAACACAACAATAGCCATCCAGTGAGAATGCCCTGTCTTGAGCCATAAATATATTGGTCATATAATAAGAGTTGCATCTTATTGGTCACATTGCATAATAAAGTTGTGTCTGATTGGTTAATTATTGGTACCAGAAATCCTGATATACAAGCATAGGCACATGCTTTTTTTAAAGTCACTTTTGAGCAAAAAGGGTAGATAATGACTATCATTAGTTTTGTTTCATTTTTATAAATCAATCAAAATTATGATTTTTGTCAGATCAGCAGAAAAGATGTTTTGGTGTGTCGTAGAATTTTAGTAATTCGTTTATGTGTACCATGAGATGAAAAAGTTGAAAATCATTGGTCTATATCAACAAAAACTTTTGTGGATATTTTTAAAAGAATTGCATTAAATCTGTGTATTAGTTTGAGGAGAATTGACATCTGTACTATGTTGAATTTTCCAATCTATGAACACAGTATGTGTCTTGTTTAGTCTTTAGGTTCTTTTATCAGCACATTGTGTAGTTTTCAGCATGCAAGTTGTATATGTATTTCTTCTTCTGAAGTTTTGTTTTAGTATACAGAAAGACAATGGATTTTTTGAACATTGATTCTGTATCCTGTAACTTGACTGTATTTGTTTATTGTTTCTAATAGGTTTTTGGTGGAGTCTTAGGGTTTTCTATATACAGAATCATGTCATCCACAAAAAGTGACATTTTATCTTCTTCCTTCCCTATTTGGATGCTTTCTATTTCTTTCTTTTGCCTTCTTGCTCTGCCAGGACTTCCAGCACTGTGTTGAATAAGAGTGGTGAGAACAGACATCCTTCTAAACAGACAGTTCCTAAATGTTCCTCATTTTAAAGGAAAAGTATTCAGTTCTTCCCCATTAAGTATAATGTTAGCTGTAGTGGTTTTGTCTTTTTGTTTTGTTTTTGTGGATTCTTCTTATCAAGTTAGGAAACTCATTTCTATTTCTGACTTTCCAAGTTGTTTTTTTAAAATCATGAATGGGTTTTGGATTGTGTCAAATGCTTTTTCTGCATAAAATGATGATATGATCATGTAATTTTTCTTTAGCTTGTTGATATGGTGGATTACATTGATTTTCAAATATTGAAATTGAATCAGTCTTGCATTCATGGAATAAACCTTACTGGTCATACTGTATAAATTTTTAAAACATATTGCTGAAATCTATTTGCTAATATTTTGTTAAGGGTCTTTACATCTATCACTGATATTGGCCTTTAGTTTTCTTTTTCTGTTCTGTCTTTATCTGATTTTGGTATTAGGGTAATAGTAGCATTACAAAATGAACTGGGAAGTGTTTTTTCACTTGTCATCTGGAAGAAATTGTGTAAATTGCTATTAATTCTTCTTTAAACATTTGGTAGAATTCTCCAGTGAAATGATCTGAACTTACAGATTTCTGTTTGAAGGAAATTTTTTAAATTAAGAATTCAATTTCCTTAGTTATAGGGCTATTCAAATCATCTATTTAATCTTTGGTGAGCTATTGTAAAATTTCTTGAGGAGTTGGTCTATTTCATTTAAGTTGTTAAATGTACTGTGTAGAGGTATTTGTAGTAGTCTCTTTTTACTTCTTTGATGTCTGCAGGGCATTATTACTTATTTGTCTGCAAGATCTGTAGTAATATCCCATTCATGCCAGGTAATTTGTGTTCCCCTTTTTTGTTATTAGTCTTGCTAGAGATTATTCAACTTTATTGATATTTTCAACAGAGAGTCAGCGCTCTGTTTCATTTATTTTCTCTATTGTATTTCTGCTTTTATTATTTTCTTCCTTCTTTGCTCTTTTTTTATTTTCTTGACGTAGAAGCTTAGATTATTAGAAACTTTCGTTTTTTAATGTATGCCTTGAGTGCTATAAATTTTCCACTTAGCACTGCTTTAGCTGTGTCCCACAGATTTTGATGTGTTGCCTTTTCATTTTCATTCAGTTAAATAAATGTATTTTTAAACTTCTCTTGAGACTTTCTCTTTGGTCTATTTAGGAGATTTGTTTAGTTTCCAAGTGTATGGGGAGTTTTTTTGTTATCTTTCTGATACTCATTCCTAGTTTGATTTCATTATGGTCAGAGAAACTGCATAATCTAAATTCTTCTAAATTTGTTGAAGTTTGTCTTTTAGGCCCAGGATAAGGGTTATTTTTGGTATGAGGTCTCTGGGAACTTGCAAAGAAAGTGTATTCTATAGTCATTGGGTGGAGTGTTCTGTTGATTAATGGTATTGAGTTCTTAATAATTTTCTCTATTTGTTGAGAGAGTAGTGTTGAAGACTCCAACTATAACTCTGGCTTTGTATATTTGTCCTTTCTGTTTTATCACTTTTTGCTTTGTTGTTAGCTGCTGATCTTTGGCAGACATTTTAATTATATTAGAATGTTGTCTATAACACTAAAAACTAAATTTCCATTTTGTATTTCTGAGCAAAGTGTTTTTTGTAATCTATTGAGAAATGACGTAATTTTTCTCCTTTAATTTATACCAGAATAAGGCTTTTTCAGCATCAAATATATTTCATTTTTTAATTGTTAACATTCAAAGTTCCAAGAGGGAATAAAGTGGCTGGGTTCTCTGTGAAGAGACATAAGGGTTATGTACCATTGGGATAATTGGTTGTAAAATGCCTGAAGTTTCAGTCTGCTATTCACAGGTTGGCTTAATTAGTATTATGTTAAAGAAAAAAAACTATACTGTTAATCCAGAGCTTTTGGAAATTATTTTACCAAAGGCCGAGTTAGCAAGATGAATAAAAATATGAGCTTTAGAGGCAAAGTTTGGGCTTTGAGTTCTGTAGTTGGTTAACTTATCTGTGTAGCTTTAGGACAATTGTGTAAAGTCTAATGGTTTCCTCCTTTAGGAAATGGGAGCGAAAGGTGTTAGGATCATTTTAAGGATCAAGTGGGTAACTTAGCGCACGTGATCACTACATTTTTGTTTCTATGGCCTCAGTTGGGAAAAGGGAGAGCACTAGTGAGTTTGGAGTTGGCTTTACTTCCGGTCTTGTAAAGTTTTCCCACAATAGAAACAGTTTCCTTTCAGTTGATGCAAAGGCGTTCTATCCATCATAGGGACACTTAACGGGAAAAGTATGGATGGATGGGATATGGTCGATTTTACCAGTTCATGGGCCAGAAACATCGTATTTGGAAAGTGAAAGTATGTTTACTTGTGTGTTTAATCACACTGATTGGCCATTGTGCAGAGAATCTTCATCTTTCGTTAAGTGCACCTTAGTCATGGAGAGAGAGGTTCAGCCATGTCCCAAGCCAGGTTCTGGAACCAAATGCAGTGTGGGGGATCAAGTCCAGCTTTGTAATTGTTCCTTTTTACTTCTTTGATGTCTGCAGGGCATTATTACTTCGTTGTCTGCAAGATCTGTAGTAATATCCCATCCATGCCAGGTAATTTGTGTTCCCTTTTTATGTTATTAGTCTTGTTAGAGATTACTCAACTTTATTGATATTTTCAACAGAGAGTTCTCTGTTTCAGTTATTTTCTCTATTGTATTTCTGCTTTTAATTGCATTTATTTCTGCTTTTATTATTTTCTTCCTTCTTCTTTGCTCTTTTTTTATTTTCTTGATGTAGAAGCTTAGATCATTAGAAACTTTAGTTTTTTAATGTATGCCTTGAGTACTATAAATTTTCCTCTTAGCACTGCTTTAGTTGTGTCCCAAAGATTTCGATGTGTTGCCTTTTCATTTTCATTCAGTTAAATAAATGTATTTTTAAACTTCTCTTGAGACTTTCTCTTTGGTCTATTTAGGAGATTTGTTTAGTTTCCAAGTGTATGGGGAGTTTTTTTGTTATCTTTCTGATACTCATTCCTAGTTTGATTTCATTATGGTCAGAGAAACTGCATAATCTAAATTCTTCTAAATTTGTTGAAGTTTGTCTTTTAGGCCCAGGATAAGGGTTATTTTTGGTATGAGGTCTCTGGGAACTTGCAAAGAAAGTGTATTCTATAGTCATTGGGTGGAGTGTTCTGTTGATTAATGGTATTGAGTTCTTAATAATTTTCTCTATTTGTTGAGAGAGTAGTGTTGAAGACTCCAACTATAACTCTGGCTTTGTATATTTGTCCTTTCTGTTTTATCACTTTTTGCTTTGTTGTTAGCTGCTGATCTTTGGCAGACATTTTAATTACATTAGAATGTGGTCTACAACACTTACGTGACTAAAAACTAAATTTTCATTGTTGTATTTCTGAGCAAAGTGTTTTTTTAATCTATTGAGAAATGATGTAATTTTTCTCCTTTAATTTATACCAGAATAAGGCTTTTTCAGCATCAAATATATTTCATTTTTTAATTGTTAACATTCAAAGTTCCAAGAGGGAATAAAGTGGCTGGGTTCTCTGTGAAGAGACATAAGGGTTATGTACCATTGGGATAATTGGTTGTAAAATGCCTGAAGTTTCAGTCTGCTATTCACAGGTTGGCTTAATTAGTATTATGTTAAAGAAAAAAAACTATACTGTTAATCCAGAGCTTTTGGAAATTATTTTACCAAAGGCCGAGTTAGCAAGATGAATAAAAATATGAGCTTTAGAGGCAAAGTTTGGGCTTTGAGTTCTGTAGTTGGTTAACTTATCTGTGTAGCTTTAGGACAATTGTGTAAAGTCTAATGGTTTCCTCATTTAGGAAATGGGAGTGAAAGGTGTTAGGATCGTTTTAAGGATCAAGTGGGTAACTTAGCGCACGTGATCACTACATTTTTGTTTCTATGGCCTCAGTTGGGAAAAGGGAGAGCACTAGTGAGTTTGGAGTTGGCTTTACTTCCGGTCTTGTAAAGTTTTCCCACAATAGAAACAGTTTCCTTTCAGTTGATGCAAAGGCGTTCTATCCATCATAGGGACACTTAACGGGAAAAGTATGGATGGATGGGATATGGTCGATTTTACCAGTTCATGGGCCAGAAACATCGTATTTGGAAAGTGAAAGTATGTTTACTTGTGTGTTTAATCACACTGATTGGCCATTGTGCAGAGAATCTTCATCTTTCGTTAGGTGCACCTCAGTCATGGAGAGAGAGGTTCAGCCATGTCCCAAGCCAGGTTCTGGAACCAAATGCAGTGTGGGGGATCAAGTCCAGCTTTGTAATTGTTCCTTTTGATCAGGCATGTTGAAAATTAACAGCAAAACTAACTTCTCCTGTAAAGTGGTGTAAAGATTTAAAAACCCAACTGCATCGTTACTGCGTCGTTGGCTTAGAAGAGGCAAAAGGGAAGGCAGTGAAAACTTGGGTAGACCTCTGAGCAGAGCAGTTTTAGGAAGACTCACGGAGTAACTTAGTTTTGCAGTGACTTTCTCTCTGTGGGTTTCATTTTGTTAAATCATTTTGATTTAACAGGAGACCAGAGCAAGAAAGGGCAGTTGGCAGGAAACCTTTAAATCCTCTATTAGGTATTTCTTTCCATTTGACACAATACCCAGTGGGGAGTCTTCATAAGGAAAGTAGTGACTTTTTTTAGGGGGAGAACAATCTGGGCTAAATTTAGTAAAACACCCAAGAGGTCCAGGGTCCCCGGGAGCCATGAAATGGCTTTGTAATAAGGCCTCCCGGATATTTTTAAATATTACATGGGGACAAAAATATTTCCTGTGGCTGGTGACACCGTTATCTTTTCTGATGCCCCTTTTCCTATCTCTCGCAATTGCTCTCCACATCAGAGATCAGGAAACTGGAGTCAGGTGTCTGGGCTGACACTGACCCCCAGCTCCCGGGCTTGACTCCCAGCTTCACGGAAAATGCAGTTGGGTCCCTCGGCAGTGAGGCCCTTAGGTCCATGGGCGAGACAGATAGATCTCATAGTAATTGGAGGGAGGCAAAAATATTTAAAGAGACCAAACTGTTTTTCACAGTGGCCTCTTCAGGGAAAGAATTCTCACCTGAGAGGCTTTTCAATGCCGATGAAGCATGGTGCTCCCAGGACCCACCTTCCCGCGGGAGTGATTCATTTTTTAAACTAGCTATCCAAATAAGAATATATGTGGCATGAACTCTAGTTTTACTGAGTTCTTATATGACTGTGGCATTATTTACTGTGGGTGTTTCAAAAAACAAAAGGAGCCCTAGTCAGTTTGGCTCAGTGGGTAGAGTGGTGGCCTGTGGACTGAAGGATCCAGGGTTCCATTCCGGCCCTGGTCGGGGGCATGCAGGAGGCAACCAATCGATGTGTCTCTCTCACATCAGTGTTTCTCTCTGTCTCTCCCTCTTCCTTTCACTCTCTAAAAATCAATGGGAAAAATATCCTTGGGTGAGGATTAAAAAACAAACAAAAACACACACACATAAAACATAAAAGGATTCAAACAAGCTAAGGTGGATGACTCAGTGGTTAGGAGACAAACTGCCGATTGGCTCTGCCTGCTGGTTCTGGAGTCACCTGGCAGACATCTGAGCAGGTGATTAAGTGACAGGTGTGCTGGGGTCAGGCCAGCTCTCCCATTCTCAGGCCTGTCACTCACCATCTTCAGGTGGCCTGACTTGGTGTGGGACAAAGCTATAGATGATGAGGGAGGAGGAAGAGGAGGGAGGAAGAACGGGAGGGAGGAGGAGGAGGGCGGTTTGGCTCCTGGCTGGCACCTGGAGGACCTAATTGCTGGGGGGAAGAAGCATGCAGGGAGGAGGCTGTGCTGTAGGTTCTGAATAAAATCATATTCCTGCCTGAGTGAGACTTAGTGTTAAAGGTCCTAGTGAACTATGGTGTATTGATTCATGATTCTACAAAAATGAAATAGGATATTCTTCTTCAGTGATTTGCAACTCGCTTTTTAGGCAGGCTTTATTTCAAGTCTGCATGAAGGCTAGCCTTGTCTTAGAAGGCTCATGGGAGCAGAGAGTGTTTGCTGGCTGTGCCCAGCTTGGCTAGAGCAGGGAAGACAGCGAGGCCGAGTGGCAGGGCTGGGCCGCCCACCTTGGAGACTGGCAGAGCCCAGGGGACTCAGGGTGGGTCCGGCACAGGGGGTGGGACATCTATGAGGCCTGGGAGCACAGTTGGCTGGGACTTCGGGGTGGGGCGGGGGGGAGAGATGGGGAAGGGACATGGCTACTGACAATGCCTCCCAGACTCTGGCTAGCGGGGCCAGGTTCCCACCCCCCTTTCTGACCTCACTGCTTAAGCCAGTGAGGTTTCCAGTGGTGGGGCAATCTATCAGTGAGATGTGAATTCGATTTGGTGGGTCACAGGGGCATTGGAAAGAGTGAAATTGAGTAGAGGTCAGAATTCTTCATGAGTCGGGCACAGTTCCCTCCAGTGGACTCGGGTGTACCTGCTGTCTGTGTGCTGGGTGAACGTAGATGTGTTCCTTTACTGTGGGCCAGAGGTGTTAAAGCTACAGGGCTGTCTTCCTAGCGATCAGTACTCCCTACATGAGATCCCCCAGCACACATACATCCCTCAAAAGAAATGTTTCCATCCCCCCAAAGTTGGACACATTTAATCAGTCTTAAAAAATAGAAGCGGCCCCGGCAGGTGAGGTCATTTGGTTGGAGCTTGTCCCTTACACTGAAAGGCGGCAGCTTTGATTTCCTCCAGGGCACATACCCAGTTGGGGACACATAGGGGAGACAGCCTATCGATGTCTCCTCCCTCCCTCCCTCCCTTCTTCCCTCCTTCCCTCCTCCCCTTCTTCCCTTCTCTCTATAAAAATTCAATAGAAACATGTCCTTGGGTGATGATTAAAAACAAAAAGAAAGAGCAGCTGTGAGAGCATTCGCCAGCCAGTGGAGTAAGGTCCGTGGTGGTGGCCTCTGAGTACGGAAGAGCTGAAGGTCTGAGGAAGAAAATGGTGGAGGGGAGAGAGGGTTTGGAAGCATTTCAGTTACCCTGTGGAACAAACGACCCCCAAACTGAGGGGCACATGTGGTTAAGAATCAGGACAGGGCCCAGCAGGAGTGGCTGGTCTCTGTGCCCTAATGCCTGAGGCCTCAGACAGGAAGATTTGGTGCCAGAGGCACCCTGACCCCGGAGCTGGGAGGTCTGGGGTCTTCACTCACGTGAGCAGTTAGTGCTCCCGGAGGCTGGGAGAGCACAGAGCGCTTCCCCTGCAGGTAAGACTGTAGCCCTTCTGAGCTAGGAGGTCACATCTGCTGTGTTCTAACAGTTAGACAGGTCACTGAGGGCAATGACATAGCTCCCACCTTTCTAGGCATGAGTGACAAAGAATTTGTGGAAAAGTCTTTAAAATGCCACAGGTAGTTTTGTTTTGTTTTGTTTATTTATTTTTTTTTGCATATTTTAGTGTCCTTTGAAGGAAAGGCTGTACTTGAACAGAAGGGACAGTGACCTCAGGCCAAGGTTGGAGGGCAGAGGCCTCTGTGCAGAAGGAAAGGGGAGGCCCTGGGGCGGGAGAGCTGCTGGCAGGGAGCAACTTGTGTTTGGAATGTTCAGGGGAGGCCTCCCCTGAAAGGCCGGAGCATTACCCTCTGGTGCAAACAACTGTGGGAAAGCCTCTAGCTAATGACGAGACCAGCCGGTGAACACCCCCTGAGCCAGAGGTGCGTAGGGGACACCTGGGCTTTGTCCCTTCACAGGGAAGCAGGGGTGTCCTCAGAGGGAGGAATGTGGCCTGGGTACTCTGCCCGGCTCTCTGGAAGCCAGGGAGCTGGGTCTGCCCTGGAAGGGAGGCCTGGCCAAGTTCACGGTTGCATTTCAAAAGGGAAGATGAAAGGAGTGGGGACCCGTCCACTTCCACAGGCTTCTAAGAAAGAAGGCCCTGTTCGGGAAAGTAGACAGCCTCCCAGCAAATGAGCCTTTCAGAGCAATTTAGTGGGAAATGGGGTGCCTATTACACGATTACCAAACAGTGTTCGCTCTCCCTCACTGGAATAATCCTCCCCATCTAGCGGCATTCATGTGGATAACCTGCTAAATCAAAATCGTGTTTATGGACTTTTAACAATGGGGGAGAGAATTCCTGGAGACTGATTTCCAGGGACCTCAAAATCCTCCATAGCCTGGGTTTGGGGGGTGGCCATTGAGGAGGCCCAGGCCGTCTGGTCCCCCACCATGGGTTGGCTGGGTGGGGGGCCAGGAAGGCCACTCACGGACCCCCCTGAGAGGACTCGGTACAACACCAGTGTTTGGGCACTGCATGGTACTTGGTGCTCGGTAATATACCAGGAGCTCCTGTTTAAATAAGTAAAAGGCCCAGATGTTTGCCTGACTTTCCAGACAATCCGATTTAGGATAACCACTCCCACTTCCCCAGCTACCTTGGGGCTCTCCTGGGGCCCTTGGGGAGCAGTCAAATGCTCCCTGCCTGAAGCCACGCCAGCTGGGGCTGTCACTGGGCCTTCCCCTAACTCCATTCCCTCCCCTCTCTTCCTGGAACTTCTGGACTCTCCTTGGGCTCTTGGAGGGGAGTCACCTCTGGTTCTCAGGGGGTCCCTGGCCCTCAGCCCCTATCTGACTCAGGCAGACACCCCCTCCCCTCACACACATGAACCAATGTGGGGATATATGTTTCCTCCTGGGGCTCAGGGTGGCTGATATGAGCTGTACTCGCACACATCTTGCAAACTCCCCTGGAAGTGGCGTTCTTTGAGGATGGGGTCAGGCTGCTGGGCTGTGTCCATGCCCTGGCCTCTCTACAGGAGGGCTGCTGTCCCCTCCTTCCCCTGTTCCAGGCCAGCAGACAGTGGCTGGAGCTGGACAGACAGGACACAGAGGGTGGGGGCGCTGTTTGCGCCAGACTTGGAAGCCATTCCCTTGGCGCTCAGGTGCATGCAGCGTGGGGGTCCTGGGTGCTGCTGCCTTGCTTTTATTTGGGGTGGGAGCGAGGGCAGAAGAGAGAGAAACCAACCCACAGAAATCGGGCTCTTGGATGGATTTTTTTAATGCCCCTCTCAGAGAGACCAATTTTGCAAAACTTCATTAACAGGCCCATTAGTGCTCCCTGATTCCCGGCTGCTGCCACTGGTGGGAAGCGGGCCGCTGCTGGGAGAGCAAATGGGCTCCAGCTAATGCGTATGCTAATAACACTGGTGCAGCATTTGCTGCTCCTCACAGGAAGACAGTAAAGTGTCTGCTGTCTCTGCCAACTCTTACAAAAAAGAAAAGGAGGGGAGGGCGCAACCAAAAAATAAAGCTGTCCACTTGCAACATTTCTAGTCAGTATTTATAGACGAGAGCCGTCTGTCGGTGATTCCAGCGGCGCCGCGCCAGATGCAGACCCTGCGCCCGCATTACTCAGGGAGCCCCACTGCAGAGCCGGCTGCTGTGGAGGGAACTCCCGTCTGAGTGGGAAGAGCTGCTGGCTACACAGGTTGCTCCTGTCCTGTCGCCTCCTCCTGGGGAGGAACTCCTGCTGTCCCAGTGCTTGGTGGCCCCAACAGATTTCACTGGCTGAGGCACCTTAGCAGTGGTTCTCAACCTTCTGGCCCTTTAAATACAGTTCCTCATGTTGTGACCCAACCATAAAATTATTTTTGTTGCTACTTCATAACTGTAATGTTGCTACTGTTATGAATCGTAATGTAAATATCTGATATGCAGGATGGCCTTAGGCGACCCCTGTGAAAGGGTCATTCGACCGCCAAAGGGGTCGTGATCCACAGGTTGAGAACCCTGCCTTAGGGGGTCCCGGAAACCCTGAGTGGCACTGAATAATTAGCAAGTTCTGCTCCTGCCTTGTCAGATATCAATCAGATAGTTCCCACAGCAAAGCTGCTGGAATTGCCTTCACAAACACCACGCTCCGTATTTAAACCACATTTATAGACTTCAGGCTTATAGTTGGAGGTATTTTAGGGGAGTGGTTTCATGGTGCACAGACGCAGGGCCTTGGAATGCACGTGGCACTGGCTGCAATGATAGATCTGTGACCACTGTGTGGGATTCTTGATTTTTCCCCCCCTTCTATCTGGTTTAAAACGACGTTCAGCAATATTTCCAGCTTCTTTAGGAAACAATGGTGAGTTCGGTTCTCTAGACTTTCAAGTTTCTGTCAGGAAATATCTGATTATTAACTGATGTGGTGGAAAGTGGGATTTTAAAATTTGGGCATCTCTCAAATCGTGTGAAGAGGAAGTTTGTACATTGACTCTGGTTTTCTGCTTGGCAGCACTGAAAGACTGAAGTTAAACAATGAGAAAGGTCCCCAGTGGGGACCACATTCAACAGCTTTGGTTCAGGAGGGACGAGGATGGCCCAAGGCTGTTCTGGTCCATGTTGAGGGCTGTGGCGTTTCACCAGCACCGTGCCTGCTGCACGTGGAAGCTGTCAGGTGTTCGGTGAAGTTGTGCTATCTTTTAAAAAAATTCTCTCTAAACAGAAAAAAGCCTGGAAACCAAGGTCTCTATAACACATGAGGAAACCTCTGGCTCTTCAGCCATTTCTTCAGTTATTTGTAGCTAACTCTATTACAATAAGCCAAGAACCAGGATGCTATTATACAACAGCCGCCTCTCATAGCTGGGGCCAATGTTAGGGTTAAGGGCCTTCATAAAAGTATACATGTTTTATGTCATTTGGCCTTGAACTACCATGAAATAGTTGAAAAAAAATGAGAACATCTTTGCTTTCCTGTGTAGGTTTGTCTTTAACAAATCTTAAAAGACGATGTTTGTGTTTGTTTTTCTTTCTGGCTTTGCAGTTTCTGGTGATGGAAAACAGCGGCCAGGTTATCATGAGCATAAAGACTGTGACAAAAGTAAGGAATGAGAACCAGCTTTTGTAAGGGTCGTGAGTTTCACACTAACGGTGCTAAGGTCTCTTGCCCAGCACTTTAATTTGAGTGGAGCTCATGAGGTATGGAACCTGGCATGCGACTGCAGGCTGCAGGGTTAGACCAGGAAAGTAGGTCTTGTGGCTGGAGAAGATAGGAGATGGGGATGAAGGAAGAGGAGAGGGTGATTATGAAGAGGAAGCCGTGGAGTTCATTAAGGCATGGAGTGGCTAGCAATCTTTGGAACAAAGGCCTTTGGGGACTGGCCTGGCTCCTGTCTGAACCCCTTTTTGGGGGAAGGCTGTTTCCACACACACCTTTTCTCTCTTCAGCAGGCAGTGGGAGGGCTGAGCTCTCTGGTGGGAGGAAGGACGGCTAAAGGAAGACTGTTTCTCAACTCAGTACTTCTAACATCAAGTGGATGGGTTTTCTACACCAAGCAATTCTCCACTTCTCTGTGGACACTAACTGGGTGTCCTGTAATTTAACTCAATTCTGACACTAACAGCCCAGAGATAGCACAAGCGCTATGCTCAGTCCCACAGACACTTCCCCACCCACTTCAGACCCCACTCGCAAGTGTGGGTTCCTGGGTTACTCATACTTCTGTCCGACTCGGGGGTTCCCATGACCACCTCTGCAGGTTTGATTATTTGCTGTAACAGTTCGGAGAACTTAGAGGGACACTGCTTCTGTTTACCAGTTTATTTATTTCAGAGGATATGAAAAAAGCTGCAAGTTGACAGCCAGATGAAGGGGAGCACAGGGCGAGGTATGCCAGCATCCCAAGCAAAGGAGCGTCAGTCCCTCTGTTTACCAGTTTATTTATTTCAGAGGATATGAAAAAGCTGAAAATTGACAGCCAGGTGAAGGGGAGCACAGGGCCAGGTGTGCCAGCATCCCAAGCAAAGGAGCTTCAGTCCCCGTGACATACGCCACCTCCGAGCATGTGGATACGTTCGCCACCAGGAGCTCTCTGATCCTCATTGTTCAGGCTTTCGTGGGGGTTCCATTACCCAGGCATGACTGATTAAGTCATTGGCCATTGGTGTTTCAGCCCTTCTAACCTTCCAGAGGTCTGTGGGAGGTGGGGAGGGCCTGAAAGTTCTGAACCCATAATCATAGGGTTGGTTCCTCTGGCAACCAGCCTCCATCCTCAGCATAACTCAGGTGTGGTTTCATGGGGCTTATTGTGAATAACAAAAGACACTGCACTTACCCCTGTCACTCAGGACATTCATCACAAGGATTTTAGAAGCTCTGTGTCAGAAACCTGGAGGAAAACCAAATATATATATTTCTTGTTATATCACAATATCAAAGTGGCCAAGGGTCTTATTGCAGTTACTGTTGCTGCAGATAAACTGGCTTCAACCAGCTACTAAGATATTATGCACATTGTTTCTGTGGGTCAGGGCCAGGCACAGTGGGAATGTCTTGTCTGCTCTATGATGTCTGGGGCCTCAGCTAGAAAGCGGGGAGGTTGGGGGCTGGCTTGACAGCTGGGGCAGGAGTTACCTGGAGGCTGCTACACTCACTTGTCTGGGACCTGAGCTGCGGGGTCGTTTGGCTTCTTCATGTGGTAGCTTCCAAGGGGTCAGACTTTAATCTTTTTATTTATTTTTATTTTTGTTAACCCTCACATATCTTTTTATTTTTTGTCAATCCTCGCCCGAGAATATTTTTCCATTGATTTTGAGAGAGAGGAAGAGAGGGGAGAGACAGAGAAATATCCATGTGGGAGAGACACATCAATTGGTTGCCTCCCGCACACACCGGACCAGGGCTGGGATCCAGCCTGCAACCGACATCCGTACCCTTGACCAGAATCGAACCCGGAACCCAGGACCCTTCAGTCCACAAGCCAACACTCTATCCACTGAGCCAAACCAGCTAGGGCGGGACTTACATCTTTTTATATTGAGGTTCACTGCTTCCAGCCTGCGTGTTCAGTAAACGAGGCAGAGTCTCCATGATGTTAATGTGTGGCTGCCGAGGTCACACACTGTCACCACCACCATACAATTGGTAGACATCCCGGGCCCACCACGCTGAAGGAGGGGAGATTGGACTCCACCTCTGGATGGGATGTGACAAAGTCACATTGCAAAGGAGCATCTGGGATGGGAGATGCTGCTGCATTACCCTTTGGAAAACACAATCTGCACAGGTAGAAAGATAGAGGAACCAAGCAAATAAGACCCCAGGGCACACCTGGCACATTCTTGCTCCAGCCTCACCTTAGAACACCTATAACTTAGACTCTGTTTACTCAGTGCAGAAACACCTGATAGGTCAGGCTGATTCAATTGTTTAAAAAAATTCCATCAGATTAGTCATTTGGGGTTGTGTGAGCCAAAGAGAAATGGACTGACCAAGAGCTCACCTTTCCTGGGACTGTGTCGTGTTAGGTAGATCTAAGTGGGGAATCATGGCCAGTGTCTACAACAAAACCTTAGAGGGGTCTTTCTGCTCCCTCTACCCCTCTGCCTCCTTGGTTACTAACCGGTTTCCTGGCAACCAAGATTCCTCCACATCAGCTTTGGAGCCAGGAGGCTCAGCCTTCCCTCCCCCAGCTCTCATCTCCCATGGATCACCGGGGACTGGATGCATAATGAGATTTTAATTGTCCCATAGTATCTGATCTTTTCCGTCTGCATATCTTCTAGGCAGAGATGTAATTTCAATTAATTTTGCTTATCTGATAAAATTTTCATATCCTTTAAGCTCATTTCATAGAACTAATAGGCGCTATGCTCTTCTTTGAGTTCCAGCCTGGGTGTTTTATCCAGGGCAGAGATCCCTGCTCACTCCATCACATCAAAGAGCGTCTGGACTGTGCGTGCACAAGGGGCAAGAGGCTTCCACTCCTGGGTGCAGCTAGTTGTGGGACCTTTCCTCCCTCCCCTTTTTTTACTTGAAGAGCTTTACCCAAACCCTATTTGCTTTTATTCTTTATCAGATCAAGATATTAGTATTTCCTAAACAAAAAGTACCCCGTTGCTTTAAGTGTCATACCCATAAATATGTAAATTACACTTAACTTGAAGGAGTTCTTTCTTTTCTCCTGCTTCTGTGGAATATGGGACAGCTGTATCTCAGAAATGAGTTTGGGTCTTTGTTTTGTTAAGGGAAGTGAGAAGCGGGGTCAGGGGGGATACTGAAATTTAGTATGTGATGAGAAAGGACTGATGTCATTTCTCAGTAATCCCTATGCCTGTGCCAGCTCTTGTTAAAATTCATTTGACCCACACATATTCCTGTGTAAAAATTAAGAGCCCTTTTTTACATATATGCTAGAACTGAACTACGTGTCAGTCCTTTGACATGGTACTGAGTTTGGTCAAAACCAAGCAAAATTTTGAAGCTGTTGAGGAACAAAAAGTCAAAATCAAAAATACTGAAAGGGAATGCTTAAACAAAGCACACATTGGTTTTCTTTGCTAGAAATTTCTAGCTAACAAGTTTATCTATTATCAGATCAAGAAGAGAAATCCAGGGAATAGGAATGAACAGGAGAGGCCTATGTAAACGGAATGAGAAAATAGAACTAGTGAGGTTGAAAATACTCAGACTGCCACTGGTTAGCTGTGTGACATTAGACAAGCACTCAGCCCTTTTTTCCTACATGGGCAGAATGAAGTGTGAACCAGGACCTATGGCCCATTGATGTCTACCAATCTTTGATTCAAAGCTATGTGAGTGGGTTTTGCATTGGGACTGTAAGGGCAGGCACTGAGTTAGGGACTTGCCAGAGTTCAAGAGATTATAGAAAGTAAAACTTGCTCTGATGATCTCACCCAAGTCCAAGCATTGATTCTCACCCTTGCTGTCAGCACAATGAGAGTAGGTCCATATCTCAGAGATGGACTCACACCAACAACCTGGAGAGACGGGTGTATAAAAACTCAAGGGCCAGTTTGATTATAATGGAAGCACAGAATGAAAAACACATCTCATGTAGACCCTGTGTTTGTATTCACAGATCAACATAGTCACAGTAGATAAGTGTGCTGCAGGAAAACTAAATTGTACTCATCCGTTCACCTTTTGAAAGACATTTTGGTTGTTTCTATTTTGGGACATAAGAATTTCAATTCTCTTGGGTAAATAGCTAGGGTGAAATTGCTGGGTCATATGGTAGGTGTAAGCCCATGCCAACATGTGATTGGTTTACAGGCAAAGTAGCTGCACCATTTTGCATTCTGACCAGCAATAAATGAGAACTAAATTGTACTCATAAGTTTATTGCTGAACAGGGACTCATTTGTGCAATAAATCTTTGTTGAGGGTTCACTAAATGGCAGGGGTATTCAAGAGATTGAGAGCAGAATAGACAAAAATTTCTATTATGGAGTTTATTGTCTTAATTGATGGGGGAATAAGAAAATAAATCCTGCAAATATTACATATACAACATGTCAAATAGGGATTAGTGCTAAAGACAAAATTGAAGCACAGGAGTGCAATTTTAAATAGGGTCATCAGCAAGGGTTCAAGGAGAAAGTGACGTTTGAGCAAAGACCAGAGGAGGTGAAGGAGTGAGCCATGTGGGTATCTAGGGAAAGAGCATTTCAGGTAGAGATCACAGGAGATAAAAACAAAACAAAACCCTAGGGTGGGAGCATGCCTGGTATGTTCAGTGAAGCTCGCAGTTGAGCAGTCGGGGAGGAAGGGGTAGTAGGAATTATGTTAGAAAAGTAGTGGGGAGGGGACCAGATCCTAGTAAAGACTTGTTATTTTTCTTGGAGTTGGATGGGGAGCCATTGGAGGGAGTGAGCTGAGGAGTGACATGATCTGATGAAGGTTTTAAATGATCCCTCTGGATATAGTTTTGAGAATAGCAGACACTAAGGGGCAAGAGTGAAAACAAGGAGGATGGTTAAAAAGCTAATGCAGCCTGGCCAGTGTTGCTCATGGTTGAGCACTAACCTATGAACCAGGAGGTCACGGTTCAATTCTGGTCAGGGCACATGCCTTGGTTGTGAGTTCGATCCCCAGTAGGGGGCATGCAGGAGGCAGCCAATCAATTATTTCTCTATCATATATATATATATATATATCCTATATAATAAAAGGGTAATATGCAAATTGACCCTAACGGTGGAATGACCAGGAACGACTGGTTGCTATGATGTGCACTGACCACCAGGGAGCAGACGCTCAATGCAGGAGCTGCCCCCTGGTGGTCAGTGCGCTTCCACACGGGGAGTGCTGCTCAGCCAGAAGCCAGCTCAGAAGCAGCAGTGGTGGGAGCCTCACCTGCAGGGAGCGGGCCTAAGCCATTAGTCAGACATCTCCCAAGGGCTCCCAGGCTACCAGAGGGATGTATGCATAATGCAGTAATTCAAATGAGAGACTTTGGCTTAAGCCAGTGATGGCGAACCTTTTGAGCTCAGCGTGTCAGCATTTTGAAAAACCCTAACTTAACTCTGGTGCCGTGTCACATAGAGAAATTTTTTGATATTTGCAACCATAGTAAAACAAAGACTTATATTTTTGATATTTATTTTACATATTTAAATGCCATTTAACAAAGAAAAATCAACCAAAAAAAATGAGTTTGCGTGTCATCGGTTCGCCATCACTGGCTTAGGCCATGTGGAAATGTGGCAAGGGGTCAGATTCTGGAGATACTTTGAAATTGGAACCAATAGACTGCTTGGCAAACTGGATGGGGATGTAAGGGAAATAGTGGTATCAAGGTACCTGAAGTTGGGCCAAACTCCATAGAGGGCACAGACCTCCACAAACTGTCCTCACCTCAGACATCAGCTGAAAATGCAGGGGTGCCCAGGGCTATCCTCCTTTTCTACCAGCTGGGAAAGTGGGTTTCCATGAACCAAAGTTGTGGGAACCCACTCTTAGACTTGATAATTCACTAAACAGACTCACAGAACTCACTGAAAGCTCTACACCCATGAGTACAGCTGTATAATAGCAAAAGGATGCAATTAGAGTTGCATCGGGTGAAGACTGCATGGACTCCAAATGTAAAGCTTCTTCCTTAGGGACACATCACCCTCTCAACACACGTGTATGACGGCATGCAGAGAATCGCAGACCAGGGCAGCTATCAGAGGGCAGGATCTAGGTGTTTGTTGGGGGTTCTTTATGTAGACAGGATTAACTGGGTCACTGCCCACTTGACTAATTTCTCGCTCTCCTCCCTCTCCCTGGAGGTAACGGTGACATCATGGGTCTCAAAATCCTAACCCTCTAATCACATGGCTGGTCTTTCTAGTGTGTCCAGTGCCATCCAGAGTTACAAAGATGCTATTATCACTCCAGGAATCCCAAGGGTGTAAAGGTTAACTCCCAGGAGTTGGGAACAAAAAACAGCCAAATTCTTTATTGCTCACAGAATAACATCTAAGCTTTTTGCCTTGAACAAGTGGAAGGATGGGGTTGCCATTACCTGAGATGGTTGGAGAAGGAGAATCATAGGAAGCAGATGGGATCTACAATAGAGATGTGCTTGAGACTTCAAATCCTGGGACCCTATGGCTTTGGAGGATGGACACTCTCCTATCTGGTTCTTCTGGGCACCATTTCTGTCTTTTAGTCCAACCATCCCTTTTGCCTAGGAAGTTATCCCTCCCATTTCATCCAGGTCACCTTGACTAGATGTCTGGGGGTCCCCAAACTCTTTACAGGTAATCTCTGGAGTGATTCTTACATGAATGGTGAATCACAGGCAGCATGGGTGGTCTTACTGGTTTAGCCATCAGATGACCTTCTGTCACTTGCTACCATGTCATTGGGGAATACTTCATACTCGGCATGTGCTGCCTTCAGACTTCCCATAATTGTGCAGAGGGACCTGATGACCCTCGCAAGTCATTTCAGCCCTCTGGGGTTGTTTGGTACATTTTATAAAATGGAAGGTTGAATTTTTAAAAATATATCTTTATTGATTTTAGAGAGGAAGGGAGAGGGGGAGAGAGATAGAAACATCAATGATGAGAGAAAATCATTGATTGGCTGCCTCCTGCACGTCCCTCACTGGGGATCAAGCCAGCAACCCAGGCATGTGCCCTTGACCAGAATCAAACCTGGGACCCTTCAGTCCGCAGGCTGACGCTCTATCCACTGAGCCAAACCAGCTAGGGTGGAAGGTTGAATTTTATGATCTTGGGCCCCTTTTGGTTAAAGTGATCTCTAAGTCTACCTAGCTCAGTGGTTCTCAACCTTGGCTGCACATTAGAATCACCTGGGAATCTTTTTAAAATCCTGATTTCGGGGCCTCATCCTCCGGAAATTCTGTTTCTTTGTTATTAATGTTGCCCCATAACAAAGAAACAGAATTTCTGAAGGATGAGGCCCAGAAATCAGGATTTTAAAAAGATTCCCAGGTGATTCTAATGTGCAGCCAAAGTTGAGAACCACTGACCTCGAGCGTGTGTTACTGTTGGTCATGTGTGTGAATGGTCTGCACCTGTGTGTCCTGCCTTCCAAATAGATAGTCACCTTTGTATGGCAGGGGTGTTAGTAGATTTCAGAGCAGAATAGACCTGACTTTGTGTGGTTCCGTCTAGTATGTCCTCTCTATATCCCTCTGTAATAGGAACTGGCACACAGTATATGCTCACTTCATATTTAATAGTAGTGAATTAAAACAATTTAAATCCTTCTTCTGCCTCCTATCTAAACCAAATAGTTTGGGCTCTGGGCTCAGAGTATTTCAGGTTTTGAATAATCTTTAAAATAGCATCAATGTTCATCTTTATTCTGTGTGTGTATGTGTGCATATATGGGTTACATACATATATAATATATACCTGAGAGAGAGAACTTTTAAAGTCTGGCTGGGTTTTATCCCTAGTCACCAACTGCTAACTCTCTTGGGCGAATTAGTGTCACCATTCCGTGCTCTGGTGTTTTCATCTGTAAAATCAATCTAACATTAGTACTTACCTCCTAGGGTTGATTTGAGCATTAAACAAGTTACTGTTTGTAGAGCACTCGGCACACTGGGAATAGGCATGGCCACAGGGAAGGCTATAGGAGTGGTGGTCAATTCGAAATTGACTTTCTTTTAGGTCTGAATGGAGTCGGCACTGGCCAGGTGGGCAATAACACCTGTGGCATGGACCTCAAGCAGTCAGTACCCCAGGCACAGTTGCTAAGGGCCTAAATCTGGTTTTCATGTGGGAATTGCGTTTCCTTCCTCTTGCATCAGAGCTGCAGCCTGCAGTTCTCAGTCCTTTGGGTTAAGGTGTAGACCTGAGGGAACAGAACACCCCACTGATTACCCCCCCACAGACACACGCACTCCCCCACCCCCACTCACACACACACACAACAATTACTCCAAGGGCATCTCCTGCTAATTGTGAGTTCCAGTCATCAGGCATAAAGGTGGCTCATTCCATTTTTGTGAACTAATTCTTTGTGTGTGGGAGAGCGGGAACCAGTTTAGTACCCAGAAGCATTTACCCCTCATTATGGCCCAATTATCACAGTGTGATTTTTTGTTGTGATCAAAGCAGATTTCAGCTCCTACCGAGACCTTGAGCCTTGAGAAGCAGCCCAGCCTCTCGGTTTCCTGCAGAGGTAAAACCACTGAAGCAGGTTCCTAGGAAAACGCTAAGGAAATGGTCCTTATAACTGGGCTCCCTTGGCAGCCTCTTCCTTTTGATTGTTTTCAGAAAAGGAGAAAGATGGAGCTGTTGTTAAACGTTCATTTTAGGGAGCCTCAGTGAACTTGGCGCTTTCCAAAGCAGCCACATTATCCCACCCACACAAAGAAGTGATTCCTCTGGGCCTGGGAGCCCTGCTTCCTCTCCAGGGCCTGCTCCCCAGGTGCGAAGAGCATCTTCAGGGGCTGGAGGCTAATTGCACATGGGAAGGAGAAAGTGGGCTTAATGAAAAACCCAGGCTTATTGTCCCCACTGAGATTTTAAATAAATTGGTTCCAAGGTGCTGTTGACAGGCAATTTGGGGACAGGTTGCATGAGTTAGCTCAATTTCTTAGTTTTTGCTATGAAAATTCCCTCCTTTTTCTCTTCTCGCCGTGGCCTGCATCTGGGGGCTTTGTTCTCCTTAAGCTTTCTCTTTCCCTTCCGCTGCCCCATCTCTGTTTCGTAAAGAAAGCCTCCAGTGCATAATAAGCTTTCAATAAATATTGTTCGTTCTCCTTCCCTGCCATCTGGATCTTTGCTTAGTTTATTGGTTTTCTCTCTTGTTGTTCTTTTATCTTGTTCCCTGCCTCCCTCATACCAGTCATTTGAATTATCTGTTTCAGTCTCGTTGTACCACCCCCCACCCTCTGCTTCCTGACACAGGTCTCTGACTCCCCCGCACCACACACACACACACACACACACACACACACACACACACTCTTTTGATTTTAATCCCCATCTCCCCCTCCTCTCCTTCCTTTTCTTCTTGCTGCTCTTTTGGTCTCCACCTCTGTGTATACAGTGTCCCTTTGCCTCAATGCTTCTTAACCTTGGCTTGGAACATTGTAATCACAGGAGAAACATTTAAAAAACTCCTAATGACCAGGCTGAAACCTGGACCACTTAAATCGGGGTTTATGGAAACGAAACTCAGGCATCAGTATATTTTGAAAGCTCCCCAGTTGATTCCCATGCACAGCCCAGGCTGAGAAGCACTGCCTTGCTTCTGATTGGAACGCCTGTATTGTGCAAAGCCAGCTTTATATTGCTGTGGCTTATTAAGGATGTCTCCAGGTGGCTTACCTGATATGCTTCAATCTCACATTTGGTGAAATGCATTTTCTCTCCTGCTGGCTTCCAGGGTGGGTCTGTGGTCTTTGCCCGTCTGTCAAGGTTGTCAAGAGCCCAGGTTAGAAGTGAAGGAGAGTGAGACTAGGCGTTGGTCAGGATGGGAATAGCAGAGAGGCTTGGGAAGGGGCCCCCGAGACTCTACTCCTGGCCTTGTCTAATGTGATGTCCAAATTCAGGAAACAGGAAAGGCACAACCATGGAGCCTCTGGTTTCTGGACACATGGGCTTCGCTTGGGTCAGGCTTTGTCGATCAGGATAAGTGCCTTTTTGGATGTCAGCTGCCCTGCCTTGGCGCGTGTGTGTGTGTGTGCGTGCGTGTGTGTTGCGTCTTTGCATAGAGAGTTAAGAGCTTTGTTTCACTTAAAGGACAAAAGTGAAAGAGAACAGTCCTCTCCCCATCCACAGGTACCACCTCCATCTAGAGCAGTGGTTCTCAACCTTCCTAATGCCGCGACCCTTTAATACAGTTCCTCATGTTGTGGTGACCCCCAATTTCATTGTTAGAAATTGAACATAATTAAAGCATAGTGATTAATCACAAAAACAATATGTAATTATATATGTGTTTTCCGATGGTCTTAGGCGACCCCTGTGAAAGGGT
>NW_005366486.1:1209531-1222036 GCF_000412655.1 Myotis brandtii | reverse complement strand
TTCTTAATGCCGCGACCCTTTAATACAGTTCCTCATGTTGTGGTGACCCCCAACCATAAAATTATTTTTGTTGCTACTTCATAACTGTAATTTTGCTACTGTTATGAATCGTAATGTAAATATCTGATATGCAGGATGTATTTTCATTGTTACAAATTGAACATAATTAAAGCATAGTGATTAATCACAAAAACAATATGTAATTATATATGTGTTTTCCGATGGTCTTAGGCGACCCCTGTGAAAGGGTCATTCGACCCCCAAAGGGGTCGCGACCCACAGGTTGAGAACCGCTGCTCTAGAGGATTGTTCTCTAGATGGAGGTGGGACCTGTGGATGGGGAGGGCATTGTCCTCCAGAATAAAAGCCATGCATTTGCTCAGTGGACTCCGAAATCGCTAGCACCTTGTCAGGGAGAGAAGGAAGCAATGGGTCCAGAAAAGCTCGGGGAAACCTGCCTGCCGGCTGATGTTCAGGTTTTCAGGCCGAGCGTGGCCCTTTCTAAACTCTCTAAAGGGAGCGGCATTCAGTGTGTCGTTTTTGTACTGGACAAGTTCATCAGCCATTTATGAGTTGGTTGAGAAGTTTCTGGTAGCGGTAGGGGAACTCAGGTCACAAAGGTAATATGAATCCGACTGTGGAACTTTCTCTACCAGGTGACAGGTGGGGGGAGTTCCAAATCCTATGGATCCGCTAGGCAGGACTGTCCTCAAATTCAAAGTGCAGGAGGGAGCCTGCCTGCCCTAGGGTGGAGCCCAGCACCCACGCACAGGGAACAGCTCTGGTTCCTTTGATTTTTCCATTGTTCTTTGCTGAGGGTGCTGAGCCAGCACAGCCTGGCTAAGGTCAGCTGACCCACCAGTGACAGTTCCTGTCCCCAGCAAGCTGGGGCAGCAGACAGCCTGGCAGCCCTTCCTAGGGCCTGGCAGCCAGCTTGGTGGCCCCAGCCTCCAGCTCAAAGGCGGCTGAAGAGCTGGTGGTAGTGCCTTTGGAGGCTGAGAATTCACTCTCCTTGCAGAACGTGACCTTATCGTATTAGTTTCTAGGCACCTGCTGATGCATTCAGATCGATTTAAGGCCTGCATTACTTAAGGCACTTATTAGCATGTATTTATTCAAATAGTTTTGCCGGAGAGTGCCAGGGTGCCAGGTGAAGCCTAGGGAATTATCAAGGGGGGAGGGGTGGGGATTAAAAAAAGATAATGATCCCCAAGCCCCACCCCCAAAGTTTGAGGGTGGGTTTTTTTTAAAAGCAATTAGTTCAGGGATCCTCAAACTACGGCCCGCGGGTCACATGCAAATACAAATATTGTATTTGTTCCCATTTTGTTTTTTTACTTCAAAATAAGATATGTGCAGTGTGCACAGGAATTTGTTCATAGTTTTTTTTAAACTATAGTCCGGCCCTCCAACGGTCTGAGGGACAGTGAACTGGCCCCCTGTTTAAAAAGTTTGAGGACCCCTGAATTAGTTGCTGCTGTTTTCAAAGGAGAATCAGGGGTGAGGACGTGGATTTGATGGAAAGCACATGGAGGGGGCCAAGGGCAGCTGAGTTCTGGCGTTTCTGAGTTCAGGTTTGCATTCCTGAGCTCCAGATGTGCAACCATGGAAATGTCAGGTGACTCCTTCGTAAAGTGAGGGGCAGGCTAGATAGGAAACTTCAGAATTTCCAGGGAGCCTGGACATTATGCTGAAGCTCAGAACCCCACTCTAGGTGGACTGAAGTTGCCTTTCACAGGGGGTTGGGAAGGGGAGGTAGGCATCAACACAATGTTGATCCACATCAATATTTGAGAACAATTGGGCAGGTGATCTTGGGGTCCCTGTGAGCTAGAAAGTCTAAGGCCCAGTGATTTTACATAATCAGCACCTTCTTGTGTGTGGGACCCAGACAGACATCTAGCCAGGTCCTGTCCTCAAAGAACTAGCATGGAATTGGCATAGGTGGGCCCATGGAGCGTGTCTGAGCTCAGAAAGAGCAAGGGAGGGGCAGCTAGAAAACATGTGGATGTGAAATGAAAACCACAGCAAGGTCCGATAATAAGGAGGCAGGAAGGCTGAGGGGCGATCCCACACCGTGTGGAGACTGCGTGAGCTGGTTCACGTGGAGGACGATGAGCTCTTCATTTCTGCTGAGAGCTCCGGGGGGTCTAGTTGCAGTGGGAGTAGAGAAAGTGGCTCCTACTTGAGTGTGTGTGTGGGCGAGTATGCCAGTCTTGAGAGGACTGGATTTTTAACAGGCTTCCAAAGGAGCTTGTGGGTTTTCTTCCCCATGGGTCCTTAGAAATAAAACTTTAGAAAGTAGAGAAAAATGTCTGTTTTTCCTTCATTTGTCAGGATGCTTCTGCTGATCTGTAATCAGAAGGACCTAGTGAAATGTTTGATTTGACGTGTTTTTCCAGGAGAATGGATGGCTGGGTTGTTCTATCCTGTTCTCTCCTTGGTCTGCCTTTGCAACACTTTTTCTAAGGAAGCTGACAAAGGCCAGATAGAGATGGTACCTGTGGATGGGGAGAGGACTATTCTCTAGAACAGTGATGGCGAACCTATGACACGCGTGTCAGAGGTGACACTCGAACTCATTTTTTTGGTTGATTTTTCTTTGTTAAATGGCATTTAAATATATAAAATAATATCAAAAATATAAGTCTTTGTTTTACTATGGTTGCAAATATCAAAAAATTTCTATATGTGACACGGCACCAGAGTTAAGTTAGGGTTTTTCAAAATGCTGACACGCCGAGCTCAAAAGGTTCGCCATCACTGCTCTAGATGGCGGTGGTACCTGTGGATGGGGAGAGGACTGTTCTCTGCATGGGATGAAAGCTCCTCTTCTAGATTGCTTGGATTCTAGTCTCAGCACCACAAACTAAACTGTGAAATTGTGGGCAAATCACTCTCCCCTTGAAATCTTGGTGTCCACATCTGGAGAAAATGAGGCAGTTGTGTTAGGGGGTCCTTGAGGACCCTTCTCGCTCGGATACATCCTCATTCAGACATAAATGAGCTAATTACTTATAGGAAGCATGTTTAATGCCCTATCATGAGATACATCTGGGAGTGAGGTATGGGAGTGGGGGCACCGGGAATTGCCCATTCATCTCGCTTTCTCATGGGTTCAGGACTGCAGGACCATCATGTATGTCTGTGGAAGTTGGGCCCATTCAAGGGCCGAGATGAAGTTGGGATCAGCTCCAGTTCTCTTTGCCAAATTGGGCATACCCTGTGGCAGTCTCACCAAGAGGGTGACATTTGAAGTCGCTCCTAATGACACCATAGGTCTATCCATGGAAGAAGTATGGGCAAAAAAATGCTTCTTAGAAACTGGGTGTGTCTGTCTATGAATGCTGTCCGGTCCACATCAGCTCTCCATTCACAGCTGACTCTCCCCAGACAGGGGCCATCCACACCTGTCTGTGCTTTGGAGGCTCCTGCTGTCTTAGCTAAACAGAGGCCCTATCAACAGGTGATGACAGAGGGTGTGACTGTATGTGTGTGTGTGTGTGTGTGTGTGTGTATGTGTGTATGTGTGTGTAAGGGGTTATTGAAATCTGAAGTCAGGAGTTATTCATCAAAAGATGGAAATATCGACATTCTTTTCAACCATCTCTTTTTATGCCTATTGCCCTCCAAGCAGTTGAGGCCACTGATTCATGGCCGAGAACAGAGAGGACACTGGTATTTAGGCCTGATTTTTGAACAACGCTTTATAGTGATGGCAGAATGCTGGGCATGGGAAGGGGGAGAGACAGAGAATGACACTCACACACTTGAGGATGTGTGCATGTGTGTAAAGTGTGTGTGGTGGTGAGTGTATAGGTTTGAATAATTTTACTTCAAAACCCAGCCTAAACTTGCCACCTTCCAGAACCTCTTTCCGAACTGAGCCACACTGAGTTTGCATTCATTCTTTCCCTACTGCATGAATGTCAGAGTGTTTATTACTTTGCTTTTACTCTGAGCCTCAGGCTGTTGTGTGTGTGTGTGTGTGTGTGTGTGTGTGTGTGTGTGTGTGAAATAACATATCACATGGGAGAAGGTCAGGGCAGGGCACTGTCCTGTAGCTGTCAGTTCTGTTGACCAGGCAAATGGTCTCCTCATTTGTGGCACCGCCTCCTCCTCTCTTTCCACAGCAAGCAGCTCATACTTGGGCACATGGTAGATAACTCAGCCTTGGCCAGAATTATTTAAAAATTAATAGTAAAAGGCGAGTTCTTCGTTCAAACTACTATAACTCTAAGACAGCGGTTCTCAACCTGTGGGTCGTGACCCCTTTGGCGGTCGAACGACCCTTCCACAGGGGTCGCCTAAGACCATCCTGCATATCAGACATTTACATTACGATTCATAACAGTAGCAAAATTACAGTTATGAAGTAGCAACGAAAATAATTTTATGGTTGGGGTCACAACATGAGGAACTGTATTTCAAGGGCCAGAAGGTTGAGAACCACTGCTCTAAGAACTGCCTGTCAGAAGCTCTGGCTGTTGTTGAGGGCATCCATGATCACCAACAGAACCTTTGTGTTCTGAGCTATAAAGGCACAAAAGACATTGGCCTTGGCATGGCAAGAAGCTGAGCTCACAGTCCTGGGGAGAGAACACCACCCACACACAGAAGGACCCACTTAAACCCGCACACAGCTCTGAGCTTGGAGTTGCAGACGTAAAGGTGAATACAACTCATCTCTTGCGAGGTCTGCAGTTTGAAGGCAGAGATAGGCTTTTGAACAACTATCCATAAATCAGAAGGGTAAGTGCCTGTTATGTATAAGGTTATGTATAAAGTTTTGTAAACACACAGAGAAGGGGCCAAGTCTGTCTGGGCTGCTTAAGGATGGCCTCTCAGAGAAAGGGTAATTTGCATTGGATTTTGCAGGATGAGTAGGAGTCTGCTAGGCAGAGAAGAGGTGAAAGACAATTTTAGGCAGAGAGAACTAAAAGCAGACAAGACCTATAAAAATACATGGTGTTTGGAAAGTGGAGAGCAGCTTAATGTTGCTGAAGCTAATGACACATATTTGGGTAGAGTGTGGAGGGCAAGAAATAGAATTATATGACAATAATAAACATTTATTGATTGGTTACATGTTATTTAAGCACTTTACCTGTTATTCATTTGATCTTTAAAACGTACAGATGATGTAGGTACTATTTGCCTCATCTTACTTTGGGGGAAATTGAGGTACAGTGAATGAGGACTTAGAAAAGAAATTTTCCCAAGGTCACACGGTTAGTAAATGATACAAGGCAGCCTGACACCAGACCTTGTGCCTTTCACGAACCAAGTGAACCTTGTGCCCTTTGTGAACTATGCTGTTAGCTGGTGAATATTGTAGGCGTCCAGAGGGTTCAACAGATAGGGTTAGGGAGATGTGGCTTTGAGGAGAAAATATCAGAAATAAATAAAGAGGAGGTAGGAAGATGTCCCAGGCAAGGAAGGATGCTGTGATCAAGACAATGCAGGATGGATATGGTCTAGGGCTGTTGCCCTGGTCCATTGTCAGGTCAGTAACTCAGTTCTGGGCACAGCCCAGATGAACATGTCGCTGGAGGTCTCCAGAGCATCTCTGCTCTCTAGAAGGCCCAGGAAATCCAGCTCTACTCAATTTCTCCCTGAGCCCTTTCCTTCCCCTCACTAGGGGGACGTAGTGGGGTATACAGAGGGAGACAGATGCCTGTAGGATATCCACAGGTCAATATTTCCCTCTGCTGTGGGAGGTTTTTCAAGTGCGTTGTCAACCGAGCATTCCTGGGTGTGGACTGGGATTTGGCAGTGGGATTTAGTGAATCTAGCAGAGCCAGGCTCCTGGTTATGAATCCCAGGGAGCGGGGGGGCGGGGAGGGGGGGTGTTCAGCCACCGAGCAGTGGAAGGTTCCAGCTGCTCACATTTAAATAAGAGACATCAGGGCAGGTAGCAGAGGCCAAGGGGAGATCGCTCCCCAAGCGAAATTGAATTTTGTTGGAGCTAAATTGAGACGCTGACTTGTCTTTTTACAAATGTATTCATGGGCTCGGCTGCCACTTTCATTTAGAGGGCTTGTCATCTGAGCTGCGGCAGGCTGGCCGAGCCATGGCCTCCCGGCCTCCCGCTGAGGAGCTGGGGGCCCAGTGGGATGGGAGGAACACGCCAGAGGAGGCTGTTGTCTGCAACCGGCTGCTTCCTCTGTGGGCTTCTCTCCCAACCTGGACAAGCAGCTGCAAATCCAACATTCTAACACAATACAAGAATAAGCGTCCTAGTTCGACAGACAAGGGGTGGGGGCCTGCTTAACTCCCATCAATAGCTGTGGGTATGGGGGAGCTATTGAACCCCCTGTGCCTCAGTTTCCTCACTTGTATCATGGGCTTAAAAATAGTATTGCCCATAGACTCATACAGAACAGCTGACAAATAAAATATGCCAAGTGCCCCTCTGGAAATAATAAAAGCACATTTTAAAAATCATGTGTGGTAAATGAGTCCTATGCCAGGGTATTTCATGGTAACCAGTATACCACCATTTCTGCGCTTTCACCGCTCGGAACGCCTTCCTCACCCTTAGGCAGTGGCTCTCTGAGGCTTCTTTTTAATGTCACATCTGCTTGTGAGTCCATTACAGTAAGAGTGTGGTGTGGAGGACTAGTTCCTGGGCATGGTGGGGGCATGAGCTGGGAAGGGCGGGAGAGATCATCGTGGATAGGGAAGGTGAGACAATCTTTATAATCTATGGAGCAAGGCCCTGTGTCATAGCATCAAAGAGGGGTCACCAGCTCAGGAAGGTGAGAACAAAAGCTATTGGGGGCTCCCTGATGGGTTTGTAAGGTTTCCTGTAGGAGATGACATTGAGAATTTGTTGAAATGAAGATTTGGATTTAGCCCTCGAGGAAGGGTCTTCAGGGAAAAGACTCACGTGGTGAGTTTAGGGATGGTCTGGGGTATGTAGGGGTCTTTAGGGGTGGTGGTGGTCTGGGGGTATGGGGGTCTTTAGGGGTGGTCTGGGGGTACATGAGGCTCTTTAGTGATGGTCTGGGAGTGGGGGGCCTTTAGGGATAGTCTGGGGGTGTGGCAGATCTTTAGGGGTGGTCTGGGGAAAAGATGTGGGGGGAAGGAAGGAGCAGTGCTTTTTGCTGTCACTTTTCATGGTACGTGCTTCTCTTCCAAGGATGGCTGTTAGTGGAGATGAGGCATGAGGGACAATCTGAACAATGTCCAGCTGGCAGCTGGCAGAGTTGAGATCTTGGGACTTGCTTCCAGAGTCATGGCCAAGGAAACCCAAGGCCTGGGTTCTCTAGACCTGTGCTCTGTGACCTTGGACAAGTATCTTCCTTCCCCAGGCGTTTGCTCTTCTGTAATGCAGGGGCCAAATGGGAACCAGGGGCCTCGCCCTGGGACCAGGGGCTGCAGAGTGCACCTGTGTGCCTCCAGACGGGCAGGTACTCTCTCTCTCTCTCTCTTTCATTCAACCCCAGGCAGAAGCACTCCCTTTGCCTGACTCCTCACCTTCCCCCAGGCATCTGGTCTCAGGAGGCACTTGAGTTTATGACCCCAAAATTGACTGAGTAGGTGATCTCTGAGATTCCTTTGTACTCTGCTAGGCCAATATTCTAATTCCTTATTACACGTACCCTCAGCTCTTAGCTTGGGGTTTTTAATCTTACATCCTTTGAGCCATAAGGATTCATGGAACAGAATTTAGGAGATTCATGAACTTGGCTGGAATAGAAAAAACTGCTATCTTTATTTTCATAAGCTTCTCTTTGAAATGCACTTTCCCTCAGAATGTCCTTGGGGCTGAATGCAGGGTTGGACTCGAGGGCAGAGGAGGCTACCACGTTCTTTCCAAGGCGATGGTTTGCCACCGTCAGGGAAAGAGTGGGACCTTGCTCTGATCTTGATGTTTATTTTCCTGGCTAACTCCTTATCTGAGGAAGCTACTGAAAGGCTGGGGACGATATGGATGAGGGCTTCCATGGTGAGCATAAAAGGAAGCAGAGAGTAGACACGTGTAAAAGTAATTTGGGTCTGTCTGGCTTTGTCTCTCAAGTATTAAAGCATAAAAGGAAGCAGAGAGTAGACACGTGTAAAAGTGATTTGGGTCTGGCTTTGTCTCTCAAGTATTAGCTTGCTCTGGGCCGTAGATTTCAGAGGGTGACAGTAATTGCAAAATTTGCAAGATGTTACTTGTTTTGTTTAGAGATTCTAGCTTGTCCTTTTCCTGTCTTATGCTAAGTTTCTGTCTTCATTCATTCATTCTGCATTCGTTTATTCTATATTGAATGAATCCCTATGTAAAATGTATTGGGTTGACCATGAAGTCAGTCTCTCGCTCTTTCCCGAAGGAATGGGAACCCCATCGTTAGAGGGAGAGGAATAGGGGGGTAGCTCTAGGCACTGCAGGAAATGGTCTGTGATTCTGTTTCTAATGGCCCCAGGAGCCTGTCTGAGTGGGATTCGCCCCTTCACACCGATGCTTGTCTATGATTTAGAGAACCTTGAGGGAGGTTCTCTCCTGCGGTCTGTTCTCCTTGAGATCCGACATCCGCAAGAGGTAAATTTCATCTGGGGAAACAAGTTGCTCATCCAAAGGAGATAACAGCTGTGAGAAAAATTCCCCGATGCCGGGCCTGTTGACTTATGTTTCAAAGGAGAACAATTTCAACATAAAGTTGCACTTTCCCTCGAGCGGCTGATGCAATAAAATGGCTGTACGCTGCAAAACCCCATCCAATACGGCACGTACTAAACCTTTCAGAGGTAGTGGTTTGATTTTTAATTTTATGCTCTTGGCAGGCAATCAGGGTCTTTAATAGTATGGAGGCCAGAGGGAGGATGTTTTAAAACAGTGAGGATCTTATCATAGTGTGCAATTAATGAATAATTATTAAAACCCAGAAATAACCGGAAGAGAAGGAAAGAGGTGGCAGAACAATTCTCTGGTTACGGGCCTGTAACGCCTCCTCCAGAGAGGAGAAATATGATATACGGGTCCATGCAATTACTTCTGCCACTTGTCCCCACAGGGAGATCTGACTTAAGGAAGAAAAAAAAAAAAAACCCCAAAAGGCCATCACTTAGAAAGCAAAAGTGAAAGTCATTTGTTGACAATGAAACATTTTCAGCATTTGAGTGGTAATTACACTTAAGATAAAATAATAATGAGAGCCACGAAACACCTGCTCCTTGAAATCAATTTCTGAGAGTGGGCGGAGAGCTGGGTGTGCTGGAGGCGCTGGTAAGACCATCGCTTTGGTGACCAGATTCCCGGCGTGTGCTGTGCCAGGCCCGGCTGTCACAAAGAGCCCACACATGTCTTCTGAGCAGGCCCGTGGCTTCTGTCATTCCCAGGCCCAATTTTGTCAGCTCCATGCTGTCAGGACCCCTCCTCTGTAGGTCTGAGTCCCACTGCTGCCTTTTTGCCTCAGCTCTAGAAAATGCTGTCATCTGTCAAATGGCTGTTTGTAGTTCAAGCGCCGGCCCGCTGAGCGGTCCTGTCTCCGGCTGGTATTCGGGCACCCTGGCCTCCGCTAACAGGTCCACACGCTGATGCTCCCCCAAACCCCTCAAGAAAGAAAACCAGTCTCTCATGCAGGCAGCGACCACAGGCAGGGCATCTATTCGTTTCTCAGCATTTCGGCTACCCGGGGCCCTGCTGGGCAGCTCAGAGCATCTGGGGTCAGCTCACCTTTAAGCAGCCATTAGCTCCCTGGCAGCTAAACTGGGCTGGAGGAGAGCGGGGGGAATCCGTGGGCATTTGAGATGGCATTTTCCTGGCGTGAGGTAGCTCATTACCGACAGCCTTAGCCCAGAGCTGGGCTTTCATGATCAATCTCTCAGTGGTGTTGCAGGAGGCCCGCCAGCACTATGAGGCCAAACAGGCCTTCAAAATAAACAAGTAAATAAATACATGGATAAACGGATAAATACAGAGGGGTAGGGATGCTCTTTAGAGAGCGGCGAAAGAGGGTTTTCCAGTGTGTAACATTGTACAGAGGCTCCCAGGATGTTTGATTGAAATTCAGCTGTGGAGGGCATGTGGCAGCGGAGAGTGGACTCGAGGTCTGCGGGCTGCGGGCCCTTAGTGGCAGGTTGGATGTGCTGGCCTCTGCCTAGATCAGGGGTCCTCAAACTACGGCCCGCGGGCCACATGCAAATACAAATATTGTATTTGTTCCCGTTTTGTTTTTTTACTTCAAAATAAGATATGTGCAGTGTGCATAGGAATTTGTTCATAATTTTTTTTTAAACTATAGTCCGGCCCTCCAACGGTCTGAGGGACAGTGAACTGGCCCCCTGTTTAAAAAGTTTGAGGACCCCTGGCCTAGATGATAGGAATGGGGTTGGGAAGGAAGGGGCAGGTTCATTTCCCCCCAACTCTTGTCAGGCCAGGCACATCCCCTGGTCCGAATACTAAGACCTGGTCTTGAATGAGCACTTACTATGTGCCAGGCTCCGTGTTACGTGCCTCATATATGTTAGCTCCTGGAAAACGATGGTATCAACACAGTTCCATACCCATGGGAAAACTGAGCCAGAGGCTAAGGCATTTGTTTATAGTCATACAGTTAGGAACAAGGCGTGTAATTGGACTTGGCACCTGGTCTAGTCGAACTTCTAACTCAATGTTCTTGATCGCTCTTGTAAAAGGCTTCTCAGGCAGAGGTGCAGCCTGCCCCTCCCGCCTCCCTCCAGCAGGGAAGCATCTGGGCATGAAATGCCAGCTGGCTCTTGCTTCTCAGAGTGAGTGTAGTTGTCCCTCCTCGTCTCTGGTCAGAATCGCTGCAGCCCCCTCCCAGCTCGGGCCCTGTCACTGTGCTGAGCCAGTGTACCCTCTGTTTTTGCTCTGCCACCCACACACTCAAGACCATTGGTCCCAGTTCTCTCTCCCCACCACCTGGCAGAGCAGGGCCACAGCTTCCAGGCAGGACTCAGAGGCACTTCTGTTAGGTCCTTGTTCTAGAATATCTCTCCAGGTCACTCCTGCCACACTCTAGGCAGACTGACTTTGCAACTTTGTAATTTAGTGCAAGCCCTTCTCTTTCTCCTGCATGCCCTCCCCTTCCCTCCCCCACTCTACCCTCCTCTCTACCTGGACCTGCCTGTTTGTTCCTCAAGACTCAGCTTACACATCCCTTTCCTGGAAAACCTTTCTTGATTTTGTAGGCATCTGCCAGTGATTCCATCCTAACTCTTATTGCACCCATGGAAACATCCAGTTACCTGCCTCCCTCCTTCACCGGATTCCCTGGGCTACAGAATGAATGGGAATTCTAGACCCTTTGGGTCAGAGAACCTCTGTCCAGACAGCCTGGGCTTCAGGCTTCAGCACTGAAGCTGTCAAGTCACCCAAGTGGTCTAGACATTGTCATCACGCAGGGGCATTCTGGGTCAGTTAGGATAACATTATCTGCTGCAACAGCTCCAAAATGTATCAGGTATGATGGGAGATTGAAGTTTATCTCTCCCTCATGTAAAATTTAGAGTGGGTATGCCTGATTGGAGGCATCCCCAAGTGATGACTCAGAAACCCAGGATTCTTCCACGTTGGGGCTCTGCCATAGTCAACACATCTGACTTTGCTGAATCAGAACAGCAAAGGGCATAGAATAATAGACGTGGGAAACAGGCCAGGACTGGGGGGCTGTGCCATTTCTGCCTTCATTCCATGGCTAGATCACACGGACATGCCTCATCTGCAGGGAAGCTGGGAGACGTAGCTCCCTGTGGGCCAGTTTCTGCCACACTGTTTACTTGACCACAGCACAGTCTGCAGGACTTCGAAGCACCCAGCTCTCTTCCAAGTGCACCTTCTTAATTCCTCATGGGAGAACAGGGAGAACATGGTCACATCCAGCTTACTCCACCAGTGGCTACATTCATGGCTTTTAATTATTTGCAACCTACAAAACTGCAGAAGGACTGGCTTCTAGAATTATTAGGCCTCTTTTACTTGGCTGTCAAAGATTCCCAAACATGCCAGGTGGTGAAGATTGATGGCCAAGTTGGCAAGTTGAGGGTAACTTGAGTAAAGCATTCTTTCCTATCTCTTTCCTCTGGAAACAGTCTACCACTTGATTCAGTTTTAATTTTTTAATTATTGGTTGAGAGAGGAGGGTGGGGAAATATTGATTTGTTGTTCCACTTATTTTTACATTCCTCGATTCTTGTATGTTGCCTGCGGCCTTGGCATATTGGGATGACGCTGTAACCAACTGAACTACCTGGCCATGAAGGGTTTTATTTCAAGTGATGAAGCAAGTGCAATTATAGGTGAGAAATCATTAAGCCTCAGAATACTGGGAGAAGCCTAAGCTATTTGCATATCTCAGCTTGACTCAATTAAGTTTCTCTATCTCTTGTGGTTGTTATGACCAATTCTAGAAAATTGCTCTGAAGGCTGCTTGAATGACCACTGTACTGATCTGCAAAACAGGAGCTTCCTCTAGGGCAGTGGTTCTCAACCTTGGCTGCACATTAGAATCACCTGGGAATCTTTTTAAAATCCTGATTTCTGGGCCTCATCCTC
>NW_005366486.1:1180224-1209409 GCF_000412655.1 Myotis brandtii | reverse complement strand
AATTTCTGGAGGATGAGGCCCAGAAATCAGGATTTTAAAAAGATTCCCAGGTGATTCTAATGTGCAGCCAAGGTTGAGAACCACTGCTCTAAGGCATGGCCCCAAGAACCCTTGTAAGAAATTTTATCGGATAAGGCCATTCTACCCTCAGAGCACCCAGACCCCCGGCGCCCTCATGTGGGGGCTGAATTATACACTATCAATTATTGAAATTGACTTGCATTTGTTCTGAAGTAATTTCCTTCTATTGGCATCTACATGTAATAAACATCTTGAATTTCCCTTCCGTGAGGGTAATTAATGAAGTGTTTAATTTGAGGCATTAGCCTTTATCATGCTGAATCAAGTGAATGCCCCTATAACCCAAACTGAGCTGCTCACCTATACACATACTTATATATTGCAGAAGTTTCAGCCTAAGGACAAGCAAATGCATGAGTTCAGTGTGCATTTCCCTTTGCCTGAAAGCTTATCTTGCTCATGGTTGCTCTAGTGTTTCTCCATCCACCCAGGGTTGCAGTGCCCTGCATTGACTCTCCTAAATCACCATGTTAAGTTCTAGGGCCAAATTTTTCCTTCCTTTCTTCCTTCCTTCCTTCCTTCCTTCCTGCCTGCCTGCCTGCCTTCCTGCCTGCCTTCCTGCCTGCCTGCCTTCCTTCCTTCCTTCCTCTCTTCCTCTCTTTCTTCCTCCAATAAGCAAGACCCAAATAATCTTTCTCAGCTCTCCTTCCTTCTTAGACTCAAATTAAAGTTTGTTCCTCATCTTAGGAACTTCCCCTGGGCCCATACATCTCTGTCCTCTTTGGTTACTGCTCTTTTGACCTCCCCTCTCCCCCGCAACAGACACACACACGTCTTGGTTGATTTGTTCTTTGCTGACAGGAGAGGTGCATTTTTAATTTTCTGATGCTGTGGTTTTAATTAGGCCCTGTTTTAATCAGTGCCTGCAAAGAAATCTTTGGTACTATAAGGCATAGGGTATTCTGTGCTTCCTCCTAAAAGCTATCTTTCACACTTAGATCTTCAATCTTTATGGAACTGATTTTTATGTATGGCTTCAAGTTAGGCACAAAATTTATTTTTGCCATTTGGAGATCCAATAGATTAAGCACTGTGTATTGAAAAGTCTATTCTTTACCTGCTGCTCTGAGTCTCACTTTGTTATAAATCAGGTGACCATATATGTGAAGTATATTTCTAGATCATTTGTTGTTGTGTTTTTTTTGTCAGTTTGTCTATTCTTGTGCTAATATTACATTGTCTTAAGTATTATAACTTTGTAATAGGTCATGATATCTGGTAGTATAAGTCTTTTACCTTTTTTCCTCACCTTCAAGATTACCTTGGCTATTCTTAACATTTTATATATTTTTTGTCTTTTTTGTGTGTTAATTCTTTCCAAAGAATATTTTTCCATTGATTTTTAGAGAGTGAAAGGGAGGGGAAGGGACACAAAGAGAGAAATATTGATGTGAGAGAGACACATCAATTGGTTGCCTCCTACATGTGCCCCAACCGGGGCCAGGATTCGAGCCTCCAACCGAGGTATGTGCCCTTGACCAGAATCAAACTGAGGACCCTTTAGTCTGCAGGCCAATGCTATATCCACTGAGCCAAATTGGCTAGGGCTAGCCATTTGTATTTCTATATAAATTTTAGAATCAGCTTGTAAATATCTACAAAATAACTGCCAGAATTTTGATTGATCTAAAATTGATTTGGAGGGAATTTATATCTTTATAGCAATGAGTTTCCTAATCCATGAACATGGTATAGGCCTTTTTTAAAAGCTTTATTTAATATCTCTCACTAATGTTTTATTGATTTTAGTGTGGGGGTTGCTGATATTTTTAAGATTTATTCCTAGAGATCTGATTTTTTTTAATGTTATGGAAAAATTTATTTTTAAATTGACTTTGTATCTAGAGATTTTGTGAAATTCACTTATTAGTCTTAACAGATTCTCTGAGGATACTTTTGGGTTTTCTGTACACAGTCATGTAGTCTGTGAAAAATAAGAGTTTCATTATTATTGAGTTTCATTGTCTTTAACCATTTTGCTTTTTGTTTCCTTGTCTTGTTGCACTGGCTACCTGCTCCAGTTCACACTCCAAATAGACAGACACTTGTGCATGGGTAACAAACATGTCTGTAAAACATTTTTTTTTTAAACTCCCCTCTTGTGTAAGATTCTCTGTGTGCTATTACATCCACCCAGACAACCCTCTCTGCATTCTTTTTTGCTTAGATAAAACTTATGTACCTTTTAGGTCTCAGCTTAAACTTCTTCAGGAAGATTTCTCTGATCCCGCTGAGACTGAGTGCAGGGAGTGGGCATTGCCTACTATAGAGGTGGTTAAGCACAACTCTCACAGCCTAAGGCTGAGATTGCTTGTTTATGAGTTTGTCTCTCTTGCTGAACTATAAGCCCTTCAAGGGCAGAGACTCTGCAATGTTCATTACGATATCACCATTACTTACACAGTGCCAGGCATACCATAAGCATTGCATAAATGTTAGCTCATCATCATCCATACCCTAATCCTTGTCTTCACCCTCCTTCTCCTCCTCTAGATACTGAAGCATGGCCTTCATCATTGTCAAGGTTAAATTTGTTGAGTTATCTGTCTTTTCCACTAGATCATGATGTCCTCAAGGGTAAAAATCTTATCTTTTATGCTTATATCCTCAGTGTTTCATACAGTGTCTGCCTCTTAATAGACACCTAACAGAGGCATAAAAGAATGAATGAGTGAATGAATAAATGAATGAATTGGTTGATGAGTAGATCCTTGCTATATGAAACTGAGGTCCATTCAGAATAACTTGGGTAGCAACTTGTGATACTCATATTGCAGAATTATAAGCCTAAAGCCACAACTAAAGCCTTAGTTCAGTGTGAATTTCCCTTTGCCCAGAAGCTATTCCTGCTGACAATCCTGTCATCTCTCTCCACCCTTCCAGGTGTGCAGTGTCCTGGGTGGCTTCCTTAAGTCACCATCATAAGCTCCAGAAATCTCAGGCTAGGTACTTTTCTTGCTCCAAAAATCAAGGCCTTTTATCTTCTTATAGCTCTTTTCTTCCCAGAATTAAAGTTTGCTTTTCATCTTGACACCTCTCCCCAGACCCAGGCATCTATCTCTTCTCAGCCTGAATCTCATCATTTGTTACTCTCCCCACCCCAGCCTGTTGCTTTGCTGTTTTGAAACTTGAGATATACATTCTTAAGTTTTCAGACACTATGGATTTAATCGCATCTGCAGGGACCTGGAAAGAGTTGGGGAAAGACCTATTTTTCATGATCTGTCATTGGGACCTGTGGGAACTCAGCCATGAGCTCACAACCCAGAGACCTGCACTGCACATATTTGAAAACAGAATGAAGTTCTGCAGGGCACTTCTCCAGAATCCCTCATCTCTAACAGGCAGGTGACTTTCATTCCTTCAGCCTTACCTGGAGGCCTGCCCCTTCTTTAGTGTTATCTTCCAACTTGCATGCCTTTCTAGAAGACCTCATTGCACATTGCCTTCCCAACTGAAAACTCAGTTCCACCCCCTGAGATGGGCAAGGCAGCAGGGCAGCTCCTGACAGAGTCTGCTCTATGAGAGAGCAGGCCTGTTAATGCCAGCTGACTAGAGAATTGCAGGGAGAGGGGTAGGGCCAATGAACCAGTGAGATCAGATCCTTGTAAATGCAAGCTCTTATAAATCACTAATTGCAAGTTCACTCACCCCCTTCTCTTCTCACCCCTAGAAAAACACATCCATCTAGCTAGGGGCATCAGTTGTTTGCTTCTCCCTGAGGCAATATCTCTATTTAATTTAAATCCTGCTTGTTAAATGTTCACTTCTTACCCACTCGTTTGACCTGGACAAGGACCAAAGTAAGGCAAGCTAGGCACCTAGGATGGAAAATTTAAGGAGATGCTCACTCTAAAGTGTTGACCCTGCACTTGCATGGCCCTGAGATGGGGTACCTCTTTAAATTTTATGTCCTAGGCACCTCACTTGACTAACCCCAGTCCTAGCCCTGTTTTTTTTCCATCACCATTTATCCCCTCTATTCCTTCTTCTATCTCCACCCCCATTCCCAGCAATCACACTGTAATCTATGTCCATACGTTCTTTTTCTTTTTTCCCCCTCAATCCCTCCACCAGCCCACCAACACCTCCTGCCCCCAGAGTTGTCTGCCTGCTCTCTATCTATGAGTCTGTCTCTATTTTGTTTTGTAGTTCACTTTGTTCATTAAATTCCACATATGAGTGAAATCTTGTCTTTCTCTGATCCAATTGTTTCCAGCAGGTGATCCCTCAACACAGATTGAGTAACCATGGTGAGATTCACAGAAATGCCCTACAAACCTTCCCTTTGATCTTTCTACTGAACCCTGAAATATTTTGTCAATCCATATCTGCCCTTTATCTGAGCTATTTGTTGAGGATTCTGAGCTAGGTCTGCTCTTGCTTATTATTATTTATCATTCTCTCAGCAACCCTATGAGGTTAGTGATATTATTCCAATTTTGCAGATGAGAAAACAGGCTGTCAGAGGTTCTTTGCCCAGCCAGGAAGAGGTGGAGCCAGGGTTTGGCTCAGATCTGGCTGCTACCTCAGCATTCTGTACTCATTGAGCTGCCCTTACGTTCAAGAGGGCACCTACCAAGCAGAGTAAAGTTAGTTTCTCCATGACGGGGGTTTGAGTGTAGGGAAGGGCAAGGGGGGAGAGCACCCAGGGGCTCAAGAAAGGAGTATGGAGAGGAGATTCTGGAGGTAATGCCAAGGGAAGGTTGTAGAAGCCCCACTCTCCAATTTGACCTCTTCACACAGGGTCTAAGTGTGTCCCTGGCTCTAAGAGTGGGCCAGAGGGGGACTGTAGTGGGCCGAGTGGAAACTCCATGGATTCCTCTGGCTGGGGGTAGCCTAGCCCACCTGGTCGTACCTCCCCTCTGCCTAGCACTCTAGGGTCTCTCAGTGCCTAGCTCATGTTCTCCCCTCCTGGACACCTTCTTCCTCCTTTTCAACCAGCAAGATTCTACTCTTTCCTCAAGACCCATTGCAAGCATAACTCTCTCAGAATCTCTCAGTCTCTCACTCCCCGTTTACCTCTGTAGAATGAAATTGTGCTGTCTTGCCATGGTCTTTATTCTGCCAGTTTTGTAGGATCTATTGTAGGCTTGTCTCTGAGGGCAGTTTCCGATCCAGCTTTAGCTCCTGAGGGCGTTGTGCTTCTCTGCAGTGCCAGGTGTAAATCTGGGATTTCTGTTACCACCTTCTTGGAGAATGTGTTTTTTTCCAACAAAGTTGTTTTAAAGAATCACAGCACTTATAAGTAAAGGGTGTCCCAAAATTCACGCAAGAAGTAATTTTGATAGAAAACACAGGTTTATAATTAAAAATTGTAAATTTTTTATTTATTCATAAAGTATACAGTACAGGGTTATGTACGGAATGCATATTGGGTAAATAGCCTCCACGGCTTTGCTGGCACAATCACACACTTTTGTTAAAATTTTCCATGACCGTTTTGCATAAATGTGGCTGAATTTCGATGAGGCTCATTTTCGTCTTCATGGCTTGGTTAATCGACAAAATTGTCGCATTTGGGGTTCAGAAAACCCACGAGTGATTGTTGAGAAACAAATGCATCCACAACGTGTCACTGTTTGGTGCGGATTTTGGGCTGGAGGCATCATTGGACCATTCTTCTTCGAAAATGCGGCTGCTCAGGCAATAACAAAAGAATGCGTATGTGCCAGCAAAGCCGTGGAGGCTATTTACCCAATATGCATTCCGTACATAACCCTGTACTGTATACTTTATGAATAAATAAAAAATTTACAATTTTTAATTATAAACCTGTGTTTTCTATCAAAATTACTTCTTGCGTGAATTTTGGGACACCCTTTACATGAAGTAGAAATGGAAACTCCCTCCCTTCTCCCAACTCCACTGCCCAGTGGTATCCACTGTTGAATCTGAAAAACCTTCTTCAGAGGTTATGTACACAAACACAAATGCACAACAGACACATGCACACATTTCCTTGACAAACCTCCTCCCCCAGTAATGCAGTCACACTATGCATATGTTTTGTGGATTCCTTTTTTCACTTAACAGTGCAAGGTAGCTTTGGGTTGATTTCAGTGCACACAAAGCTGCCTCATTTGTTTAACAGCTATGTGTAGATGTGCCATAATTATTTAATATCTTCCATTGCTGGATATTTGGGCTGTAATAGTTTTTCCTGTTATGAAGTTTCTTGTACTAAAATATTTGCACATTTGAATAGCTATTTTTATGGCTTGGAGTCCTAACAGATGGTGTTCCTGGGGGAATGGTATGTGCCTTTGGATTCTGGAGGGTATTACAAAGCTGCCTCCATGGGGCCTGAGCAGGCTTTCTCTTTAAGCTGTGAATGGGAATGCTTCTTCCCTACTTCCATACCTGAACTTCATCGATACTGTATATTGCCAATCTTTAAAACTTCTGCCATTGTGAAAGGTGAAATGATATTTAATTGCTGTTTTGATTTACATGTCTTTCATAGATTGGTAAAGTAATTATTTTTTTTGTTTATGGCCATTAGTATTGCCTGTTCATATCCTCTGTCTATTGTCCTTTTGAATTATTAGTCTTATTGATTTCGAAGAGCTCTTTTCATATTGGGCCAATTTGGCATTCATTTGTCCTACGTATAGGAAGTATTTTCTCCAGTTTATCTTTAAATTTATTCTATGGGTTATTATTATTAATGAAAACCTTTTTATAAGTAAGTACTTTAAAAACAATTATATTTTCTTTACTCTAAAGTAAGAGTATTAGCTTTGAACTTGGATCTGAGTTCAAACAGGCCCACAGCTTACTCTGTGAACTTGCATAAATCCCTTAGCCACCCTGAGCCTCAAGGTCCTCATCTGCTACTTAGGAGTAATGCTGGGATAAATGAGCACTGGCAGGGAGCAAGCACTGCCAAAGGCGGATGGAGTTACAGAATCACCTGGGGCATCAGAAGAAGGCTCCCTCTGGCCCAGTGCTGCCTCACCCTCCCTCTGCTGCCCTACTGTGGTTCTTCTCTAAAATACTTCTCCTTGGTCTGGGGGGTTCGTTTCCCCCAAACATCCTCCTCCATTTACTACTCTGGGAAAATCCAGGTGGGCCTGCTCTGGCTGTCTCCTCGGTTAATAGGGAAGGTGGGAGAAGAAGGCATTCCCTGAATTCCATGTCTGTTCCGGCAGCCAGGCCATCTGCCACCTGGCAAAGGTCACCCCAGATTCTCCCATTTGCATCCCTGAAATTCATTGAACATCATTATTTCAGCCTTAGATCAATTTGGTAGATTTTTATTCAGTTTACAAGTTGTTCATTCCCTCTTTCACCCAGACTAGTGATTTCAAGGGCTGTATTATAATTTCAAGATGTTGTTTTAGAAGCATTACAAAACATTAAAGTACACTTAGCCTTGAATTGTCACTTAAGATTATTGCAGGAAATTAGGGCTTTCTGGATCATAAATGTGACAATAGATTGAGAACACAGCTTCTATTATGACTAAATGAGGACAAAGAATCAAGAAGTGTTAAGTACACAGCCAGTTCCTGTGCGGGTGGCAATGAACCCAAGGAAATTGAGGCCCCACTGGCAGATAGGGAGCTGGCCTGGGCTGGGGCACTTGGCTGGGGATGCACCATCCCGGACTGAGGGGCACACAGAGCCCCCTCCCTGCCTGAGTGGCATACTTGTTGGGTTATGGGGGTTGGGGGCACAGGCTCTGTAGTCTGCCTGGGCTTTCTGATCATTGCTCACCCCACTCCCATCCTCCTCTATCTTTCTTTATCTTTATTTTATCTTCAGCATCACTCTCCCCCAGCTTTGCCATGCCTTTAATGGCTAGCTTCATTTAATGCCAAGCTGTCTGCCCATGGCCTTCAGAAAGTGGGAGGGAGGCCCTGCAGCCCCTGGGACCAGTATGTGGGGGCGAAGGGGCCCTGCCTTTGTGTGCCTCTTTGGTTTGTAGCAGAAATCCACCAAGTACCTGTGGGGCTCCCCGGGGGTCTGCAGGTGTTGCCGCTGAAGGAATGCATTCCAGTGGTGTGATGGCTGCCTACCAGCCGGTGCCACTGTGGGCAGTGGCTTTGGACTCAGTAGTCTGGCCTGGAACGTGGGCTTCCAGTGTGCAGGCCTGCTTGCAGCATTTACGTCATCCACCTCTGCTCTGAGATGCTGGCTGCTGCGTCCAGCCAAGTGGTTTTCAGTAGCCTGGTATACTTCCTCCTGGGCTTGAGGCCAACTCAGCTTGGGTCAAGGTCACTGAAGGGCACACATGAGCTCTTTAACATGCAGGGCTCAGGGCCTCCTTACGGCCGGATTGGGACACATGTGGCAGCAATTTCAGGCCATATGTGGGCTGGATGACTGAGAAATCCAATGAAAGGCCTCCCGAGTGTGAAAACTGTCCCAGCAGCAGTTTTCAGTTGGTTAGTGTGACATGGAGCTGGCCTCCAGTCCACTGGCACCCCCACAGGAACAGGCAACTAACCTCCTCCCCTCCAGCCTCTAAGGGCCAAACCCTTGTGGCAGCCAATCGCCCCATTTTACAGATGAGACCCAAAGAGTTTAAGAAACCCAACCAAGCCAGGCTGGTGTGGCTCAGTGGTTGAGCATCGACCCATGAATCAGGAGATCATGGATCAATTCCCAGTCAGGACACCTGCCAGGGTTGTGGGCTCGATCCCCAGTGGCGGGTATGCAGGAGGCAGCCGATTGATTATTCTTTCATCATTGATGTTTTTATCTCTCTCCTTTTCCCTTCCTCTTTCTGAAATCAGTAAAAACATACTTAAGAAAAGAAAAGAAACTGAGCCAGAGGGTCCCCAGGCCAGAGGGAGAAGAGCTCGGTGTGGCCCCATGACTCTGTCACTTTCGCTGACCTGGCTGTTCAGTCCCCTCAGTGCCGAGCCTACCCTGCTGCACTCCAGCAGCCTCAGTCCCCAGGCCTTGCCCAATGAGACTAGTAGCTCCTCAACCCACTGGGCAGCCAATGCCTTCTCCGGTGGGAGGGGAGTGAAGGGACAATTCCTTTCCCCACTGGGAATGTGACCCACAACTCCCTTGGCCTGCTTCCCCCTGATCCTTCCACTAGCTATGCACAAGGTGCTCTGCTTCCCACCCACCCTCTACATGGGCCAGAGTCCCATGGCCTGGGTGGGGCGGGAAAGGGGAAGAGTGTGCCTGCCACCAATGGGTTTTGAATGAATGAACGACTAGACCATGCTCAGTCATTTCAACCCTTGATGGAGCTTTGCCCCTGTCACCAGAGGACTGTGTCCTGCTGTCTACTTGAGTTCACATGGCCTTTTACGGCAGGACAGGGACAAGTTCTGCTCACTCCAGACTCTGCCACATCAGCACCGCTGTCTGCGGAGGAAATCAGGGCCTGTGCCTGGGCTGTGCTCCGGGCCTTCTGAGCCAGCCACCACCAGGTCCTTGAAACCCTTGAGCCTTATCATCCAGGGGCCGTTTGCCAAGCTGGACAGTTCTAAACAGTTTCCCAGATGCTGGGGAGTCAGTGCCTGCTGTCTAAGGAGTCCCCTCCCCTCAACACAGTTCCCTCCTGAGACAGGCGGTCCCAGCTCCCCACACAATTGGTCCCAACATATCGCAGCAGGGCCTCAGACGAGTGAGCCCTGGACACTGGAGTTCTTTCCTGGATGCCTCCTGGTGCTCTGTGCCGGGTTTCTCAGCACCTTTCAATGTGTGACAGTCATGCAAGGGACGTTCTGGAGAGAGAGAGGAGGCCCCGTTATCCCCTCAAACATCTTCTTCTCCCCTTCCCCTCTCTCCATTGCAATTTCCTGAGACTATGGAATTCAAAGGCCACTCTGCTCCCAGGCTCACTGCAAACACTGCCTACCGTGCCCACACCTCACCTCACGGGGACCCATGTAGTTCAGAGCCTCTTTTCCCCTGGATGGAATCAGCGGCTCTGTATCAGCCAGGGACGGCCTGGAATGCGATTCTGTTTCCACAGGAAGTTTGTCCTGCCCACCCCAGTGTCTCCTGGATGCAGACATTTCCCTGCCCCTCTCCTTTCTCGTCCTCTCTCCTCACCAGTGCACCCTATTTAACTCGTCACACACAGCCTTTGCTGTTCCCATGTGTCCTCTCTCCAGGGAGATCTGGGTGGCTCACTGTGTATGTCTAATGCTTGAGTGCTTTTCCTCTGGGCCCAGAGCCCGTTCACCGGCTGCCCCTAGAGATTTCCAGGTCCCCACTCATCTGGAGCTGGCCGGCGGAAGCCAGTCCCCGAGCTCAGGTGAATTCCCTCAGCTCATTCCCCAAGTGTCCCTCAAAGAGCAGGTTAACAGGGACAGAGGGTGTCATCGGTGTTGCTGCCCATGCCCTAAACTCACAGCTTACGGCTCCCTGTGCCTGCGTCTAGAACTGCCAGTGCCCAAGGTGTGAGCAGCCCGGGCGGAGAGGGCCAGTCGCACATATTTTTACTTTGTTGTCTAGTTGAGTCATGCAAAGGAGGCAGTTTTGCCATCACCATTGCCAGCTCTTTATGGGATGGGCAGACCTGAGAAGTCTCTATCACCTGGGCACATGGCCCAGCTACTCTAATACTTGCCAAATTGCCATTTTGAGGTACAGTAGGGGCAATTGGGGTGCAGCAGAAGGGGTGAGGATGGCGAGGCAGAGACGCTCAGAATTAAACCCCTGGCTCATCGCGTCTGCTCTAGGTGGTGCCTTGGACGGTCTATGTTCCTGTCTAAGTGGACTGAATGGTGCCCAGCTTTCCAGGTTATTGTGAGGATTCAATTTGTAAGCACCCCCACCCCCGCCCGCCCGGGCTGTGGACCAGGCAACCCAGAGTAGCCCTTTGGTTCCCTCATCCTGTCATGTGCAGCCCCTTCCACGGGGTGCTGGTGTCCTGCCACAGAGCTCAGGCTGGAGATGGAGGGGGTGTCCATTGAGAGGGTCACTGCTCCTCCCAACTCCACTCATGCTGGCTGGCCCCTCGGGTCCCCCGGGGGCAGGGAGGACTCCTGCCTGGGAAAGCCCTCGGAAGGCAGCAGGTGCCAGTCGGGCCATGAGAAAGCCTCAGCACAGACTTGCAGTGACTTGTCTGAAGCCACACAGTGGAGGAGCCACATCCCAACGCCAGGCCCCAGACACTGGCAGGAAGTCCTGAAGGGGCAGCGGGGGTAAGGAGAGTGGGGAAGCACGGGGAACAGTAAAGTTGTGTCGGTGCTGCTTCAAAAGGCAAGGGCAAAGATAAAGCTTCTAAAGGAAGCTAAAGTATTCCCTCCTCTCCTCTTCTTCCTTCTACCCTCCTGAGAGCGGAAGCCAAGCCCTGGTCTGGAAATTGGGGCTCAGGGCAGATTTAGTCCTGGCTCTGCCACTAGCTGGCTGTGTGACTTTGGGTACATTTCCCAGCTTCTCTGGACCTTGCTTTCCTCCTTTAGAAAATGAGAGGGTTGGATGAGATGATCTTTGTTGTCTCTTCTGGCTTTAAAAATGTCTGATTATTCAGCAAAAATTCCATCGCTCTTACTGTTGTGATTGCTTCAAAGATGGGAAGCCAGCACAATTGCCTTAGGAAGGAGCCTTGATCTCCCCTCCTTCATCTAGGAAGGAGTCTAGAATGAAGGGAAAGCCAGAAGCAGCCTGGGGGCCGATGCTGGAGTAGGGGAGCAGCCCCTCCCCATCTCTACCCATGGCAGCTGAGCCTCTTCTACTTCCCAGGAAAGTGCTTATATCTAAATACTACGAGTAAAAGGAGCTAAAAATAACCAGCGTGACTCTACTAGTGTGCTAGGGACACCATAACAAAATACCGCAGACTGGGTAGCTCAGACAATAAACACTTGTTTTCTCACAGTTCTAGAGGCCAGAAGTCCAAGATCAAGAGCTCAGCAGGTTTGGTTTCTTCGGAGGGCTCTCTCCTTGGCTTGCAGATGGCCACCTCTTGCTGTGTCCTCACATGGTTGTTACTCTGTCTGTCTTGTCTGTATCCTGGTCATGTTGGAGTAGGGCCCACTCTAATGAACCCATTTTAACTTAATCACCTATTTAAAGACCCTGTCTCCAAGTACAGTCATATTCTCAGGTACAGGGGGTTGGGTCTTCAACATATAAATTTTGGGGGGACACAAACCCGTAACAGTGAATCATGACATTTATTGTCCATGCTGGGATACTTAGTTTTTTTGAACTTTTTAGGTATAACTTGCATACTGAAAAGTACACATATTGTAAGTTTATAGCTTGAACATATTCAAATAAGCAGGTAAAAAAATAGATTATTATCAGTACTCCAAAATCTCCTTTTGTCTCCTTGCACTTATTCCCCCAAGAATAACCATTATCCCGACTTCCAACACCATATATTAGCTCTTTCTGTTCTTGTACTTTGTATATACACAATAATATAGAATGTAACTTCTTGTCTGCATTCTTCACTCAACATTATGTTTGTGAGATTCACTCATGCTGTAGGTGCGGTTGTATTCTGCTGATTCTCGCTGCTGTATGCAGTGCGTAGTATCTAGCCCATTGTGCAAATATTCCATAAGTTAGCTACACATTCTACCACTGAGGAGCTTTGGGACAGTTTCCACTAGGGAAACGTTATAGACGCAGGTTGCTATGGACATTGGTGATATCTTTAGGTGGACATATTTCATGCATTTCTGTGGGCGTACACCTGGGAGTGGAATTGTTGGGTCACAGGTTATGCATACATGCAACTTTAGTAGAGACTGCCAACTCCTTTTACAAAGTAGTTGGAGCAATTTACTCCTGCTAGCAGTGACAGTGTGAGCGTTCCGGTTGCTCCATGTCCTTGCCTGTGCATGTTTTTTCACACATTTTTATTTTAGCTATTCTGGTGAGTGTGTGATAACATCACACTATAGCTTTAATTTGATTTTCCCGAAGCTTCATGATGTGGAACATCTTTGCGTCAGGATAGTTTTCTTTGTGAAGTGACAGTTCAAGTCTTTTGTACATTTTTTTTCTACTAGATTGTCTACCTGTATCTTGTTGTTTTATGGGAATGCTTCATATATTCTCTGTGAGTCCCTTGTTGATTTTGGAACAATTTTGAAAGTAAAAGGAGGGAGCAAATGATAAATAAGGTGGGACAAGTGTTGTAAACCAAGATCATCCGAGGCTATTTGGACAAACTCAAATGGTCAACACACAGTGTGCTCCAGTTTTAACAAGATTTAAAAAGGCAAATATGAGGGCACCAGGGACTCGTGTAAGAAACGTCTTAGAAGCATCTTGTTTGTAGTACACAGGCTCGCAGAGCCCTTATTTTCCTCCTTTCCTGCATGTTTCTGGATATTTTCACCTTTAAAGAGACCACTATTGGGATGAATTTTTATTCCCAGATGGTGCTGATCCAGCACTCAGCTCTCCCACTGTCTGTGATCTGCCTTAGAATTATTAAATTTATGACATTTTATGATCCTCTTAGTCCTACCTCTAATTTTACTTAATGAAGAAAAAAATCTTGGATAGGTAAATGTCACCCCCAAGGTCCCACCGCTGGTTAGTACAAAACTTAGACGAGCGTCTAACTTTCTTGAAAAGCATTTTGATAAATATTCAATGTTTAAATGAACATATAAGTGCCTTTGATTGTGTGCAAGATCATTGCAAAACAACTGATATTTGTTGGAATATTGGGAGGTGGAGGGGAGGCACTGACCTGGAAGTCAGAGATTCAGCCTGTTCTTTCACTGACCCCAAAATAAGGCTCCACCGGAATGACCTCTGATAGCCCTTTTAACTTTAAGTTCTATACCTTGCATGAGGGGAGAGAAAGGTTAGATGTTTTTTTTTTGTGTGTTTTTTTGCAACAGGAAACAAGTAAATAAATATAGATTTCCTATGAAAGTAAAGGATTGGGTTGCTTTACTCAATGAAGAGAAAGGCGAGATCAGACTTCAAGAAGGTAAAGTCCCATTGGTACCAGTGGTGGAGAGCAGCCATGGCTCTCACTCTCTTTTATTTCAAATGTGCAAAAGGAAATGTTTATTTACAGGAGGAGGGGTGCAGGCTACACCCGGTAGACTGAGTGACGTTATTTTGGGAGACTTAGAGACTCTGTAGGTCACTAAATTAAAGACATTGATATAATTAGGAAGTAAGAGAAAACCATATTCAAACTGGCTTAAGCAAAGTAAAGTAAGAAACATATTTATTAGTTCATGTAATTTAAAAAATCCATGGGTAGATCTTATTTCAGGCCTGGCACAATCTAGGCTCAAATAATGTTGAAATCCCTCCCCCTCTGTCTTGCTATATCCTTCACTTTGCTTTCCTTTGCATTGGCATCAGTTTGAAGGAAGGCTCTCCCATGTTGGGGCAGTCATGGACACAGGCATACAGGCTTATATTTTCCTGGTGAAGCACCACCAGTGGAGTATTTATTTCCCAGAGGTTCCAGCAAATGTCCCAGGTTGGCCTGACTGGGTCCCTTGCCCATCACTGAACCAGCCACAGTGACTCTGATTATCCACTCCTTCCTTATCTCACTACCTTTGGGGATGGAGAGTGGAGTCAACCCTGAACCTGAACCTGAACTTCAGGGATTGAGTCGAGGATGATGGTTCCCCAAAGGACTGTCAGGATGCTTTTACTGGAGGAAAGGAGGATTTAATTCTAGGAAAGCACAAAATCTGATATCTACTTTTACCAGTACTGACTATGATATTATAATTTATAATAATAAATATGTATATTTGGTCTTCATCCCCATTTCTGGCACAGTGTTCCTAAAAACCTTTGGAATTTCCTAAGTGATGAGGGCAATCAAATTGTCTTTTGTTACATTAATGAGGTGACTTTTGGAGATTGCCTCTGAATGTGGGTTGATTGCCAGGAGAACCAACTAGGTGATTAGAGGGTTGGAAGTTTCAGTCCCACCCCTGGGAAGAGGAGAGAGGCTGCTAAAGATTGAATCCAGTCACCAGTGGTCAATAATTTAATCAATCATGCCTATGTAATGAAGCCTCCATAAAACCCCAAAGGACTGGGTTTGGAGAGCTTCCAGGTTGGTGAATGCGTAGACACATGGGGTGAGTGGCACCGCAAAGAGGACAGGGAAGCCCCATATCCTTGCCCAGACCTTGCCCTAAGCATCTCTTTCTTCTGGCCGTTCCCAAGTTACAATTTTCATGATAAACGGGTGATCTAGTCTGTGAAATGTTTCTCTGAGTTCTGTGAGCCACTCTAGCAAATGAATTGAACCCAAGGAGGAGGGGGTTGTTGGAACTTCTAATCTATAGCCTGCATTTTTAACAAGCTCTCAGGGGATGCCATAGCCACTCTCTGAGTAGCAAGGGTAAAGGCAATTAGGTATCACTAAGGACTTTACACAAAGGAATGCTTATAATCCCTTGAGTTTGTGTATCTGGAAAGACTAAAAAGTGCAGGTATATTGTCTAATTTGTACAATATGACTGTGATTTATACAACCCATAATTTTTAGATGAGGATCCTGGAGTCCAGGGAATTTAAACAACCAGAAGTTTATAGCTGGAAAGGGCCTCAGAAGTCTAAGTTAACCCTTCCTTTTCCAGCTGGGGAAACTCCTGTGTCATCTCTGAGGACTTTCCAGGTCTGAAAGCCCAGGTTTTTGTGATTGGAATGTGTTGCTCACTTATGCAAGTCCTAGACAAAGGTTGGATGAAAATCTTCAGTCGCGCCTGGGAAAGGTCCTAGGCTTCCTCCCTCTCTCTGCTAAGCTCTGGGAGAGGGTGCAGGATGGGATTTCTGGAAGAGAGAATTACAGACTTGGAGATGGGATGCTGGGCTGATGTACTTGAATTTGTAAATATCCTGGATTGGAAGATCCCAGATTTAGGCTTTCTGTCTTCTACTCATTTACTTTGTATCCTGAACCAAATCAGGTGCAATGTAATGCATGTCACCCTTTTTATCAGTAAAAATTGCACTAGCAGTCCCGACCCCATCTATCTTGTTACCTGGTTAGGAATGCCAAATTGGCAGGTCTTCCCACCTGTATTGTGCATCTACCATGTGCCAGACACTGAAAAGGCACTGCAGACATAGAACAGGACAGACCTAGCCCCTAACCCAATGGAACACACATGTCTGATAAGACTGACACGAAAGACACACATTCTAAGTTAAATACGTCTGTATGTATAAAGTGCAGCCAACAAATATGGGGTAATGGGGCTTATAACAGAGGGCTCTAACATGAGGTCTCAGACAGCTTCCCAGAGGAAGTGGCATTTCAGCAGAAAAATGAGCAAGAACTAGCAAGGTAAGGAGAAGGGAGCCGGGCTGGGCATGAGCCTGGGGGCAGGAGGGAGTTGACAGGCTCTAGGAAGCAAGAGAGGGTTAGAGGTGCTGAGATAGGGGCAGATGTTCTGAGTAGACATGGTAATCAGGGAAGCTGGTAGAAGGAGATCCTGAAGGAATAAGCTAGGATCTTGCGGGACTTGTTATGGATTTGGGTCTCTATTCTAAGCCATTGAAAGATTTTAAGCAAGAGGTGACATGAACTTTTTAATTTAATAAGATGATCCTGGCTCAAGTGGAGAATGGCTTGGGCCAGAGTAGTTGTGAAGAAAACCAGTTAGGAAGCTTCTGCCTAGTCCAGGTCTGAGATAATGGCAGCCCCAATTTGGGGGTTGGTAGTGAAGATTGTGAGAAAGACAGATTTTGGTGGTAAAACTGACAAGTTTGAGAATTGATTGACTATGGGAGTGAGAGGGAGGAAATAGAACAGGACAATTTGTAGGTTTCCAGCTAGAAAATTCCAGTGAGTGAATGTAGAGTTTATTAAGATTGGGAGCAGTAGAGAGAGAGCAGGGGGGTGGGTGGCTGGTCATTAATTCAGTCTGGACATGTCCCATTATAGGTGCAGATAAGCTCTCTGAGCCATGGTGTTGAGTAGACAGTTGGCTTTAGGGGTCTGGCTGTGATGTCTACTGAGGCTGGAAACATTGGTTTGGGAATTGTATATCCCTAGGGATGGAATTTCAAGTCAGAAGCATGGAGGGGGTACCCAGGGAGGGAGTGGAAGAAGAATGTAGAGAGCTACGGCAGCACCTGGAGGTGCTCATCAAGTGAGATAACAGGTGAGGGATTACATTAAAATTAAATGAGGATGCTATGATTGTTGGGCTGGACTAGATTTACCACCTGTAACAACGTGCATCTCTGACAGTTACTGCTGCACTTGGATAGGTGAGATTATAATTAATGTTCCTCATAGTTATTTTGCCCCAATTAAAAGTGAATCCCACCAGGAGGAAATTATTTTTATCATATCATGCAACTGTAATTTCATTTTCAGATCATTAACAGGGAAGTACCCTCATCTGATTGTTCTCACACAAAACCCTATCCCAGAAGCCTGATACCATTGCTTCAACTTTCCTGACAGCTTTACTGATTTCAGTTGAGACCCTCCACTCTACGTCAGACACAGTATGAGCCCAGCTCCTATGTGAGGAACCTCTTTGGGTATCTCTCCCATCAGCTGATTTTATTTTTTGCCTCCTGTTTTGGCATTTGGCTATAGGTTGTTCTAGGAATGTCTTTGCTAATTTACATGATCTGAGTAGATAATAGGGAGCTGAACTCATTTTCTAATTTACTTTGAAACCAAATTCTAGATTGTATTTATGGGGAGGGGAAGAGCCAGTCTGTGTAATGGGCGAGAATAGTCTTCAACTCTGAGTTTAAGGAATTTTCCTAGGAAAGTGTCCTTCCCCAGAACTCTTCCTTTGCATGGGGGAGGGGTGGGGTAGAGGTTGTTGTCTCCCATAAAATAAATAGAATCAAAAGCAGACATTCTGCAAGAGAGGAACCCGTCAGACTCTATTCAAAGCTCATTTGCTTTCTTGCATTCCATCACGCTTCTCTTGCAGTAACAGTTCATTGTGTTCACCTTAAGTATGAAAAGGCCCTTTCAAGAAGGATACCTTCCCTTGTCATAGAGATGTGTTGGGAAGGGGGGGTCTTTATTTCTTAATAGCCAAGATTCTGGTCTTCACCATGACACTGAGAGGAAACCTAGTCCTAAACTTGTGGCCATTTGAATTGAAATGCCTTCATTTGAATTTGGGACTCAGTGAGAATTTGATTTTTGATCCTTCGAGGGGTCCTCCAGCTGAGGGCAGGCAGCTCAGCAGTGTGTCCAAAAGCATGGACTCTGGACCCCCCTGCCTGGGTCTAACTTCTGGCTCTGCCATTTAACCTACCCAAACCTCAAATTGGGTATCTGCATAATAGCAATGCAATGCAATAGTGGCCCTCAATGTGGGGCTTTTTGCAAGGTTTAAGTAAGCAAGCATAAGTTAAATGCTTAGAACAGTGTCTGAAATATCCATGCACTGTGTTACTTTTAGCTGGCATGACCTCCAGGCGGGACATCTGATTGGATAGTGCAATGAGTAATATGAGCTGCCATTCATCCCAGTGCTTCATGTGCATGTATCTCCTTTAGCTTTTCTTACAATAACTCCATGAAGTGGATACTGTTATCCATTTCACAGAGATATAACCCCATGGCCACACAGCTGGGAATAGCAGGGCTGAGATTTAAACCGGGGTCTATCTGACTGCCCTTACTCCCTCCTCTGTACCGTAGCTCAGAGCCTGTGGCTATGTGGAAGCGGGACACTGGGTGAGAGTGCGGGTGTGTGCCCAAGGGCAGAGTGAGGATGGAGGAAGGAATCAAGGATTGGGGTCTTTGGGAGTGGAGGCCTTCTTAGTTTAACTGACCAGATGATCAGGCAGCTATGCCCTTGCTATTCCTCCTGGAGAAACTTGAGGTCAGGGAGTTGGGAAGCGGCTCCACCATCCATCTTCCTGGAATTGGGAATTTTTCCTTCTTCTTGCAAGCCTGCCTTCTATCAATTGCCTCCTTTATTAGAGCCCCCACTTCTTGTTTCTCTAGCTTCTTTAACCCCCAGATACCCAGGTGTATGTGTGTTGGGGGAGGGATACATGAGTCAGGGCCTTAGGCAGAGTCGGGGAGCCCCATTTCCAGGTAGGGGCAAGAACAGTGGCCTGGAAATCAGGAGACTTAAGTTCTAGTCCTATCTCTGCTATTGATTAGCAGGATAATCCTGGTAAAGCATGGAATCTTTCTGGGCCTTCCTGTGAGTTTAGGATTGGAAGGTGTCTGACGACCTCTGATTCTAGTCAGCCTACCCCTAGGTCTCTGACCTTGGTGCTGCCTTGGGGACAGTAAGGATGTTGGTGGGGAGGTGTTGGAGGAGGTGGCAGAGATGAGGGTGGAGGTCAAGATGATCATGGCGGTGGTGATGGTTATACCTGTGAGCCCTTACCTGGCAGCAGGCACTGTACTTAGCACTTTACACCCACTATCTCATTTAACAATCTCAGCAGCTCTTATTACCTCCATGTTACAAATGGGAACCTGAACTTTAGTTGATCATCCCTTGGAGGGTGGATCTGGTGAAGCTGGAGAGGTCAGGGCCTCCGTTATAGGAAAATCTGTGTTGGGCATAGAGCAGCGGGGGAGTCCATCAGGCCATAGTCATGTTCTGCTCTCCCCAAACTCTCTCCCTCGGCAACCAAGTTGTGTTCAAATGGAAAGTTAGGGTTATAATGGCAAGAGTCACTCTCCTGAGGGCACACAGCATCTGGTACAGACAGTCTCTGACCACTTTTAGCAGATGCTTTTCTATGTGCTTTCTCTTCCTTTCTTTTTAAGTTTCCCCTCGGCTGTAGACCCCAACACTTATGCTTTGGGTCTTGGCCTGCAGCTTCTCTGACAAAGACTTGTAGCATCTTCACAGAAGACCGTGATTTAGAGGACCCCTGAGGGGACTTACTTTGGGACAAGTGCATGTCCTCCAACATGTCCTATTAGTAAATGTGGCTCTTCTGTTTCACCTGTTGACTCTTACCTGTACTCTGTACCCCACGAAGAGAAAGGAAAAGGAAGTTCTTAGTGTAGAAAACTCAGGTCCGGCTGCACACCGAGGGTGGGAGGCTAAAGTTTGTGGCTCCTGAGGGCATTCTTAGAACCAGGGACTCCTCACCCCTGTCTAGACCTGTTGGTCTTGGGGGCTCTTTTCTTTCTTTGGCCTGGGGGTTCTGGTTTTGCTTGAATGAGAAGGTGATCCCTTCTGTGTTCTCTCCTTCTCTTCCCCTCAGGGAATGGAAATGATCCAGGCACCAGGTCCTTGGTCAGGACGGTTAGTACTGACCTCTCTGTCAGGGAAGCTGGCTTCAAATTGATTCTATATGCATCTGATAAATGCATGAATATTAAACACCCCCCTACCCAGCTCCTCACCTGGGATCTTCAGGACCCACCTACCTCCCTTCTACCATATGGACTGAACAGTTATGGTTGAAAGGTTTTATTTTGGATGGAGGCTCCTGCCTTCATGGGGTTTATGGAGGCTCCTGGAGGGTGGAGGCTCCTGCCTTCATGGCCTAGTTTACACTGTAGTGTTTGGTGGCAGGGGCAGGAGTGAGTTCACAGGAGAGAACTGGATGTAGCCTATGGAGACAAGGAAGGTTTCCTGGAGGTAGTGACCCTAAGCAGAGACTTAGAATAAGAGCTGCACAATGCATGGGCAGATGGGGTGAGAGATGGAGGGAGAGAGGGACAGGAGGAGAGAGAGCAGAGGGTAAGAACACGTGGTCTAGGCAGAGGGATCAACACAGATGCCTGGAGAACATAGAACAGAGAACAGACTGGGGGCTGCTCCCCCCTGGCCCTGGCCTGCCTCAGTCATGGCACTCAGTGCTGGTTCTCCGAGGGTCCACAGAGGGAGCACAAGCAGGGACCTGGGCAGGGGGAGGCCAGGAGCAGGATATGCCACACGTAACTGGCCCCACACTCCTGAAATGCCCGTGTTGCCTCTGCGGCGTGCGCTGGGCCTGGTGCTGTTTCATTGGAGGCTGCCTGGTGACACTCGGCCTCGAGGGGTGTGCGTGACCAGTGCAAACACCCCCACACTGGGAGGCCCTGTGCTTGGACTCCTGGGCTGCTTGAATTTGGGCCCCTCATCCTACTTCTCTGTGGATTCTGCTGGCTCACCAGGGGATTTATCTCCAAGGCCTTTCAGTGCTAACTTTCTGGGGCTTTCATTCTCTCCCACTTGCAGGGACTAAACTCTATTAGAAACTGCAGCCTATTAGCAGTAGTCAGTGTTACAAGTGTCTGGGCCAGTGCTTGGTGGTCTCAGTTGATCCACTGGTAGGTGGCCCAGCCATCACACAGTCCACAGCTTCCCCGCCGGCATGGGGGGCCATGGCCCTCATGACCACCACCCACTCCTGGGCTGTGTCCTGCTGAGAACCAGCTATACCAAACATGGGGACTTGACTAGCAGTAGGGTTGGAAGGTTGTTTACATAGAAAGCCCCACACAGGTGCATACAATCAAGATCCACGTAGAAAAATATTTATTAATGGTTCCATGAGTCATTTACCATGCAGTCATCACGGAACAGAGGCACGAGACCACAGCGATGACCCTGCATGCTGCTGGCTTTGCGTGCACGTGGTTGTCCTACAGCTCCAGACAGGAGGACTTGCTTTAGATATTTATCTGTTTTGGTAGCGATTCACTTTTTCTTATACGGAAGCTTGCAGAGCAGAGAGATGGATGGATGCTGAGCAACTTGCAGGCCATTAGGAATCGGTCTCTGGCCTCCGTGTTGTGGTTGGGGCCACAGTGGGGAGAGAGTCCTTTCCTGGGCTCCATCAAATAGCTGTGGTGAGGACAGGACATCAGGCCATCTGTCTTCTCGGACAGAAGCAGCCATCTGTGGCCTTTGCATCATTTAAAGCTGTGACCTGTGCCCTTCTCTGAAAACCCAGTCCCGACAGCCCTCTATCTTCTCCTGTAGAACATTTCTCTGTAGGAAAGAGGGCAAGAAGGCAGACCAGTGTCAATGAAGGTCACTAAGCTGATGGGTCACTGTGAAGGTGACCACAGGTGTCCAGGCAAGCCCTGGCAGGGCCAGAGGGCACCGGGCACTGAGATGGCTCAGTGCACAGCCAACGCCCACAGCCCTCACATCCTGTCTGTGTGGCTTCCGAAGCCTCTTGCTTTTCTTTGGCAAACTCGGCAATGAGTGGCGACCACATCCCAGGCAGCCACCTGTTAGCGATTAAGGAACTTGCCTGCAGCTGATGCAGTCACCTTCTCAAAGTTATCAAAGAAAATGATGGGAAGTGAGAGGTGTGCGCTGGCAGCATAGGCAAAGCTGTGTATGGCTTGGTTTGTGGTGAACTCTGGAAAAGATGGAGGGGAGGAAGGGGAATAAAAGCAGACAGAAGGGAAAGGATAGAAGCCATTGGTTTATCTACTGGAGAAACATGTGAAGAAAGGAGAAACTGGGGAAAGGGAAGAAGCAGGGAGAAGGGAGAAGAGGGGAGCAGAGGGACAAAGGAGAGAAGGAGGAAGACAGGATCAGGGGAGGGCTGAGCTCAGGATTGAGAGGGACTGGCCAGGTGGTTGTCATGGAGAGGGACTAGAGGGAGGAGTTCTGTCTGCTCAGACTGCAGACACTCAATGTGATGCTTCGAAAGCAAACACATGACAGTGATAGGGACCCCAAATGCCCACAGATTTGGTCTCTATCTCAATTAGTTCAGTGGTTCTCAGATTTGAGTATTGAAGTCAACCAGTGGGTTGTGAAGCCCAGGCTGCCGGGCCCCAGCCCCAGCCACCAATTCAGTACATCTGGATTGGGGCCTGATGTGCATTGCTGATAAGTTCCTAGGTGAGGCCGATGCTACTGTTCCAGGAACCCCCCCCCCTTTGAGAACCATTCTCTTAGAGGTTAGAGACTAAATCAAGGTCAGTGCTGATTTGGGGTCCTAGTGTTGGACAGAATCAGTGAGTGTCATCAGTGTCTCAACTGGAGGGCAGAAGCAGATTGGCAAACACAAAATATAAATTGAGAAAAATGCTAAAACCTTTTATTGGATGGGTTTGTCTCTTCATGGCTCTTCATTCAACTAACCATATTCTTACCTCCTACTGGCAATTGCTATTTAAATGTCAGTTGACAAGCAGATGTTGCTCACCATACTACACACAAGTTAATTTATTGTCTGCAGACCCTGATGGAGTGCTCTCCAACCGCCCTCCTTCCCCCCTCCTGTCTCTCCCCTCCTCTTTGTCCTGGTCCCACTGAGCCTCGCAGCTCTCAGAAGGCGAGCAGGCATAGCATTCCTCCATTCCTCGCTCATGTGGCGTCTTTGCCTGGCTGCTGTTTTCCAGGCTCACTCTTCCTCTCTTTTAATTTTTCTGAGTGCTCCCTCATGTGTGAAGGTCAGCTAGCCTCTCTCACTGCTGCCATATGCTCTGTCTAGACTGCTCTCATGACCCTTCACACCGTCACCAGGCTGTGGCTGCCCTGTCTCCTCTGCTTTTTAACATCAGTGCCTAGAACAGGGTTTATAATAGGTTCCAGCCCTTCGAAAAGTCTTTGTTGGATGAATAAACAGAGTCCAGAGAACTTAAATTGGGCTGTATATGGGGCCAATCTAACTCCTGATCACTACAGCCAGGGTTAGAGAGAAGTTAGAATGTTGGGGCAGGAAGAGGATGGAGAAACTATACTAGTCACAGGAATCCTAAAGCATACTCAACACCCCCTCGGCAACCCCAAGGCTTGAATGATTCAGTAAAATGGGACTCCAGCACCAGGTGGAACAGCACATCTTCGGGATTTCTTTAAATCACAGAAAATATCTTTGCTTAGGGAACGATCAAATGTCCAGATTTTTTTCTGCTTAGTACTAGCTAAGTATTCTTCTCTAGCAGATACTTAAGTACGATACATAGAAGGATGGACAGATAAATGAATGGATGGACAGATGGATAGAGTCCTTATAGGATTGGTTACCAAGTCCTGATGTAGAATCATATTTTGTTTTCTAAATATTCTTCAGCTCCCTTTGACTAAACTTCAAAAAAGGGTGGGTGAGCCCAGCCAGGGTGGCTCAGTGGTTGAGCGTCAACCTATGAACCAGGAGTTCATGGTTCGATTCCCAGTCAGGGCACATGCCCAGGTTGCGGGCTCCATCCCCAGTAGGAGTTGTGCAGGAGGCAGTCGATCAATGATTCCCTCTCATCGTTGATGTTCCTCTGTCCCTTCCTCTCTGAAATCAATTTTTTAAAAAGGATATGTGTGTGTTTGGGGGGAGGAGGGTACTTGTGCTCCAGAGCTTTGTGCCTGTTCTCGAGAGACATGGTTCTAAGACTCAATTCAGACAGGATATTGAGATGTGCCGACTTTCCCTGGGGTCTGAGGGGGCCCTGCCTCTCATGGCATTCCATGCTGTGAATGTCAGCACTTGAGCCTACAACTGGAAAACAAAACTGCATTTAAATGCGACGGGCTTGTTTGTCAATTTAGGGTAGAATTCAGTGTTCTGCACAGTATGGCAAGATCAAAGGCATCCTCCCCCCTCCCTCTCCTGAGATCCCCAGTGAATCACTTCGCCTGTCCCGACATCTGTGGGATAAAGGGGTTCTGCGGTGGGTCTCTCTCCTGTCTCCGGCTCTCTGGTGATTCTGAGAGAAGTTCTGGGGACACACAAATAGCTGCCTTCACTTTAAAGGTTAGAGGGGATCAAGCGGAGCCCAGTCAGGTGTATGAAGGCCGGCGGTCTCTGGCGGTGGCTTAGTGCGCTTCTGCTGACTAATCCGAGCTGGATGCTGCGGAAATGCCAGGCTCGATGCGGGATGCTGCTGCACGGGGGCATTCCTTCTGCCTCTTAAACAACTTCACTCTGCAGAGAACAAGTCTGTGTCACCGCCTAATGGCTCTTGTCATTTTAGTGTAGTGATCAGAGAGGAAAAATGGAAGTACTTTATGTGGAGGAAAAAAAAAGATAAAATCTGAAGGTATTTCTTAACCCAGAGTGCAAGGCTGTCTGGAGTACAATGCAGATCTATCAATAATTCAGTTAAAACTGTTTACCTACTTTACATGACTGGGTTCAGTTCACTGATCTCCATTCAAGTTCACGCTCAAGTTATTTAACTGCGGGCTGCACGTTACACCACACAGACCAAAGCGTTATAGATTTTTCCAAGTGTAATATACAAGTCCAAATTGATTGGAGCCAAATGTAAAGTTAGTCAAATCTTTAATATGCTCTATTAAGGCGTGAATAACACTTTAAAGCTTTGTCTCAGCCCCAGAGTAGCTGGGACTGGAGCTGAACCAGTTGCAAACAGCCAGAATAACACCACCTTTGGATGTGGTGTTTATTTTTAACGATGTCATGTGAAATAATGAACTTTTTTCAAATGTAAAAGTGAGCAATCACCTGCCCTTATAAAATGACACATTTTACAAGGATGCTGGCTTGGTCGCCCTCTGTGACATCACCCACGGGCACACACCTCTCATCTGTTGTTGGCTGTACCTATAAGCTTAATGCTCCATTTTCCCAGAACAAAATTCTCACACACAGCAGGGAAGACACCAGCCACTTTCCCCACCTCTCGTGAGGTAGAGGAAGTATATCCCAACATCCTTGCCAGGGATTTGGCACAATCTGTGCTATTCCAAAGTGACTAGGTAAGGTTTAGAAAGAGCGATGCAAAATAGAAATGTGTGCTTTCATTATTCTTTAGGCTTTAGATAATCTGTAGCCCCCTTATATAGAAGGCTTTATGCGAAAGGATGGGTAAAACGTGTCTACACCATGGCTGAGGATCAACCTGGGTTGCATGGTCAGAACCTGAGGAAGATAAATTCAGGCCAGGGGTGTCCTTGGTGTGACAGGACTGTCTGGGTATGTGGCTGGGAAGGGAGCAGGTGGGGAAATGGGAACAGGAGGAAATAGGGACCCTTTTTTTTTGGGGGGGGGGGGGGGGGGGCTACGAAGGCTATTTAACCTGTGCTGTAGCCATCAGTCACCTCTTGCTGGTCCTAAATGAAATATGCTGTAAACAGAGAAGCCACACTGGGTTTCGAAGACTTAGGTTGATTACACATTGAAAGTACATGTGAAATGAAAATGTTTGGGTGGATTGGATTACAGAGGCTGTTATTAGATTGATTTCCCCTGTCTCTTTTTGTTTTTTAATGTGGCTACTTGGAATTTTAAAATACCATGTGGGTTATATTATATTTCTAGTGGACAGTGCCGCTTTATATCCACTTTGCATGGTAGAATTATGGCTCATGCTTACTTCCCCATGTTGTCTATATTTTTCAAACTGGAAATATGAGAAACAGACCATATTATGTCTTTGAGGAAAAAGTACTTATCTTGGATTTTGAAGTTCGGTAAGCACATGTCCTAGCTAACCTTGTCTGAGACTCACCTGCATCCGTAAGGTGAAGATGATAACAATTTTCCTCTTACCAGGTTGTTATCAGAAGCGAGGAATGCATAGGAAATTAGCAGAGAATGCTCAGCGCAGAACCTGACATAGGGAAAACCCACCAAAATGTGGCATTATTCTTACTTATAGCTCAAGACCTGTTGGATGCCTAATCTGGAATCCTGGTCCATGTCTAACTCAGCGCCTTGGCTCTTGTCCATGTTTGTATTTGGTGTCACATCTACCTACTTCTACAGCCAGGAAGCCGAGATTTCCCTTCTTTTTCTCATCATTGAAGCACCTCAGGCCTGGTTCCCTATGTTCCGCTACTTTTTCAGACTAAGGTATTTCTCACTTACCTACTTTAGCTTATTTCGATTTCAGAGCAAGAGTTCTCTCCTGGCTACAACTATAAACCAGGCCACAGCTCTTTGTCGACCCCTACCCCTGCCTCATACCGGGTGCTGGGATCTTGTTTTTTACTGACTCTGCTTCTTTTGATGGGAGGATCAATCAAGGACATTTGGTGCCAGGCGAAGGGGGCGAAGGTAACAGAAGAACAGGGTCATGCAAATAAGAGATGAATGGGACAGGAGCAGTCAGAGCAGGAGAACACCACTTCTCCCCACCCACTCACAGCCCTGCCTTCTTTTCTCACTTTCTTCCACTGACTTTAAAAACTGTGCTATGTTCACGCTGTGGAAAATGCAAGGCAGTTTCTTATCGCCTTTCCCGATTCTTACCGCCTGACGTACAGCCTCCTACGGTGTAGCACAGCACTGATCTAACCCTGTGCTTGATTTCCATTCTAGGAAATAAGTCCTCAGACGAAGACAGCTGTACTTGTTCTCTGAAAGTCAGTGGCAGGGAAGAGAGAAAGTTAAAACTTTGTGAAGACATAGCTTCCCTAGGTGTGGCGAGGCCTAGCTCTCTCACAGTTAATGAGGGGATCCTTTCAGTCAGAGCTGCATGAGATCAAAACAAGGAGAAATGACTTAAAAACCCAGATGGAATAGCACAGGGGGCTGGGAACGCCTGTGCTTCTGAAATCAGTGCAAAAAAAGCCCCCAATTTCCTCCAAAAGTTTTTTTTTTTAATCAGAAAAATGTTGATTTGTGTTCCCATCCAGCTGCTGTAACTAGGTGATTCAGAATACACCCTTGACTTAAGATGATCTCTTTTGCCTTTTCATCATATCGATATGTGAGTTTGCCTGCTTTATTTTTAGATTTACTGAGTGTTTTCAAGGTAGCAAATTCAAAGTAAGGAAATAAGAAAATTGGGTTGTATTTCAAGCTTGGGCTGAGATTTGACTGGAGAAACCCTTGGAAATTAACGGGGAGCAGAGTTCCTACCTTCTCTTTGCTAACAGCTGGGATTTGTGGAGGGTTTGTTATTGGGGGTGGGGGGAACTGGGTTATTTCAGTGCCAGAGAATACACCTACAGCCACTCTGCCACCAGGCAAGGGATGCTCAAGCGAGAGCATGCAGGAGGGCCCACCCTGGATGGGTAAACATGGCCGTTTTTCCTGGAGCATTAATTAGTGAAATATTTACCGTCGGACAGAGGCAGGAAGGGACCATTGCCAACAATCACTTTCCTGTGGGGTGCTAGAAAATCAGAAGATTTGTAAAATGTGAATTTTCCCTTATTATTTAAATTTAAGAGCGGGATGAAGCATTCCTGGAGATCCAAAACACAGCTTTAGGATATCAGCTCTGCTCACTTACCTTCTGGTCCCGTGCCCACCCTCCCACCTCACCTGTTCTGCTTTCTGATCTGACATCTCTTGCTTGTTTTTTTTTTCTTTGAGGGGGGCGGGCACTGTGGAATAAATGCTCATGAAACTTGTGATATCAGTGGACTGTGGCCCAACCGAATCTTTCTCTGGCAGAGGTCACAGAAATAGCGATGATTGTGTAAGTTGGAATGCAGACATGTGCGCACCCAGACATATGTCCAGGTGGTCAGCTTCCGCTCGGTGCCACACGGCAATGAGCATCTACTGGCTGAGCGTGAAGGAAGTTTTTATAGTTTCCATTGTGTTTGGATAATTGTTTCTTTTTAAATATTTTTAAATAAGACAATCGCTGTTGTATGTAAAAAATTTCTCAGTGGCAGGCTCGTCCTGACTTTGCTTCCCTACAAACGGAATGTGAGAGCAGTGTCACTAAAAATGCTTCTTTGTTACCATTTCCATTTGGAAGATGTCATTGGGTCTTCTTTAAAATGCAAATGTTTCATCTGATGTGGCTATACTGTATACATCGATTTAAAAAAAACAACAACAAAGACATAACTAGATTAAAGGACTACATAAAATGCTTTCTGGACACACAATTTTTAAATTAACAGGCATTAACAGGTATCGATAAATTGTCTAAAGCATTTAATGGTCTTTAATACAGTCAACTCCCCCAGCCCTGAAACGATGGGACTTTTTTTTTTTGCGGAAGCTGTCAAACGCAACATTGGAAAACGGTCCCGTTTCGGGCCGGTGAGCAGAGCACGGAGGGGTAAAAACTTAATTGTTGTGTTGTTCTCATGCTGTGTTTCTGTCTCTCCCCCCACCTGCCTGCTCAGGGCTGATCGTTTTGACCTTGGCCATCTGCTGGATGCCCAACCAGGTCCGGAGAATCATGGCTGCCTCCCGACCCAAGCACGACTGGACCCAGTCCTACTTCCAGGCGTACATGACCCTGCTCCCGTTCTCCGACACCTTCTTCTACCTGAGCTCGGTCATCAACCCGCTGCTGTACAACGTGTCCTCGCGGCAGTTCCGCGCCGTGTTCTGGCAGGTGCTGCGCTGTCGCCTGACCCTGCAGCACGCCAACCAGGAGCGCCGCCTG
>NW_005366486.1:1177608-1180147 GCF_000412655.1 Myotis brandtii | reverse complement strand
TCCTAAGCACGTTTCAGAGCCAGGCCGAGGCCAAGCCTGAGGCCGAGGCCCAGCCATCCAGTCCGGAGTCGCCAGAGCCCCAGTGGGAGACGAAACCAGCCAGTCCTGCAGCCGAGAATGGTGTTCAGGAGCATGAAGTGTGAATGTCAGGTTAGCAAGCCTGGAGCGCTAACCAGCCCAGCCGGTGACAGCAGCATTCCCCGCACACGCACAGCTGTGACAAAACCACCTGCTCCCGCGCCTGGGACAGGAGGGGGAGCCAGGGGCCTCGGGGAGGCAGCTGCCCCTTCAGGTCTCCTAAGGCTGATTCTGCCGCCTTGACTCTGGTTACAGACGGGGACTCTGCCATCCCCTCCCTTCTTCTAAGTACACACTGAAAGTTCAGTCCGACTGAATTTATTCAGCTTACAAAAATGTTTTACGCTGAGCTCTTCCATTATTTGCAAAGGAACTAAAGGAAAGAGAACGCGGGCTCCCTACCCAGAATCAAAGCATGCCCAGAGAGCCACGGGCCGGAGCGGGAGCCAGAAGGACGATGCGGCGGGCACGCTCATTCAGCAGCGCGCCAGGAAGAGGCCTACTTTGAGGAGCAGGATGGTGGCGGGCAGCCCTGGCCGGAGGGTGGAGGCCGAGCTGCTCCTCTTCTTGGGCCGCGGCCCGTTGCACAGAGGGGTGTTACAGCAGCTGATGCACACCGAGTTCAGCTTCCCGGGGGAGCAGAAGGACTGGTACCCGGCCGAGGCGATGAGGCAGGCTGCGGAGGAGGCACACGACTTGCGATACATGATCCCTGCAACATGCGCAAAGGAGCTGGGTTAACTTGTGCTGGCAGCGGGCGGAGCCCAGCTCCCAGGGTGTCCTCCCTCCCCCTCCCAGCCCAGAGCCTGGGTGGGGCAGGGGGGTGCTTTGGGTTGTGTTGCTGAGCCTCCCCAATACACGAGGTGCACGGGGAAGAAGGCAGTCCTCATTGCACCACTTTGGACAGGATTGTTCCAAAAGCGATCTGAGATGCACTGCCAGCGAATAAAGAGCTGTCAAACCAAAGTCCACCTTTTTAAAAGTCACAATTCACACTGTGTACTAGATACAGAGCTTTTTACCTTGTTGCTGCTCAAACTATTTCATGCTAGAGAGGACCACAAGCTGTTTGTCTAGATCTCACCTCTATTATCACTTTATCAGCGACACAGAGATGGCTCTCCACCATGTTTTTATTAAATCATGGAATGTTCTCAATAAAGACCAAGTCCCTAGTGAAGGGGCCTTGATTTCTCCATGTGTGCAGAACAGCCTTGTTCTCAGGGAAGAAGCCTGCCTGTAGAACACATGGTCATTTGCCCAGTGAGCATCTCACAGCTAGCACTTACCATGCACCGTGTGGGCACACAGACTGGTGGGCTCACCTTGAGGAGGACAGGTGTCATGTCCACATTGCAGCACAGCATTCCAATTAGGGTGTCTTGGACCATCCTATGACTTCCTAAAGCTGGAAGTACATCAATTCTGATGCTAACAGCTCAGCTTATGTAAGTGCTTTCCTGCATGCCAGGCACTCCCCAGAGCTATGGCGTCCTAGATCCTTCACTATTTTCCGGAGAGGCCCTGTGGTCATCCCCATTTTACAGATGGGGTGCCTTAGGCAAGAGAGGTTTAGCTGACTGGCCCAAAGTCACACAACTAAAATGTATTTGAGCTAGTATTCTGGCTCTATGCTAGTGGTTCTCAACCTTCCTAATGCCGCGACCCTTTAATACAGTTCCTCATGTTGTGGTGACCCCTAACCATAAAATTATTTTCGTTGCTACTTCATAACTGTAATTTTGCTACTGTTATGAATCGTAATGTAAATATCTGATATGCAGGATGTATTTTTATTGTTACAAATTGAACATAATTAAAGCATAGTGATTAATCACAAAAACAATATGTAGTTATATATGTGTTTTCCAATGGTCTTAGGCGACCCCTGTGAAAGGGTCGTTCGACCCCCAAAGGGGTTGCGACCCACAGGTTGAGAACCGCTGCTCTCTGGCATCAAGTCTATCTTACTGTAGAGCAGTGGTTCTCAACCTTGGCTGCACATTAGAATCACCTGGGAATCTTTTTAAAATCCTGATTTCTCGGTCTCATTCTGTTTCTTTGTTACTAATGTTGTGGCCCCACCCCATAAGAAACAATTTCCAGCCAAGGTTGAGAACCACTGCTGTAGAGCAAAGCAGATAGCCAGTAAACCACAGAGTGGTTTTGTTTTCTTTTGGGTGGGGGAGGCTTTACTTTGAAGATAGCTTTTGGAGTGTGTGTGGCTCCTTTGTATCATTAAGTTTTTTTATTGAGACATAATTGACAAAATTATTCTTTCTGGTCAGATAACTTGTAATGCTAAAGTTGGTCCTGGAAGTGAATAGCTTTACCTCTTTGCTGCCCTGCACAGCAGCAGGATACATTCCGGCAGTGGCCAGGGAGTTCCTCTGACTCCCTGTAGGTGTGTGTTTGCAGGTGTTGCTTTGGTTTGAGGCTCCTTTCCCCCTCCCCCCTCCCC
>NW_005366486.1:1148399-1177516 GCF_000412655.1 Myotis brandtii | reverse complement strand
AGAATGGCTGCTTTAGGTGCAGGAGAAACAGTAAAGACAAACTGCCCAAAACTTCCAAGAAGGAGATAAAGAAGTGCCTCAGATTTACATTAAGACACAGTTTTGTCATTTTTTCTATATACATCTGTAAGGATTGCTTTTCTAACACCATTAGAAAATCCTGGAAGTAGCTGCTCTGGTAAGATAATGCCCGTGGACAAAGGATATGTGCGGGGGCAGGGGGAGAGAAGAGGCACTGTTTAATTTCTAAGGAACATGCTATGTAGTCTCTACATTTTCTATCTATTGCCCATGGTAGGGAATTAAGTTTTGCTCACTATCTTTTTATTCTTAAATATTAAAAACACTATTATTTGCCAGTTCAACTTTAGAAAATTTTTTCCTTTAAGTAAATATTAAAAGTTCAAAAATACTTATTGAATATAATTTCCACTGTGAAAAACATTCATTCAGACATTCAGATAAGGTGACCACCACTTCCAATCCCAGGTTCTCCTCAGAGGTAAGCACTCTTATCATTTTCAGATGCTTCCTTCCAGGCCTATTTCTATGCATTTACATATATGCCCATGGAGAAATAAAGTGTGTGCGCGCACACGCATTTGTGAACAGCATCGCATCCTATATGCTGTTCTATAATTTGCATCTTTACTTAGTGACATGGCTGAGGATTTGTTTTTAAGCCTAACTTTGTAGGGCTCAGCATCAGGGATGAGGTAGGTTAGTTATATAATGCATGAGGGGAGCCTTGAATTTTGCAACTGCCACCAGCGGATACCTCCAGTTTCTTGGCTCTGGTGGCCATTGGGGCTTAACACTGTGGTCCCACAGGGCTGCATATTTTTAAAGCTACTTAAAGGAATGGCTCCCAATCAGTCTGACTCTAGGTGCTGACTGAGCTCCTCCTCATTGGGATACTGGCTGGTTGTGGCACATCCTACACCACTGGGAGCGTTTAAAAACAGGTGGCTTGGGCAATCATAAGGTGCCAGAGACAATCAAGAGCTGGGGTAGGTTTGAGTGATAAGCAGGTTTGAGTGATACGGTTCATCTCTTACACAAGGCCAAGCATTTGAGACCGGAAGTGGGGGCTTTTTGATCTAATCCCTAGAAACTAGCACAGAGACTCAAGGAATGAAGAAACAAAAGAAGGTAAAACTTCAGAAAATAAAACCTTAATGAGATGAAGATAAATCATTTACCTGATAAAGAATTCAAAGTAATGGTCATAAAACGGTTTACTGAACTAAATAGTAGAATGGGTGAATACAGTTAGAATTTCAACAAAGAGACAGAAAATAGAAAGTACCAAAGAGAAATTACAGAAGAGATGAATACAGTAACTGGACGGAAAAATACACCAAAGGGTTCATCAGCAGACTAGATAAAGCAGTAGGGTCCGTCAACTCAAAGACAGGGCAGTGGAACTCATCCAATCAATGCAGCCAAAAGAAATAGAATGAAAAAAAGTTAAGATATCTTAAAGGACAACATCAAGTGGACTAGCATTCACATTATAGGAATTCCAGAAGATAAGAGAGGAAGAGGCAGAAAATTTACTTGAACAAGTACTGACCAAAAACTTCCCTAACCTGGGGAAGGAAACAGACATACAGACCTAGGAAAAGCAGAGTTCCAAATGAGAAGTACCCAAAGAGACACAGACTGAGACTTGTTACAATTAAAAAGTTCAAGACATCGAGATAAGCTTAATAGTAGAAAGAGAAAAACTTATGTACAAGGGAACCCCATGAAGCTACCGGATTTTTCAGCAGAAATTTTCCAGGCCAGAAGAGAGTGGCAGAATAACTTACCAGTGCTAAAAGAAAACATTCCAACCGAGAATATCCTACCTGGCAAAGTTATTAGAACTAAAAGAGTGATAAAGATTTTTTTAAAAAGACTTTTCCAGACAAGTAAAAGCTAAAGGAGTTCATCACTACTAAACCATAATTACAAGAAATGTTAAAGGGACTTTCATAAGCTGAAGGAACGGATGCTAATTAATAACAAGAAAACATGTGAAAGTATAAATCCATTGCTAAAGGTAAATATATAGTAAAGTTAGTGTATTAATCACTTAAAAGCAAAGGTAGTATGAAGGTTAAAAGACAGATGTTGTTACAATAACTACAATAATTAGTTAAGGCATATACCAGATAAAAAGATGTAAAATGTAATAACAAAAACATGAAATGTGGGGAGGAGAATAAAAATGCAGAGCTTTATGATGCATTCAGGTTTAAATTATGACCAACTTAAAATACAGAGTCAAGAAAAATGAAGAAACAAAAGAAAACTTTAGAAAATAAAACCTTAATGAGATGAAGATGAATCATTTATCTGATAAATATAAGTTGTGTGTAAGCCTCATGCTAACCACAAAGCAAAAACCATATAGTAGATACAAAAAAAGATAATGAGAAAGGAATCTAAGCGTACCACTAAAGAAAGTCATCAAACCACAAAGGAAGAGAGCAAGGAAATAAAAAAAGGGCTAGAACAGGGGTGGGCAAACTTTTTGACTCGAGGGCCACAATGGGTTCTTAAACTGGACCGGAGGGCCGGAACAAAAGCATGAATGGAGTGTTTGTGTGAACTAATATAAATTCAAAGTAAACATCATTACATAAAAGGGTATGGTCTTTTTTTTTTTTAGTTTTATTCATTTCAAACGGGCCAGATCCGGCCCGTGGGCCGTAGTTTGCCCACGGCTGGAACTACAAAAAAGACAGAAAGTAATTAACAAAATGACAATAAGTATATACCTATCAATAATTACTTTAAATATACATGGACTAAATTATCTAATCAAAAGACAAAGTGGCTAAATGGATTAAAAAAAAAAACACAGAAAAATAAGACCCATCCCATATGCTGCCTACAAAAAGTTCACTTCAGATGCAAGGACACATACGGATTATGAAGGGGTGGGATAAAATAGTCCATGCAAATGGAAGCCCAAAGCAAGCTGGGGTAGCTATGGTTATATCAGACAAAATAAACTTTAAAACAAAGACTGAAATAAGAGGCCAAGATTGGGTATCATTAGATAATGGTAAAGGATCAATCCAACAAGAGAATATAACATTTGCAAATATTTATGTACCCAATATAGGAGCAGCTAAATATATAAAGCAAATATTAATAGAGCAAAAGGGAGAAATAGACAGCAATACAATCATAGTAGGGGACTTTAATGTACCACTTGCATGAATGGATATATCATCCAGACAGAAAATCAATAAGGAAACATTGGCCTTAAAAGGCACATTAGACAACATGGACTATATATGTATACACACACAGAGTCAAGAAAATCATCCAAAAGCAAGAGAATACACATTTTTCTCAAGTACACATGCAATATTTTCCAGCATAGATAATATGTTAGGACACAAAATGAATCTTAAAAAATGTAAGATTAAAATCATATTAAGCATATTTTCTGACCAAATGGTACAAAACTAGAAATCAGTTACAAGAAAACTGGCAAATTCACAAATAGGTGAGAATTAAACAACATACTATTAAACCATTAGGTCGAAAAAGAAAACAAAGGAAAAATAAAAAAACAATCTTGAGGCAAATGGAAGTGAGACAGCATACCATAATCTAAGGCAGGGGTCCTCAAACTACGACCCGCGGGCCACATGCAAATACAAATATTGTATTTGTTCCCGTTTTGTTTTTTTACTTCAAAATAAAATATGTGCAGTGTGCATAGGAATTTGTTCATAGTTTTTTTTTAAACTATAGTCCGGCCCTCCAACGGTCTGAGGGACAGTGAACTGGCCCCCTGTCTAAAAAGTTTGAGGACCCCTGATCTAAGGGATATAGCAAAAGTAGTTCTAGGAGTGAAGTTCATAGAGATAAATGCCTATCTCAAGAAACAAGAAAAATCTCAAACAATTTAGCATTACATGTCAGAGAACTACAAAAAGAAGAAAAAAATTAAGTCCAAAGTTCCTCCAAGGTAGGAAATATCAGAGCGGAAATAAATGAACTAGAAACTAAAAATATCAATGAAACCAAGAGTTGATTCTTTAAAAATAGAAACAAAGTTGGCAAACCTTTAGTTAGGCTCCCCAAGAAAAAATGAGGAAACAAAATCAGGAATGAAAAAAGACCTAAAATGGATGCCACAGAAATACAAAGCATCATAAAAGACTACTATGAACAATTATACACCAACAATTGTACAAACTAGAAGAAATGAAAGAATTCCTATAAACATAACCTGCCAAGACTGATTCATGAATAAAAATCTAATCAGACTAATTACTAGTAAGGAGATTGATCCAATAGTAAAAAATCCTCCAACAAACATAAGTCCAGAACCAGACAGCTTCACAGGTGAATTCTACCTAACATTCAAAGAAAAATTAGTACCAGTCCTTCCCAAACTCTCCCCAAAAAATAGAAGAGGAGGGAACACTTCCAAACTCATGTTATGTGGCCAGCATTACCCTGATACCAAAACCAGCCAAACACATCACAAGAAAAGAAAATTATAGGCCATATTGCTGATGAAAACAGCTGCAAAAATACTCAACAAAATATTAGCAAAGAAAATTCTACAATACATTAAAAGAACTAATACATCATGATCATATGAGATTTATTCCAGGGATGCAAGGATAGCTTTAACACACACAAATCCATCAAGGTGATATACCACATTAACCAAATCAAAGATAAAAATCATCTAATCTCAACAGATGCAGAAAAAACATGACAAAATTTAACATCCATTTATAACTCACAACCAAGTGGATATAGAGGAAATGTACCTTAACATAATATCATATCCAACAAGCCTATAACTAACATCATATTCAACATTGAAAAGCTAAAAGCTTTCCTTCTAAAATCAGAAACAAGGCAAGAATGTACACACTTGCCACTTTATTCAATAAAGCGTTGGAGTTCTAGCTGAAGCAATTACCTAAGAAAAGAAATAAAAGGCATCCAAATGGGAAAGGAAGAAGCAAAATGTCACTATTTACAGATGGCATATTATATATATATTAAAATCCTAAAGACTCCACAAGAACTAAATAAATTCAGTAAAGTTGCAGGGTACAAAAATCAATATACAACAATGTGTTACATTTCTATACAATAAAAATGAACTATCAGAAAGAGAAATTAGGAAGACAATTCTATTTACAAGAGTAAAGTACCTAGGAATAAATTTAAACAAAAAAGGTGAAAGACCTGTACACTGACAACTATAAGACAATGATGAAAGAAATTAAAGATGATGCGAATAAATGGAATGATATTCCATTTATCTTATGGACTGGGAGAATGAATATTGTTAAAATGTCCATACTACCCAAAGCAATGTAAAGGTTCAATGCAATCCTTATCAAAATTCAAATAAATTTTTTTACAGAAACAGAACAAATAATCCTAAAATGTGTATGGAACCACAAAAGACCCTATATAATAGCTCAAGCAATCTTGATAAGGATGAACAAAGCTGGAAATCACTTCCTGATTTCAAACTATATGACAAAGCTAATTGAAACAGTATAATATTGGCATAAAAACTGACAGATCAATGGAACAGAATGGAGAACCCAGAAAAAAAAACCAATAAAAAAAGAAAAACAGTATTATCTACTAACAAAAAAACAAAAACAATAAACAACAATCCTATGTTTAATTAATTTATAACAAAGTAGCCAATAATACACAATGGGGAAAAGGTAGTCTCTCTAATAAATGGTATTGGGAAAACTGGATGGCCACATTAAAAAAAAAAAGGAAACTATTTTATACTCAAAAGGGATTAAATGCTTGAACATTAGACTTGAAGCCACAAAACTCCTTAAAGGTAGCTAGCTCCCTGACATTGACATTGATCTTAGCAATGATTTTTTTAATTTATTTCACACCCAAAGTAAAGGCAATGAAAGTGAAATATAAATAAATGGGACTACATCAAATTAAAAACTTTTTCATAGCAAAGGAAACCATCAACAAAATAAAAGGCAACCTATTGAATTTGAGAAAATATTTGCAAATTATATACCTCATAAGGGGTTAATACTCAAAAATATATAAAGAACTCATATAACTCAATTGGAAAAAAAACAACCCCCCCCCCAAAAAAAACAATAAAAACCACAACATAATTAACCAAACAAAAAATCAAATTAAAAAATAGGCAGAAGATCTGAATAGACATTTTTTGAAAAAAGTCACACAATGGCCAAAAGGTACATGAAAAGATGCTCAACATCACGAATCATCAGGAAAATGCAAATCAAAACCACAATGAGATATCACCTCCCACCTTTTAGAATGGCTATTATCAAAAAGATAAGAAATAAGTGTTGGTGAGAATTTGGAGAAAAAAGAACCCTTGTGTACTATTGGTGGGAATGTAAGTTGGTACAGTCATGATAGAAAACAGTATGGAAATTCCTGAAAAAGTTACAAACAGAACTACCATATCATCCAGCAAATTCAACTTATGTGTATTTATCTGAAGAAAACAAAAAATACTAATTTGAAAAGATATATGCACCCCTTATGTTTATTATAGCATTATTTGTAACTAGAGGCCTGGTGCATGAAATTTGTGCTGGGGCTAAGGGGGTGTCTCTTAGCCTGGCCTGCACCCTCTCCAATCTGGGACCCCTCGGGGGATGTCTGACTGCCACTTTAGGACATCCCTCTCATACACTGGCAGTCAGACAACCCTCTCACAATCTGGGACTGCTGGCTCCTAACCACTCGCCTGCCTGCCTGCCTGATAGCCCCTAACCGCTTCTGCTTGCCAGCCTGATGGCCCCCTAACTGCTCCCCTGCTGGCCTGATCGCCCCCAACTGCCCTCCCCTGCCAGCCTGATCACCCCCAAGTGCCCTCACCTGCTGGCCCGATTGCCCCAACTGCCCTCCCCTGCTGCAACCCGCCTCCTCCACCGGAACCTGCCTCCTCTGCGCAGCGCGGAGTCGCAGGACCCCCAGGTCTCACCACACAGGGTGGCTGCTGGGCCCCACCTCTGCTGTGCGTGCAGCCATCTTGTGGCAGCCATATTGTGATGATGTCACGTGCGAGGGTGTGAGGACCACCTAGGCTTTTATTAGTATAGATAGCTAAGCTATGGAAACAACCTAAGTGTCCATAGATTGCTGAATGGATAAAGAAGATATAATAAACCTCTATAAAGCCATAAAAAAGAATAAAATACTGCCCTTTGTGACAACATGGATGGGCCTGGAGGGCAATATGCTAAGAGAAATAACTCAAACAGAGAAAGACAAATGCCATATTATATCGCGTATATGTGGAATCTAAAACAACCCCAGCTCATAGACACAGAGAACACACTGGTAGTTACCAGAGGCAGAGAATGGGGGGATGAGGGTGAGTGGAATGGGTGAAGGGGGTCCAAAACTATAAACTTTCAGTTACAAAATAATTAAATTATCTATCTATATATATAAAACCCTAAGCAACTGTTGGACCATTGGACCATTCAACTGGTAGCTATAACATGCACTGACCACCAGAGGGCAGATGCTCTATGCACAGGCATGGAAACATGGAACAGACTGATGAATCTCATACTAGAGGCTGGTGCACATATCCGTGCATCAGTGGGGTCCCTCGGCTTGGCCTGCGGGGATCGGGGCTGAAACCGGCAATCCGACATTCCCTGAGGGGTCCCAGATTGCGAGAGGGTGCAGGCCAGGCAAATGAACCCCACCGGTGCACGAATACATGCACTGGGCCTCTAGTCTATAATAATAAAAGCATAATATGGTAATTAGACCAGATGTTCTTCCAGACGACCTTCCGGATGAAGCTGGGGCTACAAGGGAAGCCTGGTCCTGGGTGCCAGAGGGAAGCTGGTGCTGGCAGCTGGGGTAAGGAAGGCCTACTCTTGCACGAATTTCATGCACTGGGCCTCTAGTATATATATAAAAGCCTAAGCAACTGGTTGACCAAATCGACCAGTCGCCATGACATGCACTGACCATCAGGGGGCAGATGCTCAATGCAGGAGCACTGCTCAGCTGACTGACGGGTGCTCGATGCCGGGCTCATGGTTGGCAAGCACAGCTGCAGCAGCGCCTGCAGCAGAGCAGCAGCAAGCCTACTGAGCGGTGGCAGCGGCAGGCACAGTGGGGCTGGGATGAGCGGGAGTGGCGCAGCACCCAGCCCGGGCTTGGGCTCCTCCCTGGCCACCTGCCACTTTGTGCACTACTACATCCCTTGGGGGATGTTGGACTGCCCGTTTTGGCTGATCCCCGCAGGCCACGCCGAGGGACCCCACCAGTGCACGAATCTGAGCACCGGGCCTCTAGTGGAGAGATAATGTACAGCACAGAGACTAGTTAATATTGTATTGCATATTTGAAAGTTTCCTAAGAGATAAAATCATACAAATCCTCATCACAAGAAAAAATTTAAAGCTATGGATGTTAACTAGACTTATTGCGGTGATCATTTCACACTATATGCAAATATCAAATATAAAAAGTTCTACAAATATTAACTTATTTAATCATTGTAATAACTCTTGCAATAATGACCCAATGGTGAAACTGAGGCAGAGAGAGGTTAAGTGATTTGCTTAGGGGGTCATGCAGATAATTATATGGTAGAGCCAGGATTTGAACTCAGGAATCCTAGCTTTAGAAGAGCTGCTTTTAAGGACTCTGCTCCATTGCCTACCATGGTATAATATGCTTCTGTTGGGGAAAACATGGCAAAAATTACATGCACATAGTATATACATTCTGTATGCCTACACATAAAATATTTCTGGAAGAGTACACAAGAAAGAGACGCTATTGGTTGTCTTTGGGTAGACGTACTGGGAGGACACAGGATAGGGTACGAAGGAAAACTGTAGACCCATTTGAAATCAGAACAATGCAAATGAAGAACTTTTTTTGACCTTCTAAAATAAACTGCCCCCACTGTTCATGATCAGAGCCTTTTCTTTCCCAGGGTAGCTGTCCCTTCCTAGCTGTGTCCCCCAGGGGGCTCTGGGGAATGAACACACCCTCCAGAAGAGAGCTAGAGTTGCCTCAAAGCCCAAATCTCAGGGTCACATGGCAGGGGCACCTGTGTCTGTCTGTCTGCCCATTTTTCTTTTAACTCAGCCACATGAGCTTAGATCTGGGCCCAGGAGAGGAGGAGCTGAGGTGAACCAGAAGGAACCCCGGCCAATGGAGCATAAATTGGCCTAAGAGCAATCTGGAAGGATCGCCAATAATTAAAAATGTACAAATCCAACAGTTCCTTGTTTTGGCATTTACCCTTCAAAACAAACAAACTCATGTGTGCACATCCTTGACAGGAAAAAGTACATTTATACTGTGGGGTGTTAGGCGGCAGCTGAAAGTGCAGACCTGTTTATTGATCTGGCTCAATTTAGTGATTATTGAATTATTCCTATATTGACATGGTTCTCAATAAGTGGAAAAACAAATTTCCAACTGTTCTACAAATATACCATTTATAAAAGAAAAAACACAGAGCAATACAATGTGTGCATTGCAGTATGTCTGTAGGTGTCTGTAGGTGTAGGTGTGTGTGTGTGTGTGTGTACACATCTCTAAGTAAAATCAGAGAGAGGGGTCCAGAAGGCTTACCCCTGAGCAGTGGTAGTCCCTTAGAGCTGGGCCCCACTCAGAAAGCACTTTGATTTATTTGTGGCATTAAAATGATTTACAGTGAGGATGCATTCATGGACTGCATCTGTGATGACCAACTAAGAGAAATAAAAAGTATAAAGGGAACCCGAGCCTTGGAGCACATGGCAGCACATGGCACCAGGGTGGCCCACTGGGGTCCACTCACTGCAGCCAGAATGCAGCCCAGCTCCATGGCATCAGAGCTTTCCTGGAACCTCAGGTGGGTTTGGACGAGGGTGCCATGGGTCTGCCTGACTTCAGCAGCGCTGTGGGCCGGAAGTGGAGTCTGGGTTGCACCGCTGTAGATTGTGTTTTCCTGCAGCTTTCAGGCTATCCTGGGCCTCTCGGCAGCCACTGCTGCAGAGGGCAGTGTCCAAGAGCCGGAGTGAGCACCCCAATAGGTGAGGATGCCCCTTCGCTGCTTGACTTTAATCACTTCTAACACACTGCCGATTTTACTACTGGGTCTTTATTAATAGAATGCATCTCCAGCAACTAGAACCGTGCCTGGCACACAATAAGGGCTCAATATATTTACTGAATGAATGAATGAATGAATGAATTAATGGAGAAAGGGGAGAAGACAGAAGGAAGGACAATTTGAAGGGAATTCTGAAGTCCCGTGATAGTGAGTGCTTTCCTGATTAGTTGCAACTGAAAGTTTACTCCCAGGCTGGTGGGGCCTGGGTAGCAGAGGTTTCATGAAGCTAAGACGGTGACACCCCCAGTCTTTGGCTGATACAGGCAGGGCTGTGAGAGGCTGTGACTCAGTAACAGGGATTCAGACCCAGAGCCAGCAGGCTGGGCAGGTTGAGGAAGGGCTGTCCGTCCGCATAGCCGGGCTAATCCCTGCTTGGGCCAGCCACAGCCTCTCCACCCGCAAGGCACAGAGACGTGTCCTGCCAGTGCCAAGCCATTTCTCAGGGCTCTCATCTGAGACCAGAAGTGTGCCTGTGGAACACACACCCTCTGCCACCACAGTAATCAAGACACCCGGCATCTTCCCCTGCTGACGTGGCTCAGCGGTTGAGTATCGACCTATGAACCAGGAGGTCACAGTTCAATTCCTGGTAAGGCACATGCCCAGGTTGCGAGCTTAATCCCTAGTAGGGGGTGTGCAGGAGGAGCCGATCAATGATTCTCATCATTGATGTTTCTCTCTCTCTCTTCCTCTCTGAAATCAATAAAAATATACTTTAAAAAGACACCCGGAGTCTAAAACCTTAATCTTTAAGTCTGCAGAGAGGGGTGGCTTCTGGGTTCTTGGATTTAGATGGGTGGCTATGCTCACTTAAAGCACACCACAAATTGCTCACTTTAAGGAAGTCGCTGCTATTAATCTGCCTCATTTAGAGTGTGACTGATGGGCATGCTGAGGAATAAAGGAAAAGTTACAAAAAATACAGGGAGCCCATTCCACTGCAGCGACTGTGCCTGCTCCCTGGGATCTGGACATTCGACTTTGAAGGAAATATACTTCCAAGAATGATGCTGAAAACATAAAACATGGGTGTAAGGAAAAAGGAATTAGCCCAGCCAGCGTGGCTCAGTGATTGAGCATCAACCCATGAACCAGGAGGTCATGGTTCCATTCCCAGTCAGGGCACATACCTGGGTTGCAGGCTCGATCCCCAGTTGGGGGCATACAGGAGGCAGCTGATCAACAATTCTCTCTCATCATTAATGTTTCTTTCTCTCTCTCTTTCTCTCTCTCTCTCTCTCTCTCTCTTCTTCTTCTTCTCTGAAATCAATAAAAATATATTTAAAAAGAAAAAAGAATTAGGCCCTTTGTACCCTACACACTAGAATTAAGTATATATTTGGATTGAAATGCGTCCAAATACATGGTACAAACACATTTCTGTTCCATTATGGGTGGGTCCTCCTTGTTTTACAGACACTAGAAATAATTCTTTTGAGTCAAGGGAACCTTGTGTAAGGCACTCAGAAAAGCACCTGGCACAAACTAGGCTCTATGTAAGTGTTTGCTACTGTGGTTATCATAAAACCATCGTCATCATCATTATCATCATCATCACCACCATCACCACCACCATCACCATTATCACCATCATCATCATCATCATCATCATCACCACCACCATCACCATTATCACCTTCATCATCATCAGCTGACCATGAGGCACTTTGTGATTCACAACCTTAATTCACATAAGCAGCTACTTGCTGAGTTTATGTGCCTCATGGTGCATCACTTAGAGGGAGAGTGACTTCAATCCTCACTGATTGATTTGCTCTAACATTTAAAATGACTGGCTCCTCTTTCCCCCACAGCTGTCCACACTCTATCCCAGTCCCTCCTGGACTCTATGGGCCACCTTTTAGCAGACAGGTAGCACAGCATTCAGGTGGAGGAGGACCAAAGGCAGGCCAGGAGATGGGGCAGAGGGAGGGCAAGACAGAGAGAGAAAGAAGTGTTCAGAGAGAATGTGGATGCTGGATGGCACCTGTCTGCTCCTCTGCAGCAAGCACTCCGTCAGGTGTCGGGCTTGCTTTAAGGTTTGAATTATTGATTACATGAGGGAAAGAAGAAAGATGGTGCTTTCTCTTTGCTTGAGTCCAGCGTGTTTTGCTTGCTCCTAACATACTGGGTCACTGCAGATTGAGCGGGCAGAATGGAAGGCGTCTGAAACAGCCCTGCTTGAATCCGTCCACCCAGCAGTGGTCTGGGCTTTGGAATTCCACAGGACTGAGACGTGGAGCATGGCTGGCCCCAGGCAGATATGGACACATTTTAATGTCCTGAATAGCTGGTGCGATGCTAAACCTTTGACTGAAACTCTGTTTTATCACGTTTCTTCAGGACGGGCTGGTGACAGTTGGCCCACGCCCTCCAGCAGGCAGGAGCTGCTCCAGCCGTGGCTCTCAGACACCCGCCTGCAGAGGGGTCACCTGGGCATTCCTTAAACACAGGTTCCAGACCAGCCTCAGAGGATTTGGACACGGGGGTCTGGGCTTCCACACGACCACCACCTTTGCGGGGAGAGAGCACATGCAGACTAGACTCTAAGTGCACCCTGTAATTTATCCAGGGAACAGTCTGGTCACTGCTGGCAAAGACGTCATTCTGCATTACAACCCGGCTCCTGCTCTGCAGCAGGGACACCTCCGACACCCCATGATCTGCAGTGTGGAAGGGGGATGGCTGCTTTCTTCTCCGCTGCTGTCCACGCTCTTCCATGACCACATCTGTTCCCTTCCTACCCTCCCCCCGTCATGACTGACCTGTCCTAGCCGACTCATGGGATGCTGTTCGTTCCACATTTTCCCTGTCAATCAACACCTTCATTCAAGTTCAAGGTGACGGAGTTAGAAGTGCAGGACACTCTTGGAGGCAACCAGGGCAAATGCTAGTGTGGCCACTGCCCCCTAAGGTGGTTTCCTCTCCTTGATCCTTTAATATCCCACTGGGGTGACTTTTCCTGTTCAAAACCTACACCATATGGGGTAAATTCCTATTCCAAATGGTGTTGGCACACTGTTTCTGTAACGGGCTAGACAGTGAATATTTTGGCCTTTGCAGGCCATATAGTCTCGGTCACAATTTCTCAGTTGGATATTCTATCATGGAAGCTGCCATCGCTAACACATGAACACAGGGGTGTGGCTGTGCTCCTGTAAAACCCCACTGACAGGAACAGACTGTATTAGTCAGCTCGGCTGCCATAACAAAATACCCCAGGCTCTGCATGGCTTGAACTACAGCCATTTTCTTATAGATCTGGAGCCTAGAAGTCTAAGATCAAGGTGCTGGAAGTATTAAAAAAATAAGGATGCATTTAAAAAAAATGGGTCAGGTTGAAAGAACTCCCAGTGGACAGCTGGAGCAATGGGAGCAACAAAATAAGTAATAATAGTACTAGGTTAGAACCCATGGAATAAAGTGAATATCCATGAGTGCACACTGACATAAATCACTAATTTAATAAATAAATGTTCGGAGAAGAAGAGACAGTGCTTCCTTACAGAAGAATTTCAAGTAATAAATACAGAAGGAATGAGGAAAATTGGCATTAAGATTAGAACACTAACAGTTATAATTGGCGAGAGAGAGAGAGAACCATGAAGAGTTGCTGAAATTACTGAGCAAAGTTTGAGGAGGAAACAGTTTTTGTATAATTTCCAATTATCTCCTTTAAGTTATTAATTAAAAAGGAAAATAAAAACAGTTATTGCACAGTGGAGAAACCCAGCAAACAGCATCTTAATTGAGTGATTAAAGTTAGCATCGCCAGTAATAAGATATTAACATCATGCATCTCTTGACAGGATGCCCTGAGAAGTGATGGATGACACATTACTTCTGAGTATTCTTGTAAAACTCAATCTGATCAAGATGTGGACAAAAAAGGGGTTCTATGAAAAGTAATGTCACAGGATGATCTGATCATAAATTACTAATGGGGCAGGTCATTGTGGGTAGCCACGGCCCAGGCCTAAAACATCTTTACTAAAAGGCTTAGCTCTTCGCCTTAAACAAGTCCTGTCCGTTGTTTCTGTATAGCTCAGTTAACACACCTTTGAAATCCCCTCTTTCTGATCCCTCCTTCTAATACCTGACCATCCTTTCAGACCCCTCATGAGAGCACATAGTCTTAGCTATCCTGTAATTTGAACCCTGATTTGCTTCCTCCCACCTCCATGTGATTAATCTTTCTTATCTTCCTTCTTTCATCTCAGATGCATAAAGGGAGCTGCAAATGTTTACTCTAGGAAGTGTTCTTAGTCTACTGAGACCCTGCTTCCAGGTCTATCCTCTGTTTGGCTCAAATACATTTTTATAAAAATTGTCGACAGGTTTGGACATCTTTATGCTGACAATAGAAAACACCAGGCCAACCCAAATTGAGAGGCAGTGTACAAAAAGCTGACCCACCCTTCCCCCAAAGGTCAAGATCACAAAAAACAAGGAACTGGCAGAGATGAAAGCAGAATAAGGAGACGTGACAACGAAATGAAATGTGGGATCCTGGATCAGAAAAAGGAAGAACTGGTGGATCCCAATACAAACCATGGCTTAATTAATAGTATTGCACCAATGTTAATTTCTCAGTTTGATCATTACACTACCGTCGCACAAGTTATCAACATTAGCAGAAACTGGGTAAAGGGTATATGGAAACTCTACTATTTTTACAGCTTTTCTGTAAGTTTCAAATGATTTCAAAATAAAAATTATTTGTTTTGTTTTTTGTTAATCCTCACCTGAGGATATTTTTCCATTGATTTTTAGAAAGAGTAGAAGGGAGGGGGAGAGACAGAGAAAGAGAAATATCGATGTGAAAGAGACACATCAATTGGTCTCCTGCACAGGTCCCGACCAGGGCTGGAGATAGAGCCTGCAACTGAGGACATGCTCTTGTCAAAATGGAACCCGGGACCCTTCAGTCCGTGGGCCAACACTCTATCCACTGAGCCAAACTGGCTAGGGCGAAACCATTTTAATGAAAGGCATTGGTAGGGGTGAGAGACAAGTCTGCATCATTTTTCTATGTTTTCCCAAACAAATGCTTCACTGAAACATGCAAACATGCTATGACCGATATAATGAGTGTGTATGTGACTGATCCAGCCCCAAAGATCAGTGCTATCTCACTACTTCATTCATGGTTCAAGGGCCTTGGGGGATCCTGGAATAAGTCTTTCAGTGTGATGGGCTTAAAGGAATACTAACTGGGGAATAGTTTCTCCCAATCCTGATGTTTTCTTCCGTTGGAAGGAACTAAAGTAGTATAATTCCTAACTCTCCCGACCTCTCTATTCCCTCTTCTCCAAGGAAGGTGGAGTTGATCAGGCCAGTAAGCCAGGACAGGTGGAATAGGGAAACTGAGACAGACAGCTGACCAAACTGACAGAGCAATTTACAGCAGATACAGAGCCCGCCCCCTCCCCTCTAGAGATAACATCTAGGCCTCAGTTGTATTTCAGCTCCAGACCCAGAAAAGCAGCAAAACCAGGTGGGCGACACCAGGACCAGCTCAATGACTAACGACCTCCTGTCCTAATAACTGACCAATCAGTGGAGACCTGGACCCTGAAGGAGCACACCCAGAAAACTGATGAATGTTCTTGCTGAAACCTTCCCCCAACACCTCCCCTAAAATTCCTGCCTGTAAGAAAAGATAAAAGCCTCAAGGTAAAGAATCCAGGACACACATGCTCTCCCTCTGGGAAGCAGCTCCCATCATCCTCTTTCCCCCTTTCCCTCTCTTCTTCCCCCAGAGGCGTGCATCTCCTAAACTCTGAAGGATCCCATGAGACTTGCAACCAGGGGAGCAATGGGCAGCAGCAGCTCGTTGCAGGATAACCCCTTAACCTGATCCCAAGGCCCCCTTTTCTCTGACTTCCCAGTGAGCTAGGGCAGCCCAGCCTAGGCTCTCCTGTTGCTTCTTCTAAGCCCTTTCTTGTTTTACTGCCCCCAGATTTAATAAATGTACCTCAGTCACCTGCCACCTGTTGTGAAATTTTTACTGCACAAAGTTAAGAGCCCACACATTACTGGCTGACCCTAGGCCAGTGATGGCGAACCTTTTGAGCTCGGCGTGTCAGCATTTTGAAAAACCCTAACTTAACTCTGGTGCCGTGTCACATATAGAAATTTTTTGATATTTGCAACCATAGTAAAACAAAGACTTATATTTTTGATATTTATTTTATATATTTAAATGCCATTTAACAAAGAAAAATCAACCAAAAAAATGAGTTCGCGTGTCACCTCTGACACGCGTGTCATAGGTTCGCCATCACTGCCCTAGGCAGACCCACCAAAGTTCCCTTTCTGGTAGTGGTAGCAGAGTGACATATCTGATTGGTGAACATGGGTGAATGAACTGGCACATGTTGGTCATCCCCTCTTCCTTCTTGGGAGTCACTCATAGCAAAGAGGTGTTCTGCTCTGCTCCTCAGGGCAAGAAACGTCCCCTCTGGCCTGTGACTGGGTGAGCCAGCTAATTTGAAGATACTAATTTGGAAGCCCATTTGACTTTTACCCCAATGCTATTCCTTCCAACCTAGTCTGTCTTTCTCCCCCCCCCCCTTAAATATGTTATTATTGATTTCAGAGAGAGGAAGGGAAAGGGAGAGAGAGATAGAAACATCTTTGATGAGAGAAAATCATTGATCAGCTGTCTCCTGCCTGCTCCCTCTAGGGATCGAGCTACAACCCAGGCATGTGCCCTGATTGGGAATCGAATCGTGACCTCCTGGTTCATACGTTGACATTAACCACTGAGTCACACCGGCCGAGCCAACCTATATTTCTTAGTAACAACGGTGACATTTTTGCCTCATCTGCCTTGTTCCTTGTTTTGTTTCTCAGTTTGCTCAGAAGCTGGGAAAGAAAAAACACATAACCACGGAGCATTCTCCAGACCCCACCAGGCTCCATGTGCTCCAGTTGGCAGTGCCCTAAAACCCCATGCTCTGGTGGCGAGTCTCTGTAGGCTTAGGGAGTATTTGCCTCCTGATCTTCAATTCCGCATAGCCTCTGGCCTTTGAGAGGCAAAAACAATAACCACCGAGCCCTGGTTTTGCTGGCGAGTTGAGCTGCATTGGTTCAGAGAAAGGATGTGGAGCATTGCGCCCACCTCGCCCCTGCTGATGGGCATGCAGTTTTGGTCCATCGCAGAGAGTGTGGGGCTGCAGTTCTGGTAGGGCCTCCTTGCTATACGCACGCTTCTAAAGTGAGTCATCTTCCTGGTTTTCTTAGTCTCTGCCCCAACGGTCAATTAAAATAGAGGCATAAAGCGTGGGCTTCCTCCTCTTTATGGACCATCCTGCACTTACGTTTTCCAATAGTTTTCTTTGCCTCTGATCTCTGTGCTGGTGCAGAGATGGAAATTTCCGAACAGAGCCTTTAACAGTCCATTACTTTTCACCCCACGTTATATAATTTGGTTTTAAAGTCGAGCTTCCACGGCAAACTGCCACGTGTGTGAATACCCGTCTGGGAGTGAGACTAATCTTCCTCTACTCGAAAAATAACCAGCGCTTTCGGCGCCAGAGTTATGATTATGTCCCCATAAACATTCACGCAGGACCAGGAACAGCTCCTCAAAGAAAAATGCTGGGAAGCGGGTAATTGGAATGAGCTATGTGCATTTCACTGAGCTTTGAAAGAAAGTGCAAGAAGATCGATCTCCGATCTGTTCCCGTGGATTTTGTTTTTGTCTTAAAGAACACCACGTGAGGAATCCGACAGTTCCTGCATCTCAGTGGGAACATCTCGGGAAGAAAAGGCTTTCTGTAAGTGTGCCGTGTGACTGCATCCCGGGCACCATTTCTCAGGTATAACAAGAGGAGAAGACTTGGACGGTGGTCCTTTTCTGAGCGGTGTTGTGTCCTGGCTCTTACCTGCTTTGCCTTTGCCATGGATGTGACTGTTTTAAAAGCCAAAGAAACCCCGTCCATTTGAGCTGCAGATGGCGACACGAAGCAAACAAGAATGCTAACAACCTATTTTTTAAAGTCCCTCTTCCCCCAAAGGGAAGTAGCAATTCTGCACTACACATCCATGCTGACGCTGAGCCTCGGTCCCTACAGCCCAGCTGGTAGACCAGAAAGAGAGAGGAATGCTACAGAGTGGCAATGACCCCTGAGAGGAACAATAAAGGTGTCGGTTAAAACAACAGCGGCAACAACAACAAAACAGACATGAAACGAGATCCAACAAGAACATTCTTTTTCCTCATAAGAGGGATGGGTGGGTTTCATTACTCAGAAGCCTCTGATTACCCTTCCCAAAGTTTTTTGTTGAGTTTCATTTTCAAGGCTGTTAACCACTGATGCCAACTTAATTATGGCAAGCAAACAACCAAGCCATAATGCACGAGGCCAATTGTTAGTTTTACTTTCGTTTTGCATTAGATGTGGACTTCTCTGCTCATTTATAATTTTCTGAGCCAGACAGGTTTCTGCACAGTCACTTGCTTTTCCTCGGCCGGTGTCTTTGTCCCCCAGTTTGCCACAGGGGATGGAGGGGATAGATATTTATGACTTATTATCTCAGCATTAACAGTGCCCTTCAATGATTTATGAAACTGCTCTTGCATTTTTAACCTTGGAGTCTTTCAGATCATTGTTCTGAAGTGGTAAGATTTACATAGTGGAGCACAAAGATTCATCAACAGTTTCTTGCATACAAATTCACCCAAATGTAGGAAAAATTGAGTTCTTGGTTGCATAATGGCTCCAGATGGGATGAGCAGAGAATATCTAAGCATTTAACCCAAAGCACCCTTGTATTTGTCACCGTGAACATGGCATTCTTATCTACAGAAAATATCCTCACACTAAAATGTAGTTAGACTTATGTCCCAGTATCAGTGAATCAAAATTCTAGAATGTCATGTACATCTTGACTCAACTCGCTAGCACATGAGTTCCTTTCCCTTTCAAATTGTGACAGTGATTTATGATGAAGGATTTGGTGTTCATTTTAGGCAAAAGGGCAGGTGATGTTCGGGACAGCGAATCTCCCCCGTTCTTTCTCTAGGGGCCCCTGGAAGCACTGTGCTGGAATTTTCCCAATTTTGAGCAGGGATTTCTCACAAGGTGATTTTGCAGACACTGACAGGGGGCCACCCACAGCCACCATTTGCCTTCGTCCTTACAGCAAGTAGTGGCCATGAGATGATGTTCCGACCAATGAAAGGTAGGCAGAATTTGTTTGGGGGACTTTGGGAGAGCTTCGTTTTCTTATAAAAGGAAAAGCTGAAGAGAACAGCTCCTTGGTGCTGTCCCTTCCCTTTAATGGGAATATAAGCAGCTACCTTGTTACCAACCGGCAACAAGCCAGTAGATAAAAAGCCAACGTGCTTAGGAGAGTGAGTAGGAAAATGGAGAGAGCCTAGGTCTTTGATGACATCTCTGAGCTGTGAGAATAACCCCAAGGCCACTTACTTCTGGACTAACTTATTAGGCAAACAATAAATGTCTTATGGTTTAAGTCCCTGTTATTTGCAGCAAAACCATTCTTAAGTGACACAAAGTGAGGTCTAGGGTGGAGGCAAGAACGTAACAGAATTTGGGAGCTGGTTACTCCTCTTTTGAAACCAGGCCCCATACACTAAGGAAGGAGACAGGCCCCATAGACTAAGGAAGGAGACAGGCCCCATAGACTAAGGAAGGGTACAGACCACATGTGCCTTGATGCCCAGGAGCCACTGCAGCCAGAGCTCCTGTGGCTTCCATATGAGACCGGCACCTGGGTGTGATGACAGTGGCACTAACGGTATTCAATAAGCAGGGCGAGAATTCAAGCAATGAGTGGAGTCTTACAGTTCAGCGAAACAGTGTAAGTGCAAGACGGGCAGTAGGAGAGCAAAAGCAGTCTTTCCCCCCAATCCCTCTGTGATTTAGTTTGCCCAAACCAAATGGTCTGGAAGCACATTTGCAGCGCAAAGTCTGGGCTGCCTCTCTGTTATGGAACATTTCCATCTATTCTCAACTTGCATCTCCTGCATGGGAAAGGCCCAGAGGTTTGCTGGGGAACTATCACTGGGGTTTGGGGGAGGTTTCTTTCTTCCGAAGGGAATTCATGACGCAGGTGTGTCAAAGAGAGCTCCAAATAACAACCCGTCAGCGGAGCCCTGGCTGGGTGCCTCAGTTGGTTGGAGCGTTGTCCTGTACACCAACAGGCTGGGGGTTCAATTCCCAGTCACATACCTAGGTTGTGGGTTCTATGCCAAGTCGGGGTGGTTATGGGAGGCAACCAATTGATGATTTTCTCTCACTCCTTCCTCTCTCCAAATCAGTAAACATATTCTAGGGTGAGGATTAAAAATGCCAAACTGTCAGCTGATAGGATTGGCTGGGTGGTGACCCGTCCCCCAGTTAGCATGACTCCCAAGTTAGCTTGGGGTGTGTGTGTGTTTCCAGAAAACACTCCTCGTCAGAAGCACGGGCAGATCAGTTTGAAGGCAAGCTGACAAATAGAAAAGCTGGTGGATTACACGTTAGAGCTGTTCTTAAATGACAATTGTTACTAATAGGGATTAGTTGGCTGTTTCTAGTTTAAGAAGGAAAAGGTATATTAAACTAATATCTTTTCTATTTTCTTCTTATGCTAGAGATTTAAGCTCCTTCATTTCTGATATAATATTTTTAAATTGCTGATATATCTGTTTAGCTTTAATTTTTATTCAAATATACTCATTCAGCAAATATTTTTTGAGGGTCTATATATCAGTGAGTGGTCATCATATGTGTGCGCATATGTGTGTGTGTATGCATGTTTGCATGTGTGAATGACAGGGAGGATGTAAAAAGGGGGAGGAAGATTGAGAGATAGATAGATAGATAGAGAGAGAGAGAGAGAGAGAGAGAGAGAGAGAGAGATGGGCATAGTGTCCTTTCAGGGGTCGGTGTAGAGAAATGAAGAGCATGAATAAACTCCGATGAAGGAAATTAGGAAAAGATGCGCTTAAACACTGGAAGGATCAGGCCCAGCCAAGTGCTGGCCGGAGAACACTGAGCAGACAGCACTGTCAGAACGTCCTTCTGTCATCCTGCCGTCACTGTTGCCTACACCAGGAAGGTCAGGTCTAGCAATGCTGCTCCGCTCACGCAGGTAAGCAGGGCCCCGATGGGACTCGGGTTCCACAGGGCTTGGCTGTCTCTTTGGAGTTAAACCCACTCTTAGGGAAAACGACCCCTCTGACTCGCTTTCTTCTTCTTTCCCTTCCAACAGCCAGTGGCAGGCGGGGTAGAAAGCTGCCCTGCCTTTCAAAGACAGTTAGCTGACGCTTCGCTCTCCAGGCGCCTCTCTCACGCTCTGCCTCTGCCTCTTAAGGCAGCGCAATTCCCCAAAGGACCCCGGGCTGGCTTTGAAGCCCAGATCCCCTGCACTCCTCACTTGGAGGCCTTCCCTGGGTGGAAACTAGTCAGCCTCTTGTTTCTGAGCAGATTCTCCAAGAGAGACGGGAAACCCAAGTGGTTTGCTAGTTTCTGCATAGGCAGTAAAACAGGGCCTGAAACCCATCGCCCGGCGTCACATAACACGCCTGCTTCGCGGATGCTCCGAAGAAGCCTCTGCGGAGGGCGGACCTGCGCTGCACATTTGTATTCGCTCCGAACACCGCACGCACTGACTCTGGGGCTGAGCAGCGCCTGGCGCCACCGCCTCCGGCGCTGTCTCCAGTCCCTCTGCTCTCCCGAACAAGCCCAAGAAATAGAAAAACATAAAAAGCTATTGTCCATGTCCAGTGAGAAATGAAAACCACTGGACCAAGGACCACAACTTCCTTAAAATAATACAGCACTCCATCACTTTTGCATCTGGATCCCTCTCCTGCTTTGCAAAGTCATAAAGCCGAATCAACACCTTGAAACATCGGGGCTTTACTCTTTCTTATTCTTTCCCCCCAAAAAGCAATTTATTATGATCTCTATGGCTTCACCATATCTACAGCACTTAGTTCAGTTCATCTCCTGCTTAGCTTTGAACTGTTAGAGACAATCAGAAAGTTGAAAGCAATTTATTAATAAGATAACATGCCCCATAGCAGCAATTTCCAACCCTTTTCATCTCATAGCACACATAAACTCATTACTAAATTTCTGCGGCACACCAAAAAATGTATTCTATATTTTATCAATCTGACAAAAAATAAGTATACTTTTGATCCATTCACACTGGACAGCTATTGTTGTGTTGGCTGTTGTCCTTTTTTAATTTGGAAATCTAAGGGAAAGAGGTCAGTGCCCCTGACTAAATAGTCAGGTATTGCATGTTTTAAAATTCTTGTGGCACACCAGTTGAAATTTGTTGCCCTAGAGCTCTGGCCAGTGAAAACAGTTTTTGAATCACAACATAGCCATAGTCCACAGTTTACTGGAAAGCAAGAATAAATGGCATCTATATATATAAAACCTTAATATGCAAATAGACCGAACAGCACAACAGAACAACCAGTCACTATGACGTGTGCTGACCACCAGGGGGCACACGTGGAACATGGCAGGCGTCAGCAGCAGGCAGCAGAGAGCAGAACATGGCAGGTGTTGGCCAAGGCAAGATGGTGGAGCAGGTGAGTGGGGGCGCCAGACCAAGGTGGGGCACCAGTTGCTGTCATCGGGGTGAGCTGTTGCAGGCCCCGATCGCCCCTGAGTGCTTCTCCACTTCCCCCTGCTCCTGAGGGGCCATCTGTCAGTGGGTGCGAGCGGGTGGCACCATCAGCTCATGGGAGCTGAGGCGGTGGGGACGGGGCTGCTGGCAGACAGGGGACTGGGGGCCAAGGCGAGAGGGTCAGGAGGGGGCGCGAAGATGGGCCGAGACCTGACCCTGTGCCCACCACAGCCTCATGGCCCACAGTTCCTTTCAAGGTGCATGAATTTGTGCACTGGGCCCCTAGTATACAATTCTTTTGTTTCGTTGCAAGCTGATTCATCGCAGATTTGACTGAGACTCCTAAGTTATAGATAAGGCCTTTTGTGGAGTGTGGGGAAGGAAATACGCTTTTACCTGTGCTTGTCCTGGCCCCATAATACAATCCCTTCTACCACAATGAAAACTACAAGGTAAGGAAGAATCAGCTTAGTTTTAAAAAAGAGAATTACAAAGAAGGGATTTCCCAATTCTAGAGGAGTAAAGAGTTCTGCCTGCATAAAGGGCATAATCAAGGATTTGGTTTGGCACAAAAAGGCTGGACTTGTACTCATTGAGTACTCAGTGTAGATGACCAACCTGCACCTGAATCATATCTCCTTAACGAAAACCTCTCCCTGGAATCCCTCTGCACCTGTCCCACTCTCAGCCTTCTCAAGGGAAGAAACAAAGGGACTGATCATGACGATTAGCCTCAGGAAAGAGAAGTCCTCTCTGCACCACGGCCTTCTCATCTGTAAAGTTATAAATTAAGTCTCTCCTAGACTAAGAGGTGCATGATTTTCTTTTTTTTTTACTTTCAATATTATTTTGTACTAACCACAGCATAGTGATTAGACAATCATACACTTTACAAAGTGATTCTCCACCCCTGATAATTTCTGGCATCATAGTTATTACAATATTATTATTTTAATATGTTTTTTATTGATTTCAGATAGAGGAAGGGAGAGGGAGGGACAGAAACATCAATGATGAGAGTCGTTGATAAGCTGCCTCCTGCATGCCCCCCACAGGTTGATACTCAGCTATTACAATATTATTGATTATATTCCCTATATGGTACCTTACATCCCTATGACTATTTTGTAACTACCAATCTGTACTTCTTAATTCCTTCATCTCTTTCACCCAGTCCCCCAAACCCCCGCCCTCCTGGCAAGTGCCAGTCTGTTCTCTGTGTCTATGAGTTTGTTTCTGTTTTGTTTGTTCATTTACTTTGTTCTTTACATTCCACGTGTAATTGAAATCATATGATATTTGTCTGTCTCTGACTGACTTATTTCACTTAGCATAATACCCTCTAGTTAGTCCACCCATGCAGTCACAAATGGTAAGTTTTCATTCTTTTTTATGGCCAAGTAATATTCCATTCTATATATGTACCACTGCCTTTTTATCCACTCATCTATTGATGGACACTGAATTGTTTCCATATCTTGGCTATTGTAAATCATTCTTGAGGGCTGTGGCCCACGAGTGAGGCCAGATGTAGGGATGGGCAGCTGGGATCACTGATAAGAGCTTCAGGAATCAGGACTAACCCATCCAGATATCTGAGGATTCTTGTGGTTCACATAAACCAATTCAAGATCGCTTCATTGAAAAGCACATGAACTCTTTAATACATGGCAGTGGAGGAAGAGGCAATGGACGGAAGCCCAGCGCTTGGCACAAAGCAGATGCTTGATGAACACAAATTCCGTTCAGCTCACTGGAATGACTTGCTCTTGGCACAAGTTTTTAGTTCAACTCAACAAATTGGCTAATTAGTCAATGCAGTCCCAAGTTTCACAGCATGCCCCATCCCTCCCCCACTCCCTAATTCGGGGATTTGCCAAACCTAAGTTTTTCTCTCCAGATCCCTGCACAAGCAAAAGGAAGGATGCATCTCAAAACGGGAAGTGAAATGGATGAGCCTTGAAAATGTTATCTTCAGTGAAAACCAGTCATAAAGACCACATACTGTCTGATTCCATTTATCTGAAACATCCAGAACAGGCAAATCCACAGAGACAGACAGTACACTGCTAACAGGCACAGGGGTTCATTTTGGGCAAATGAAAAATATTCTGACATTAGAAATATATCTGCAATTCAATTATATTCACAACTTTAAGTATATTTAAAACCACTGAATTGTTCACACTAAAAGGATTATCCTATATAATAAAAGGCTAATATGCAAACAGACCAAACGGCGGAATGACCGGTTGCTATGATGCGCACTGACCACCAGGGGGCAGGTGCTCAACGCAGGAACTGCCCCCTGGTGGTCAGTGTGCCTCAGCCAGAAGTGGGGAGTGGGCCTAATCGAGCAAGCGGACATCCCCCAAGGGGTCCCAGACTGCGAGAGGGCACAGGCCTGGCTGAGGGACCCTCCTCCCCCCGCCAGTGCATGAATGTCGTGCACTGGGCCTCTAGTGTCTCAATAAAATTGTTATTAAAAAATGAAAAAAGAAAAATATACAGAATGTCATTATAATGATCGAAAAACTCCTGGGGACAGGGCAGGGTTTGAATTTCAGTCCCACTGGCTGTGTGGTCTTGAGCCAATTGCTGAACCTCTCTGCGTCTCAGATTCAACAACCATCAAGTGAGGATACTGTCTCGCTGTGAACCTTCTAGGACAGCTATGAGTATCCCACTATAAGGAATCGAAGGCTGAATTCGAGGACTCCTTCAGTGTGAGAGACGGGAAGTGGTGTGCAGAGTGACTCAGGGGAGGCTGTGGGCCAGCCTTCTGAGGCAGGAGGATGGTGGCTGGAGCAGGTCCTGGTGAGGATTAATTCCTTCAGATGGTTATTTCTCACTGTCTCTCTGCATCTCACAAGAAAACAGATGGCCTGCCTCTGCATTATCTAGGGGGCAGAGGTTGGGGAAGCTGGGCCCTTGGGGACGTTAAGGAAACTCTTCAAAGTTACCAAGCATGGGAAGCCGGGACTGAGTGCTTTCTTCCCTAATGAAGCGCAATACCCTTTCCATCTGACAACTAAAAGCAGGGCTGGGTGCTGAAGCCTTCCGCATCATGTGCTAATAAAACTTTGCCAGGTTTGCTAGAGCCTAAGTCAGTCAATCATTCCAGAAGTATGAAAGGGAAAAAAGGGAGAGGCAGGGAGGCAGAGGAACTCAACTGTAGATTCAGATCTTTTGGTGCCAGGAATATATAAGGGAAGCAGGTTTCCTTTACAAAGTTCAAAGGAAACAGTGTCAGTTTTGTTTTCATCCTTCATTTCACTTTTCTCTCGGGAGAAAACCCTCGCTTTGAAGCCTCTCTGTTTAAACTCATTAGGAAAACCATCAATGAGGGAAGCTTTCATGAAGTCTTGGTGGGAGGAATTGGTGTTAGGGGAGATCCGGATCGGATCAATCTTCAAAGGGTTCATCTCTGGAGATGCCAGGTCATCTCTGGTGGCTTGTTCAGCTGGAAAGTTAACATAAACAAATGCTCCACTTACTGGAGAGCCCAAGGGACTAGAGACATTTGACGTTCACCCTGCAAATGCTGCCTCAGACGCCAGCGATGCCCTCTGCATGAAAGATGGATGCTTTTCCAAAACGAAGGGAGCAACTCATTGGAAAATGCCTTGCCCCGGAGAGGGAGGTGTTGTGTCCCACCAGAAAGGAGGAAGTGATATTGACATTCACTGTACAGAAGCCTTCCCTGTGTGATCCATAACTTTATTGAAGTCGACACGGAAACCTTTCTAGCAGGGCTGATGTTAATACACGAAGGTATGTTTCCTGACATCTGAATCTTCTTCAAAGTTTTTTAACCTGTTGAAGTCGTCTTGGTAAAGTTAAAATATGGCAAAAAAATTTTTTATCTTTGTTTTTTCACTTTATTCTTAGAGCATAGTCTATACCAGTGATGGCGAACCTTTTGAGCTCGGCGTATCAGCATTTTGAAAAACCCTAACTTAACTCTGGTGCCGTGTCACATATAGAAATTTTTTGATATTTGCAACCGTAGTAAAACAAAGACTTATATTTTTGATATTTATTTTATATATTTAAATGCCATTTAACAAAGAAAAATCAACCAAAAAAATGAGTTTGCATGTCACCTCTGACACGCATGTCATAGGTTCGCCATCACTGGTCTATACCCTTCTGACTGATTCAAAATGGTTTGGAGGGGAAGAGCATGAAGAATGGAAGTGGGATGTCTAACGGGGAGATGAGGAGAGCACTGAGAGGAGAAGGAGGGATACGGGGCAGACGGGGCCCTGGAAGATGAACAGAGATCAAGGTGATCCTAACAAAATGGTTCTGGGAAAGGCAGCTGTTAGAAAGCGCCTTCCTGCTATAACACAACAGGGATCAGTAATTAACATCCTGAACATCTGTAAAGAAGGGGGACTTCACATTTTCAGTTTTCTTACAAGAATTATATGTGTGTGTGCAGATATTTATAGATGGTCAGTCCCCAACTTGTACTGGTTCAACTTATGATTTTTCTGCTTTTGATAGTGTGAGAGCAATATGCATTCTGTAGAAACCAAGTAGGTAAACTATGATGTTTGGTAGCTGAGGTGCATGAAATGCATTTCCAGCTTAAGAATATTTTTAACTTATAATGGGTTTATCAGAACTAACCCCATCGTAAGTTGAAAAGCATCTGTACAGGCGAAAATGTAACAATATACATACAATCATAGGTATGATGTGTGTGCATGGGTGCAGGTGCACACCTGGAAAAGAATGCAGGTGTCAAGGGACTGCGATATAATACTGATTAGCAGAACTGGCTCACCCCAATGACAAGCTACAGCCTAATACTTATATTTTGGTGAAATTAAGCAGAGCATAGACTTAAGAAAACATAGGCCATGGTTATCTTTCCATGAGTGGATGACTGATTCTTTTAGAGTCCTCACTTGCCATCTTTTATTTAGTTTATGAGAAAATAAGGCATCAAATTAACCTATCCAAGGCATGGAGCTCTCCCTACCCAACTGAATGAGCAACTAAGTAATCCAAAAGGAAAATCGCCATTGCTTATACAGCCATAATGCAGATGCAACATGGCATATAAATCAGTAACTCTTGTATTGCAAAACAGACAAATAGATTAATGCATGTTGCAGAGGATGGGTGAAGAGATCGATTAGGTTACTGATTCAGACCATGAACTTTCTCTCAATATACTGCATTTAACTTTTAAATAAGGTTTTGGAGAACCTGTAACATTTTGCTCACTGACAGAGCTATATTTTACTAAGGGCAGAAATTGGCTAGTCTATAAAAATTAAATTATGCCCCCTTCACTGTATCTAGTCAAGAGGAAAAACTCTAATTACAAGATTGCACTGTCAAACAAATGCAAATTCACATTCTTTACACCCTGGTTGTAACAATTCAAATGGGGTGGGGAGCTCCTATTCTGAAATGAAAATCAATATGTGAAATACTTTTCAGAGTGCAGTAAAAAGCAAGAGCAAAAGAAATGTCACTCTCAAGGGTGATGGTAAGTAGTTGCTAACTCATTACAGAGAGCTAGTGAGAGCAAGGCATTCCTTATGCAAACATTTAAATATCAATGAGTAAGGACCATGGAAGAGGCAGAACCAAAGGTCCCTTCCCCACAGCTGGGCATTATTGCTCCGGAATGGCCAAGGGGATAGAGTAGTGAAAAATAAATCTCAGCACCTAATAGGAACAGCACCCTGGGGAATAGGTAAAGGTTAATTTTAAATGTATTCCCCAACTGAAAACTAAATGTACCTGCCTCAAAACTCAAAGAGCTGAGTTTGCAGACTTAATCCAGAAAGGACTAACTGAATGCCTGGGCATATTGCATTGCTGGTATTTTTTGGAAAGAGTATGTCTTTCATTACTGTTTAATGTCAAACTTGCTTGGTTCATTAAAATCTCATAGTCCATTTAAAACTCTGCTTTTTCTGTAGTACATACGAAAAATGCCAGTCCACATGACACTCAAGCTAAAAATCCTTTGCTGGGTCCTCCTACTCTTTCAATGTCCACTTTGTGGCCTGTCCACTCAGCTTGTTCGCTATGCCTGTTCAGGTGAATTGGGCAGACATGAGAGCTGAGTCTTCAGCACTTTGCCTCCTTGAACTTTGCAGGCAAACCTGGCAGCATATATTACTATATAAGGTGCGGGCTGAGGAAGCAGGTGCCTCTCATAACAGTTGGCTGGGGGACTTGGATTGGACACCTAACTTTTCTGGCCCTTGCTTTCCTCCCCTGTAACACTAAAGTATGCTCCAGATCAGCAGTGCACAACTTAGGGCACCTCAGGGTCACTTGGGGAGTTTATGGAAGACCCATGGCCAACTATACCACAGACTTAGGGAACTAA